>NC_036238.1:30169695-30307296 GCF_002742605.1 Olea europaea var. sylvestris
TATATATATATATATATATATATATATTTCATAGAACCTAAATTTCGGGTTGGCAACGGTTCGGTTCGGTTCGGTTCGGTCCGGTCAAAATCATCACCGAACCACCAATTTTTTGGCCTTACCATAACTGCACCATAACCACTTAAGTTAGATCGATCTGACTCGATTCGTATCTTAGGTCGGGCTATTAATAACCACAAAATAATTTATTCTTTTATAGGTCCAGCCATCAAATTGAAAAAAAAAAATTATGAAAAAGAAAGTCAATGAAAACAAAAGCACAATACTAAGTCAATTTAGCAAAAACAATAGTCGAAACAATGGGTAGAGCAAGTAGAGATAAAGTTTCCACTTGGGATGGACTAAAACTTTTTTTTGGGCCAAACTTTTTACTATGCCCTACACAGAACTATCTATTTTCTAAAATAATTAACTTACAAATATATACCATCTTTCATATTGAGAATTTATGTGAATGAACTAGAATTTTGGTGGAGAATTGTTATGTATATGAGATTACAATGAAATTAGATTTAGAACTTGACGAGACTTTTTGTATCCCGTATATATTATTTTCTCGTTTAAAGGACTTAATTTTATATATAACACTCTCTTGAAAGAACAATTTATGATTATTTTTTGTGTAACACGGTATTATTTATAAGCAATAATGATTAAGATTAATTAGCTAGTAGTAAAATGTGCCTATATTAACAATCGGACATTATCATAAGCAATAAAAGACAAAAACGCAAAGTAAAAAAGTTTTAAGGAAAATGTTACCATTCGCTCCCAAGGTAAGCCTTGCATTTTTATGTTGTGCATAGACTTGGGAAGTACAGTGTTGGAGTACTAAGAAAAATATTTTTTGTTATTGTATGACATATGAAATAGTCTTATATTTATACATGTCATAAGAAGGGAATCTCTTAGACAAACTTAATTTTGTAAATCACTTTAGAAAACTTCCAACTTAATTTTGAGCAAATGATAAGCATAGAATATTTTTACATAGTAAAGATTATGCTTTTCAGAATAAAATGTTATCTTTCCAGCCATCCAGAGTTATAATTTGTCTCTTCTTCCATTATAATGTTTTCCTCTTTTGCTTCTCCTCCATTTTTAGAGTATGATATTGTATACTCTTTGGTACATTGTTAAGTCGAGCAAGATTACAAACTCAAGAAATATTTAATTTGACCAGAAGCACAATGAGCTTAAGATACATTATTTTGGTAACTTGTTAGTAGAGTTCACAAGAAATTGTAACACGGCCGTAGAACAAAGGTTAGCACTTCGAGTTTGAACGAGTAAATAAGTTCCATTAAACTATCTAAAAGGATGTGACTTGATCTCTCGATGAGTTTTAGTAAAATATTAAAGTTCGACTTAAACAACAAAAAGATGGTGTATATAATAGATTTACAAAATGGTTTATATATAGATGAAATGTCAAAAAGACGGTGGATAATTTTTTTTTGTTGAAGAAGTTCTGAGCCAATCATATCTCACTACATCATTTATATGTAAATCATTATATACATATAGCATAATCGTTGTAAAAGCGTCTTGTCAAAATTCATTTTAACTTGTATCTCAAGCAAATCCTAGTGTTATAATTGATTACAATCGTATTATATACACTTTTACATGTATCTCGTGCGAATCCTAGCGTTGTGTATAACACAAATATAATTATTTTAAACAACTTTAACAAGCTTGGAATTGTACTATGATTTGTTCCCACTTGGTGCCTTTTTTCTTTTTTTTCATCATTATCATCACAAGTTTGGAATATTAACATGCTAAACACAAGGAATAATCAAACACAACAGACACACCAAGCAAGGTGTGAAACTGCAAGTTATTAAAATATCTTGATAGATTAGTGTTTTTTTTTTTTTTCATTATAATCACTCTTTCGTATTTTGTCAAGATAATAGAAAATCGAGATATACAAGAATGAAATTTTCATTTATCAAGTAGTGGAGATTAGTGTCAACGTCTCAAACATAGTGAAGTGAAGTAAACAATATTATTTGTGCTCCTGTATTTTATTTAAAATCAAAATCGACAATGAATTTTAACCAAATATTGACCCACAACTTTATCAATTTTTATTAAAGTTTATTAAAAATATGATTTCAATCCCTATTAAATAGGAGCTATTTATATATTAAAGAAGAAAAATAGTTATAACCTTATTATATATTGCTTAAACATATTTAGTACTTCACACCAACCATGTTATGCTAAAATCTCACACAAGTACAAAGAAGCATAATAAGTAATAAATTGATCTAAGAGTCCAAATTATCATTTTCGCGAGGATCTCATATTCTGCTTAATATTAACTTTAACTGAAATAGCAAAATTGTATGGTGATTGTGATTGAATATTCAAACTCTATGAACTGACTAAATATAAAGCGTTAAACTAAACCACAAAGCGTTTATGAACATTCTTTTAACTAAAATCAATAGGACCTCGAAATTCCCTATATTCTTCCATTTTAATATCAACCCAAGTAATTGACAATAATTATTTAGACTCGACGATCAATTTTTTTATTTAATAATCTCTCTTAAGTAATGTTAAATATATTTCCACATATAACCTTGTTATATTTGTACGAAGAGTGTGAATAAATGAAATTCCCTATATTTGTACGAAGAATGTGAATAAATGAAATTCCCGATATTCTTCCATTTTAATGTGAAATATATTTCCACATATAACCTTGTTATATTTGTTAGATCAATTTTTTTTATTTAATAATCTCTCTTGAGTAATGTTAAATATATTTCCACATACAACCATGTCATGCAAAATATATTGGTATATTTATTTATTTATTGTCAGATTGTTACTACTTACTACAATTCCTATTCCTTCTCTCAAGAAAAAGAATCACAAATTCATTCAATTATTGATCAAGTAACTGAAAGCATTAATAACCTAACAATCAATCAAGCTAAACAAATAATTAACATCAAAGTAAAATTAATATTAAAATTTCAAAATATAATGTTCATCGTCATCATATTATCTATAAAATTAGGCAAACATCGTAAAATTACAAAAACGTGTGTGGGAATAGTAAGACCGTAATGCTCCAAAACCTATGCACCGGAGGTTACTTGAATAATCGCTTTAACCATTATAAAAGTTGATTGGCACATTATAACATATAAAAAATTTTGAAGAAACATAGCGGAATACACTAAACTATCTTTTGTCTCATAAAAAGTCACATAAATTTAAATCACTAATGAAATATAAATTTAGCACTTATTTTTTTAAAATTCAACATTGATTTAAAAAAAATTCTAATTTAAATAAAAAAATGTTTTCTAGCTATATACTAAATATTAAAAGAAAATCTTAAATTCTTGATCTAGCAACACGGACTCTATTAGCAGTCTCAACTTCCAACTCCGATCCATCAAGCGTCTGTAAAAATAATTTAAAATATGGAATGAGCATATGAATATACTCAGTATAGATTTCATCTCAGTATTTTCACGATTTAATATGAAAAGAAAGTAAAAATACTTACATAACATAACTTTCTTAGTGGGATAAAAATCTGATCGTCTCATTCTCACTTAAATCATATTCATTCTCAATCTCTACTTAAGGTATTTAACCATGTGGCTGATTTTCGTGTAGATCTACATATTAGTACCCCATGGTATTTCCCACAACATCTTTCTTTACTTTGGATCACATAATAGCACATAAAATACTTAGCTTAAAACATTAAAAAGTGGAAACACAAAATCAATCGGTATTTAGAAAAATTCATACCTATTCGTTAAATTCCTTGTGTGCTTGAGCTATTTAGGATTGAAAATTCTTGCGAGCGAATCTCGAATGCGCCGAAAAATTTTCTTTTCTTTTCTTTCCTTTCTCTCTCTTTCTTTCATACGTTTTTTCTTTCTTTCTACCTCTCTAAATTTGCATGAATTAAAGTGCACAATAAGAGGATATTTATAGGTGTGATAATGATAATGATATACTTAGAATTTAAATTGGACTCTCAGCAAACAACCTTATCAAATAAAATTTAATTACATGAGGATAATATTCTAGTATAAATATGTTAAAATCCTAAATTTATCTAAACACCTTTATATTAAATCATCCGATAATAATTCAACATATATCCAAACATTAAATTTTAATTTCGTTAAAAATCTTATTTTCATAGGTATGATAAAATTCTAACCTTCTTTAAATACTTTCATATCAGATAATTTAATTATAATTTATTAGATATCCCAAATTTAATTTTATGTAAAACTCATATAAATTCAATTATTAGGAATATTAACACAAGATCCTAGAAAATGGTTAAGTTGCTTAGTCACCCTAAAATTTCAAAACGTAGAGTTATGCCTCATAATATATTGTACGAATATTTTGGGTATTACATCCTCCCCTCCTTAAAAAATTTCGTCCTACAAATTTACCTTGGTTATCGAAAAGTTGTGAGTATTTAGCTTTAATATCTACTGCCATGCGTTTTATGCAACGTGATTTATACCGCAAGTGTACGATGTCAAGTTTTGTAATATAGTATTAGAGTAAGAGTATTGAACCCATAGGGATTGATATTTAAATCATTTTGAGTACTATAATTATTTCGGCTTTCACTTTATTTAGAAAATCAAACTTTAACACGATGTTTTATACTAAATGAAAGTAAATGGGATGAACGATGCAAGTAAACAAGGGCAATTTGAAAAGTTTCTTATCAAATTATGAATGCCTAGGGAGTGATTTCACTGTACTATCGACAATATTTTTCAACCGTTATAACTATTTCTATCAATGTTTCCAAAATTTATAGGCAAGAACGCTAAATTAATTCCATTTCCCTCTCTCAAGAGTCAAATAGAATCTATTTCTATATTTTAATTTCAATATCTCTATTCCGAACTAATACATAAAAATCATCAAGAACTTTGTTCTTAATTTAAACAAGCCTCAAAAATATCGCATTTTCTCGTGAAACCTACAAAATCTAGGTTATATTGTCTTAGATCACGCTTAAATTTGTCTCTCTCGAGCCCCGAAATTTAAAGCATCAATCATTCAATTAGTGGCCAGTTAATTGAAAGTATTGCACAAGAATCAACATAAATAAATAAACGAAAATATTAAATAAAATAATTATATCGGAATCAAAACATGTCTAAGTATGTTACATCAAAAGCTAGAATTAATGTTTAGTTCATGATGGAAGAATTAAATCTAAACAAATTGATGAATAACATAAAGAGAAAAAGAAAGAAAAACTCTTTTGAAGCTTTTAATTGGAATTTCCCTTGATGTTCTTCATGCCTTATTGCCCTTGATGAATTTTCTTCAATCTTTTCCCCTTCAATTGTTGTGTTTGGCCCTCATCTTCTTCTTCAAAATAGGGTTTTTTGAATGGTATTTATAGTATGTTGGGATCTTGGACAAATTAGGGTTGAATTGGGCCAAGAAAAGATTCCAAAAATATAAAAAACGTGTTTTCCTGCATATCCGACATCGATATGGACACTGCGGCACCAGGCTTGCTGCTCAAATTCAGATTCATGGGCATTGCGGCACCCAGATTGGGCGACTCGGCACTCAGTTCGGTCGGAAACGATAGACTGCACATTCTTCAATATTTTTAATATAATTTCTTCGTCCGATGTCCAATTGAGGTGATTTAAGATGCATTGAAAAGTTAACTCAAAGAGCTACAATTTTGATTCAGGCATTATTCTCCAACTCAATCGTTTAATTTTTCAAAAAACAGGTCTCAATGTGAGGCTAAAATTCTGGAGCGTAACTTTTCGGTTGGAAATTGATTTGTGATCATATTTTGCCTAAATATGATCCCTTTGACATCTTTCCTCATCCAGTTGACTCCTAACACTCTTGAATCTTCATCGTGAGGTTCGATACAAGTTTTGATTATTTTCATTTTAGTCCCTGAACTTTGAATCTCGTACAAATTGGTCATTTTTCTTCAATTTCACCAACTTTTGCTTATTTCTTTCAATTTCATCAACTTACATCACAATACAAAAACACTCGTTAAAACGCTCTAAAACACTCTCAAGGATAGGAAATAACGAATGAAGTGGTACAAACATAATGAGTATGTAGCACTCATCATCTACCTCATGTTTCCAAGTGGACTTTTCCATCGTGTGATTCCGCCACTGGACCTTTACTAATGGAATTTCTCTATTTTCGAAGTGTTCGAATCTTCCTATCCAAGATGACGCTTGGAGTTTCCTCGTAAGTTAGATCTGAATGAATGTCTAACGATTTAGGATTAATCACATGGCCAGTATCTGATACGTATTTTTGAAGCATAGAGATATGAAAGACATTGTGTACTACTAAAAGCTCATAAGGCAATGCCAACTCGTAAGCCACAAATCCCACACGTTTCAAAATCTCAAAAGGTCCTATGTATCTTGGTTGGAGCTTTCCGCTTTTGCCAAATTGAACAACTCTCTTCATAGGAGTTATTTTTAGGAAAACTTTGCTACCAACCTCGAACTCAAGATCCTTCCTCCTATTATCTGCATAACTTTTCTATCAATCTTGGGCGGTCTTTATTCTAGCCCAAATCTTCTCAATACCTTAAATTGTTCGCTCAATAATCTCATGCCCTAGAATTCTTCGCTCACCAAACTCATCCCAATGAGTTGGAGATCTACACCTTCTACCACACAAAGCCTCATAATGAATCATTCATATAGTAGTTTGATAGGTATTATTATAGGCAAATTCTACTAATCATAGTTGTTTTTCCAGTTTTCTCCAAGATCTAGGACACATGCTCGAAGCATGTCCTCAAGAATTTGAATAGTCCTCTCCGACTGACCATCTGACTGTGGATGGAAAGCTATTCTGAAGTTTAGCTTAGTCCCCATTTCCTTGTGCATACTTTTCCAAAATTTTGAAGTGATCTCGGATCTTTATTTGACAAAATAGAGAGGAGGGTCCCATCTAATCTAATCACTTCTCTAACATATAATGTAAAGAGTGAACCGACTTTGTCAATCTATCAATAATAACTCAGATTGCATCATTTCCCCTATTTGATTTTGGAAAACCAATTAAAAATCCATGGCAATGTGCTCCCATTTCCATTTATGAATTTCTAGTGGGTTTAATAATCCTAACGGTTTTGATGTTCTGCTTTCACTTGCCGGCAAAACAAGCACTTCTCTACAAATAGACCTATTCCTCTTTTCATATTTCGCCATCAGAATGTGCTTTGAAGGTTTTTATACATCTTTGTTCCCCCGGGATGTGCTGCATAGAGGGCGAAGTGAGCTTCTTCTAATATTTCTTTTTGTATTTTCTCATCCTTCGTTACACACAATCTTCCTTTAAACATCAATGTATTATCTTCAGCTAGCTCAAAACCTTTTCGTTTGCCAGTGCCAACTTTACCTCTAATCTTTTGTAGAAATGGATCACTATCCCGAGCTTTCTTAACTCGATCTCGAATAGTAGGTTGAACTGTAAGAGTAGCAATTTGTGCTGCAATATCTATTGGAGGTAAGATCACCTCAAGTCGTAAGTTATCTATATCTTTGATTAATGATTTCTGTGTAGTAGGTAAAGCTATCAAATGTCACACCATCTTTCTGCTTAATGCATCAGCCGCTACATTGGCCTTTCATAGATGATAATGAATGGCACAATCATAATCTTTCACCATTTCTAGCCATCTGCATTGTCTCATGTTCAATTCCTTTTGGGTGAAGAAGTACTTTTGGCTCTTGTGGTCCATATAAATGTCACATTTAGCTTTGTAGAGATAGTGTCGCCATATCTTTAGTGCATGAACTACTACCGCTAACTCCAGGTCATGCGTTGGATAGTTTTCTTCATAGGACTTTAGTTGTCTGGAAGCACATGCGATAACTTTACCGTGCTGCATAAGTACACATCTTAGACCGTGTTTAGACGCATCGCTATAGATAACAAAGCCTTCTGACCCTTTGGGTATGGTCAAAATTGGAGCTAAGATCAATTTTTGTTTTAGTTCTTAAAAGCTCTATTCGCACCTATCCGTCCATTGAAACTTCACACTTTTTCCCGTTAATTGAGTCATTACGATGGCAATCTTTGAAAACCCTTCAATAAATCGCCACATAGTAACCTATTAATCCCAAGAAGCTATGCACTTCTCTAACATTAGTTAGTCGAGGCCAATTGGTAATTGTTTCTACTTTACTCGGGTCAACTTCAATTTCTTCGGCTGTAATTATGTGGCCTACAAATCCCACTCTATTGAGCCAAAATTCGCACTTTTTGAATTTAGCATAGAGCTTCTCCTTCTTCAGTATTTCGAGAATAATCCTTAAGTATTCTGAATGTTCATGCTCACTCTTCAAATAGATTAGTATGTCATCAATGAAGACGATAACAAACTAATCCAGATAGTTGTGGAGGACTCGATTCATGAGATCCATAAAGGCAGCTAGTGCATTTGTCAAGCCAAAGGGCATCACCAAGAACTCATAGTGTCCATATCGAGTTCTAAATGCGGTTTTAGAAACGTTAGTTGCTTTATTTTTCAACTGATGACAACTTGATATTAAATCAATTTTTGAGAAGACCTTGGCATATTGTAGCTGGTCAAATAAATCTTCAATTCTAGGAAGGGAATATTTATTTTTAATTGTAATATGATTCTACTCTCAATAATCGATACACATTCTCATCAATCCATCCTTCTTCTTTATGAACAATATTGGAGCTCTCCATGGTGAGACACTAGGTCTAATAAAATCCTTGTCTAGCAACTCCTGCAATTGTACTTTCAATTCTTGAAGTTCTACTGGTGCCATACGATAAGGAGCCTCCGAAATTTGCGTGGCACCCGATACAAGGTCAATAGTGAACTCGACTTCTCGATTTGAAGGCATTCTGAGTAAATTTTCTAGAATACATCTGAAAAATTCCTAACCACTAAGACTTCATCAATGGTTAACTTCTTCTAATCAGTGCTGGTCAACGACTCTAAGAACCCTTAAGCTGACTTGTACAGCCTGCACCGCTGATATAAGTTGGGGTAGAGGTTTTACCCTTGTTCCAAAGAAATGAAATTCTTCTTCACCAAGTCGTTGAAAAATTACGTCCTTCTCGAACAACAAATGGTTACATGATTTTTCGACAACCAGTCCATTCCAAATATAACATCAAAATCTTTCATACCTAGGACCACTGAATCTATTTTTATAATCTTTCCATCCATTTCTAAATTTAGGTTCCTCGCTATGTAATTTGCATTAAGCACATTCCCAGACGATAATGACGCTTCTAATATGTTATCAAGGGGTACACATTCTATATTTGACTTTGAAACGAATATCGAAGAAATGAACAAGTGTGTTGCTCCTGAATCAATTAATATAAAAACGACATGTCAGAGATTGATATGATACATGTCATTACATTGCAGTCGAGCTCTACCTCTTTTTGTGTCAAAGCAAAAACTCTAGCCTTGCCCACCTTTTGAGCTTCAGCCTTCTTAGATTGTCCCTCAATGCAATCTTTGGCGACGTGTCCTGGCTTGCCACATTTGTAACAGATACTCTTTCTTGCCAAGTATTCTCATTTGTGAAGTTTCTGACATTTAAGACATAGAGGTTATAGATTCTTATCACGAATATTGGCATCTATTTCTGTCCTTCCTTTCTTGTTGGGACCTTTTCCATTCTTTTGGCTATTGTCGTACCATTTGTGCTTATCCAAGTAGACAGTATGCTGCTTACTACTTTTACCAATTTGGTCATCATCAAAGGCGTATACTTGAGCCTTATCCAAAACTCCCTGATAAGTACCTAGTTGGAATACTAACACTGCTTTTCTAATGTCAGTTCTCAGTCTACACTCAAAGTGTCAGTTCTCATACCTTAGATCATCAGTAAATTTATCTAAACTCCTTAATATTAAATCATCCGATAATAATTCAATATATTTCCAAACATTAAATTCTAATTTCGTTAAAAATCTTATTTTCAAGTTATAATATGATAAAATTCTAAACTTATATAAATACTTTCATATCAAATAATTCAATAGAAATTTAATAGATATCCCAAATCTAATTTTATGTGAAACTCATATTTATCCAATTATTAGAAATATTAACACAAGATGCTAGTAAATGGTTAAGTTACTAAGTCACCCTAAAATTTCAAACAGCGCATGTTAACGTATATATAGTCAAATATATTTGGTAAGTATTTTTAGGGATTATATTTATCTAGTTTTCTTATATATTAAATGACTACACACACACAAAAAATTGAGAACACAATGAACGAGAAGTTTTTGCAAAAATTATCTCAAACGTTCAGTCCCTCTTTGTCATGGTATCAGAGCTGGGGAAGGAGTTCTAAAGCGTTGCCTTCCTCTTCCTGTTCGACGTGTTGGTTGCTAGTTGTTGGTGGCTGTGTGGTTTCCAGCCCTTGGTTTGCATTTTTTTGGGTTCCGGTGCCATTGTTTGTTGTTCTCTCTCGAATCGTCCCATTGGGTTCTCTCTTGTCAGCACGAACCCTTTGTTTCGATCTTGGTGACGTCACTGTCTAATTTCACTCGTCTCTTTGCATCTCTCAGGTTCCAACAACATTGGTGGCGGCTTTTCCAGTGAATTCTGGTTGGTTTTTGCAGCTGGTGTCTTAGGTCACCGTCGTCCTTTCTTCCGATCGAGAGATTGTGATGGTGAGAGTGTGTTTTTGGGTACCGAGTACATTTTCTTTGGTTTAAGGCAAGCGTTCACGGTTTGGGCCTTATTTGATTGGGCCTTCTTTTGGTTTCAATTTGTTTGATTGGGCTCTCATCCGATTGAGTATTTACTTCAGTCCTATGCTTCATCATGTCATCAGATAAATTAGAATTCTTTCCCGTTCGTTTTAATGGAAAAAATTACTTAGCTTGGAAATTTCAATTTCAATTATTTGTCAAAGGTAAGGAGTTATGGGGTCATCTTGATGGCAGTGATCCCGCCCCTAAAGATGTAGAAGCTTTGTCCAAAGGGAAAATTAAGGATGCTCGGGTTATGACCTGAATCCTTAGTTCAGTTGAACCTCACCTTATTCTCAATTTGAGACCTTATAAAACTACTGCTATGTGGGATTGCCTTAGTAATCCCACATAAACAGGACAACACGGCTAGATGTTTTCAATTAGAGTATGTGATGGCTAATTTTACACAAGGAAGTCTCTTAATTGAAGAATATTTTTCAGGTTTTCAAAACCTTTGGGCCGAATATTCTTATATAATTTATGCTAATGTTGCCGCTGAAGCTTTATCGACTGTTCAGAAAATGCATGAGACAATCAAAAGGGGTTAATTCTTGATGACGCTACGTCTTGATTTTGAGGCTGCTCGGTCTAATATGATAAATCGTCATCCTGTATCATCATTGGATACTTGTTTGGGTGAACTTCTTCGTGAGGAGAAACATATAGTTACTCAGGCTACCATGGAATATAGGGATACTATTAGTACTCTTGTTACTATGATTATGCAGCACAAGAAGGAATTAAGGTCGAGACATGTGTGCTGTCTAGTGCTATAACTATAAAGCTTTTGGTTACATTGCTCAAGATTGTCCTAAGAATTACTGTAATTACTACAAGAAACAAGGTCATCACATATTTGTTTGTCCCATTCGACCAGAAAAGAAGCATACTAATGTCTATCATGCCTCTATCGATGCCTCTAGCTTTGCGACATTACCTATTGCCTTGTACATTGTTCCTAATCCTGTTTCTGCATCCACTCTTACTCTTGAAAGGGTACAATAGATGATCAATTCTGTTTTCTCTTCTTTTGAACTTTCAGGTACTCATTCAACCTCTTTTAAGCTATGGTTCTTTGACTCTAGAGCCTCTAACCATATGACCAATAATGTTATTCCTCTGTCCAATGTAAGATAATATGATGGGAATCTAAAAATTCACACCGCCAATGGCAGTTCTATGCTTATCAGTGCTATTGGTGACCTTTCTGCTTCTTTAACTGATTTTTTTATGTCTTCCACCCTTTCTACAAATTTAATCTCGGTTTGTCAATTAGTTGATAATAATTATGATGTTCATTTCTCTCGTTCTGGTCATGTTGTGCACGATTCGGTGTCCGGGAAGATGATTGCGAAGGGGTCTAAAGTCGGATGACTCTTTCCCTTGCATATTTATCCTTTTCCTAGTGCTCATTTACTTTCATTTGCATGTAATGCTGTTAGTACTGATAATACGTAGTGGCATAAACGTTTAGGCCACCCAAATTCTGATGTACTTCGTACTTTATTTCGTTCTAATTTATTAGGTAATAAAGGATGTTCTTCAGATCATTTTTTTTATTGTACTGCATGCAAAATTTTGCAAAAGTAAAAGTCTACTATTTTTCTCTCATGGATCTCGTGCCTCACAATGTTTTGATATTGTTCATAGTGATGTTTGGGAGATTTCACCTATTATTTCTCATGCATGTTATAAGTACTTTGTTACATTCATAATGATTTTAGTCATTTTACTTGAGTTTATTTTTTAAGAGCCAAAGTCAAGGTCTTTTCAGTTTTTAAGCGTTTTCTTGCTCTCATTGAAACTCAATTTTCTAGCGACATAAAGATCTTAAGATCTGATTTTGGGAGAGAATACATGTTAAATGAGTTTCAGAACTTTCACCAAAGCAAAAGTATCACATCCCAACATTCTTGTCCTTTGATGTCGTAGCAAAACAGTGTTGCTGAGAGAGAATCTTCACCTTCTAAATATAGCAAGAATGCTTTTATTTAAAGCATCCATACCCTCTCGATTCTGGTGTGAAGCACTTTTCACATCGGTTCATTTGATTAATCGTTTACCCTCTCC
Source organism: Olea europaea var. sylvestris (assembly GCF_002742605.1). Classification (NCBI taxonomy): domain Eukaryota; kingdom Viridiplantae; phylum Streptophyta; class Magnoliopsida; order Lamiales; family Oleaceae; genus Olea; species Olea europaea. The sequence goes on from NC_036238.1 coordinate 30,182,590, forward strand.
TATTTTAAATCATGCTCCTCCTTACTTTACGTTGCTTGGACATTCACCGTCATATTCCGATCTACGTAATTTTGGTTGTGTTTGTTTTGTGCATCTTCTTATTCATCTGTGACATAAAAAACTTACTGTTCAGTCTGTTAAGTGTGTTTTTCTTAGCTATGTTGTCTCTCAAAAGGGTTATGTTTTCTTTGATCCTCATGCTTAACGTATCCATATTTCTAGGAATATGGTTTTCTTTGAAAATCAGTATTTTTTTCCGTCTCATGTTGAGCTGCCCCCTACATCTTTATCTATCCTACCTAGCTTTTTTTATTTTCCAAATGTTGTAACACGATTTAAACCAGGACTTGTGTATGAACGACGTAATTGTAAGTTTAGCACCATTTCTTCTGTGCCCCTTTCAAGATCTCGACCCGGCTCCAAATCTTGCTACAACTCTTCGTCGATCTACACATCCTTCTCGTCCACCTGATCAGTATGATTTCTCCTCTCCTATCTCTCTTATAGTTACTTTATCTGCTATTTTCAGTCCCACTTGTTACAAAGAGCCCATGGAACATGAGTATTGACAGAAGGCAATGTAAGCAGAACTTCAGGAACTTGAGGAGAATCATACTTGGAACGATGTACCTTGTCCTCTTCACGTGAACCCTATTGGGTGTAAATGGGTTTTCTCTGTAAAACTTCATTCTGATGACTCTTTGGATAAGTATAAAGCTCGTCTTGTAGCTCTAGGTAACATACAGAAATTTGGGGTTGACTATGATGAGGCGTTTACTCCTGTCGTCAAAATAACCACAATTAGAGCAATCTTAGCGGCTGCTGCCTCCCAGTCATGGAAATTCATTAGTTGGATGTGAAGAACGTCTTTCTTCATGGCGATCTTCACGAAGAGATTTATATGAAGCTTCGCTCTAGTATGACTACTTCATCTTCTCATAATGTGTGTAGACTACAATGTTTTCTTATAGGCCCCCGAGCTTGATTTGAAAAGTTCCGTACCACACTCATTACCTTCAGTTTTACACAGAGTCAGTATGATTCTTCTCTCTTCGTCCACAAGTCTGCCTCAGGTATTGTACTTTTTTTTGGTTTACGTGGATGATATCATCATTACTGGCACTGACTGTGGTTTCATTTTCAAGCTTCAACGATTATTGCATGCCGCTTTTGATATAAAAGATCTTGGTCAGCTCATATACTTCTTAGGACTGGAAGTTCATTATCGGCCTAATGGTATTTTCTTAAATAAGCATAATATATTCAAGACCTTATTGGGTTGGCTGGGATGGAGGAGTCTTCTTCTGTGGATACTCCTATGGAAGTCAATGTAAAATACTAGAAAGACGAATGGTATCTTTTAGACGATCCAAGTTTATATCGTCGCCTCGTTGGGAGTCTTATCTACTTGACCACCACTCGTCCAGATATCTCCTATGTCGTCCATCAGGTTAGCCAGTTTATGTCTTCTCCTCGACATCTTCATCTTGCAGCTGTTTGTCGTATTGTTCGCTATCTTCGTGGATCACCTACTTGTGGGTTGTTCTTTCCTAAAGGGTCTTCTCTTCACTTTTTGGCCTACAGTGATGCTGATTGGGCTGGATGTCCGGATACTTATCGTTCTACTACGGGTTGGTGTACGTTTTTGGGTGATGCAATGATCTCTTGGAAATGTAAAAAATAGGATCGTGTTTCTAAACCATCTCCTGAGGTGAGTATCGTGCTATGTTTATAGCTTGTTCAGATATTATTTGGTTACGTGATCTTCTGGACGAACTTGGGCTTTCTCAAACTTATGCTACTCCCCTTCATACGGAGAACACTAATGCTCTTCAGATTGCAAGCAATTCCGTATTTCATGACGCATCAAGTACATTGAGGTTGATTGTCACTTTATTCGTGATACTTTGATGGATCGAGTGATATCTCTTCCCTACATTTCTTCTGATCTCTAAGTGGCAGATGTGTTCACCAAAGCACTAACTCGACTACGGCATCAATTCCTTGTTGGTAAATTGTTGCTAGTTGACCTCCTAACATCAATTTGAGGGGGGATGTTACCGTATATATAGTTGGCTATATTTGGCAGTTAGATTATTTTTAGGGATTATATTTAGTTAGTTTCCTTATACATTAAATGACTGTACATATATATACACAATAGAGAACACAATGAAAGAAAAGTTTTTACAGAAATTATCTCAATTGTTCGGTCACTTTTTGTCAGTGCAATTATGGCTCATAATATATTGTACGAATTTTTTGGGTATTACAGAGACACTAAGACATCACCTGAATTTCAATTTATAGTTCCAAGATTATTTTAAATTGTGGACGAATCACAATATTCCATGTAGAAGTCGACTTAAATTAGGCAACAATTTTTTCTGTACGTATTCACCTTGAACACCGGCAATAAATTTTCTCTTCTCGTGTGCGTATAGTATAAACCCTGCCATCATGTGGTTTAATGCTTTCCTTCCCGTTCAAGTTAGTCCCTAAATTTTCCTATTGGTTTAGCTCGAGTCCCTTCCTATTTACATTGTGAATCCTTCATCAATCATCTTTCAATTATAAAATAAGTTAATCCCCATATTCCGTAATTTGTTCTTTTTTAGTCGTTATCAATCGATTATGTTCCCTTTCTCATCTAACATCAGATTTTTCTTAAAATAATCAATATACAACCAAAATCAAGTATCGAAGCAATACAAGTACTCCCAAACGTCCATTTTCAATGCCAAGATATGTTAGACTTATCACAAGTCATTAATTAGAAACTATATTCAACAAAATGGGGAGTAAATCATTCCTTTAAATTTAACTTGTAACGGCGAAATTTTTTTCCTTTGAGAATGTTATTAACAGCCTCTTTTCGATGAAAAAAAAAAAAGAAAAAGTAGATTTTTTTTCCAAATGTGTACTTACATATATTCCTTTAAATAGAACCGTGAATAATACATGACTATGTTTTGTGGTTGAAACGTTCAAAGTAACTTCTACACTATCAAATTAAATAATTTTTTTTTCACGTTATAGAAAATATTAACCTTTTCAAATATGTTTAAAAACTTGGCAAGAGTAATCGACAACGGGCTCCCCCACAAAAGGCACTAGTCGTGTGCATTATATCACTGAAGGGTCAATGACAGTCAAGTGTTCGTTGAGAGTCGAACGATGACAACCTTTTGTCATTATTTGTAGGGACCATGCTATATATACATAATTTTTTTATTTAATCATTTACCTACTACTCACAATAGGAGGTGGGGCTACATTTGGAAATTTTTATATTCATGGGGGGCCTGCGTGCATTGTGAGAGGGGGACAACTTTCGGTACAAATGAACTTGTCCCATTTAGTAGTTTCTACTGTAATTTGCAATGATGATGATAGGAATTGGATTGAGAATAACAAAAAAAATATTAGTATGTAATTGAAGAGTAGCACGAGGAGTTGAGAAAGGTAAAAAAGATAAAGATATGACGATGATAGGAAAATTTTTAAATAATATTACACACTAATCCAACGACCCTATAGTATGGCTAGATTCATGACTGAATCGATTCTCACAACTATACATAAGTTTATATAATACATTGGACGGATGAATGTCCTATAAGGGATGTTCTAAGCATACTCTCCTTACAACGTGTAAGTAAATTCAAATTACAAAACCAATTTTGCTTTTGTTTTTATGATGCATGGCCCATTGAAATTTGTTGACGATGATAAGATGCCAAGTTCAAGTCTCCTATTTTTCTTTGGCAACTTAGTTAAAATTGTTTACAAACTCAAACTTTGTATAAATACCGTTTAACATTGTTTTTTTCTATAATAGTTTATGAAATGGTAGAGAAAATATTTTCAACGTCGAAACTCTTTTTATGCCTTCAAAGTTTGTAGAAATTTGCAAACAAAATGTGTGAGACTAGTTGACTAGCTGGAAAAATATGGAAGGTTGGCTGGCTGAAGGCACTTTGATGCTTAAGTTAATTTTGTTTATGTAGAAAATCTAAAATCAAGTCGAGTTTTAGTAAAATGTGTCCCCATGTTTATAATATATTGGAGTTTCTGAATTAAGAAAAGGAGTCAATAGGATCATTGTTCTTAACTTAAACTCTATGCGCCAAGCAATTGAGATATTGAGTTTCACGCTTATAGTTTCAAGCTTTATCGACGGCTTCAGAACAAGCATTGACCTCAATAACATGAAATGTGTGAAAATACATTATTAACTTTGAGTTCGATTTTAATCAGCTTTTTATAACTGAACCAAAGTGGGGCTATAATGTTGTGGCGAAAATAAAATAATGCCAGAAAATAAAAAGCAAATTACGTTGTAAATCGAGGTAGGCCACTGCCGGAAGGGAAATTGAACAAGCCCATCTCACTAGGATTGGTCAAAATTGAAGAAGCTTCAGTGTTCATGCCTTTTTTCCTTGCATCCCAAGTAGAACCTATATATATACAATCCTGTCGATCATTGAGATATATACATATACATATACACACCGAGAGAGAGAGCGAGTGAAATGGCAGATTTGTTTATTGAGCAGGCAAAGCAATATTCAGAGAGAAGGCCCAGTTATCCACAGGAATTGTTCCAATTCATTGCATCAAAAACTCCATCTCACGATCTCGTTTGGGATGTTGGCACTGGAAGTGGCCAGGCTGCAGCATCTGTGAGTCTTTCTCCTCGAACTGCACAATTTTGAGCTAATTTTGTGTTTTCTTCACAAATTATGATCCGGGACTTAGGTTTTAAGCCCTAATCTCAATTACTCGATATGATAGTAAAAATCTCGATTTCATTGTGTATTGTAGTAGAAAAAGAGACATTTCAAGTGGGTTCAGAATTTATTTAAAGAATTATGACTCAGTTTAATTATATATGGACTTAATATGAACCTCTGTATTGTTTTTCAGTTAGCAAAGGTCTACAAGAATGTGGTGGGCACAGACACAAGCCAAAAACAACTTGATTTTGCTGCCAAAATTCCAAATGTGAGATACCTTTGTACACCTCCCAAAATGTCCATTTCTGAGATTGAACACACCATTGCACTACAATCCAGTGTTGATTTAGTGACCATTGCTCAAGCCATGCACTGGTTTGATCTTCCCACTTTCTACCAACAAGTGAAATGGATACTGAAGAAACCCAATGGAGTAATTGCTGCTTGGTGCTACACTGTACCAGAAGTCGACCCACAGATCGATTCTGTGTTTGGAAGATTTTACTCCGTCGACAGTGGTCCGTATTGGGAACAAGAACGAGACTTGGTTGATCTTAAATACAGAACCATTGATTTTCCATTTGAGCCAGTTGATGGAGTCGATCATACTGGGCCATTTGAATTCAAGGCTGAGAAGTTAATGGATTTGGATGGATATTTTACATATATAAGATCATGGTCTGCCTACCAAACTGCCAAAGGAAAGGGTGTGGAGCTATTGACTGATGCTGTTTTAGAGGATTTTAAGGTTGCTTGGAATGCTGATGGGAAAAGCCAAAAGATTGTCACTTTTCCTGTTTATTTGAGGATTGGCAAAGTTGGGTTATCAAGTTGAAAGACTAATCGTCTATCGTGAATGAAATTTGATAGAGAATGGCATCTTTGTAATAATCAGTTAACTTCGATGAGTATTTCAATGCTCAAATAAAATAAGTTCCTAAACTTAGAAGTGGTGCCAACCAGATCTATACTCGATTGCAATGGCAGTGAACAGATTGTAAACATCTGTATTTATCAAAGTGCTTCCTCTTCGTGCTGGTTTTATTATCCACCGAATTTTTAGTATATGTACTCAACAAGCAGCCTCCCATATTTATTGTAAGGATTTTAATTATCTTACTCGACTGTCAATTTCACAATCAAGTCTTCATGACATTAAAAATCACGGTTACCTACACAGGTACAAAATATATAAAATGAAAAAAAAAAAAAAATTGCTTAAAGAATTAAAGTCTTTGCATCCATTCTTTCACTGCACGATTGTTCTCTTGCTTCTCTTCGTTGTCCAGAAGTATATTTCGAACCAGGGTCATGCTTGTTTCGAGCTTTTTCAATTCCTTTTCTAAGCCCAATGCTAATCCAAATCTGGCTCAGAGCACAGAATCCGAACTTCAAAACAAGTCTTTTGACAAAGCTGAAGAGAATTTGCTCTGCTATGTTCAGTTATAATGCAAAAAACTAGACATCAGAAAATTCTGATTGACAAAGGCCTTCCCTCGAATGGAGAAAAACATTAGAACTATATAAACTTTCACTATATGATATTTATTAAGACTTTGGATAGCTAACTTCTGCAATTTGCAGTTTAACTGAAAAATTGACTAAGGAAGGTGAGGATTGGCAGATGCTTTTCATCTTAGGCAAGTGGAGCCTTGTTGATGTCAACTCTACACAAAGGAGGGACTGTAAGATAACAATGTCTAATAGAGGAGTCTTTTTTATAATAATTTTGAGATCTTTTTTCCATTCTCATTGTCATATCAGCTTGAAGATCCAACTCAAATAGATCATTAACACTCGTTATGTCAAGAGATAATGTCTAACAAGTGCGAACTTTTTATTTTTATTTTTATTTTTTATCTCTCTCTCTCTCTCCCTAAAGGACTTCTTTACTGAGCAACATTGTAGAATTCGACCCCATTTGGTCGTTGAAATCAATCAGATTTGAGCACTCTCCCTACTGTAGAGGCACCTTTCATCAAAAGAATACATGTATCCATCTGATATATTAACCCAATTATTATTCTAAGCAACACTTGCATTGACTAATTTGGCAGTGTTGTGATTCTACTCAGGTGGTTCAGAATAAATGTGGTTACCCATAAGTTAGAGTGCAAGGTGTAGACTCAATTTAGTGGTGCTCTCGAGTTCTAGACCATCTTCCCATCTTAAAAATAAATATTTAGTATTGATGATGTTAGGTCAAATTTGTAATTAGGAATTTCTAAATTTATAATTGGCAATTTTCGTATTCAAAATCAAAAGTTAGTTGAGCTGTAATTAAAGTTAAAATCATGGTTATTTGAGCTGTAATTAAAGTCCAAAAATGTCGTGGTTGGTAGAGTCCTAAAGTTAAGCAACGGAACAACCACTGCTCGCTTGGTGCTCGAGCAATATATCAATTCAGCTAGAATCCTGAATCGATTTCAATGTTGGATTTCAATCATATTTCACCCCAAACACTTCCATTATGAGTATACAACCCATGGAATGTCCAAATGTGTGGTTGAACATTATATTCATTATTGAGATCATTTTCTAAAGATCAATTGCTCATTCCAAAAGATCTCTTGATTCAGTCACATCATATTCCTATATATTGTTCCATCATTGGTAGAGCCTTGTTTAAAGTCAAGAGATTATCCTTTCAAATCCAAACATATATTCCAATGTATCTTGCATCAGCCTACGGATCCAAACATAGAAATGCCATTAGATCAATCACCAAAAAGACCTGCCTTTATTTATAAGCCTTCAGATTTTTGAAGTTGAGAGAAGAGGAGCTTAGAGTTCTAGCACTCTGGATCGAGTTCGTTCTTGGTTATCCAAGTAGAGAGAAAAAAACCCAAAGTTGCTAGAAAGTGCTAGTAGCACAATCAAAGTTCCTTGGTGATTTACAAGTTAGGTGGCGAGAGTCAGCTAAGGTTTAGTAATGTTTGAACTAATTATAAGTTAACTTTTCTAGTGGATTTTACTAGCAAGTTTGTCGGAGGCTTTTGATTCATATGAAGAGTTCTTCTAGGGATTTTCCTGTGTGATCAATTCTTGGTGTTATTTACTTTATTGCTTTTGATTTGCATGTTTACTAGTTGACACATAGGATTTAAATTGAATTTAAACTTAATCGTGTAGAAACAATAAATAAGTGACTTGTTATTAATTAACTCTGCACACTTGGGTCTAAATAAACAATGCTAACAAGTAGTGTCAAAATGTTAGTAATTTAGCTATCTATTTAATTTTTCAATTGGTATCAGAGTGCTAGCATTCTTTGTTCTTTAGGCGATAAAAAATTTAAAGATCATTTAAATAAAGTAAATGGCCTTGGTGGTTATGTAATTTGAATTGATAGTTTATTGTAAATACATTGTAATACAATGATCAAATGTTGAGCATGATACAAGAAAGTAAATTGAACTCTCTATTGAACTCAAAACTTCATAACCAACATGGAATCTACTTCAAAAGATAGACAATAAATATTCTCCATATTATTATATTCTAGTTAAAGGAAGCACTCAAAGGTTAAAAAATCCACTAACTGCTAAAATTGTTCTTTTGTCACTTCCACAAAAATATTTATTGCTTTTTAAATTTACATTTCATTAATCACATTTTAAGTTTAATATTTCATAAATAAAGTTATAACAATTTATTGATAAATATATATTAATAATCAATCACTAATTAAATTAATTATCGCCATTTATGTTAGTACTGGAGAGAAAAAAAATTTCAAAATAAAAATTCATTATTCATTATCTCTATTCATCCAACAAGAGAGAACCCAACTCCTATTCTTAAACCAACACTATGACGTTCGCCTGAAAGGGTAGCAATTTTTCAGCCTCTATCAGCAGTGATATATTTATTTATTTTTTTGCCTGGACTCCTCCCTACTTCATTCATTCAAATACCTTGTGTTGTAGTTCGAGAATTTGTTGAACCATAAACTTACAACCCAATTCATAATTGGTGTTAACAAGGAGTGTAGATCAGGAATCTCGTTTGAAGGATGATTATAAGGCTAGAAAAACACAGGATAAAAGAAAAAGACCCATAGCACAGAAAGATGTTCGGGCAAAAATTCTCAACAAACCCAATTCCAGTAAAAAATCTAGTTTGAAGAAGGTACATCAATTTGGTTTTATTTTTTGTTGTTTAATGCATTCATTCGAGTTTATGAGAAAGTCTTATTTGAATTTTATTGGGTAATTATGATTTTCATAATATTAATTAACTGCTAACCATAATTGGTTCTTCTAATAGTGACTTGATTTTGTATTGTGACCATGCCTCTCTATTATTATTATTATTTTTTTTAAAAGGACCGAATGTTCTTCACTTATTTTGTCAGTTAGTGTGACTTGGCCTTTGCTTTTATTGTGACCTAAATGTTTTGTGGGATTTCGAAGACTATGACCTAGTTTTATATTAACATTATGTTTGTCTGAATTGAATCTTGTGATCGATGTATAACTAGATATGTTGAAAGGTAACATTTGATGAAGAATGATATGGTTGGTGAAGTCACATTGTTCTTATAGTATGTCTTGCTTTTTTGTTGTGTCAAGAAATTTTGCTATTATGACTTTGTTATTCGATAAGTGTGTTTTTGCACACTTACTTATCACTTAAACTAAACTTATTATTGATTAAATGAGTTGATTTTTACTCACAATTGCGTAATTTATGCATTTATAGGTAAAAATCACCAAAAGGAAAGAGAGCAAGATAAAGGAAGAGAAAAAAGATTGAAATCGTACAAAAATCATGAAGTTGGGGACCAAATTGAACAAGTCAAAAAGTTGAAAGACTTCATTTGCAATTTTGGAAGGCCAAATTGAGAGGAAAGTAAAAATCTTAGGACTATATCATGAAAGATCAAAGTGGAAGGACCCGATTGCAATTTATATAGGGACTGAACTACAACTACTCGAAACCTAGGTCGGACGCGTGCCTTAGCCTCTTTTAAGGTTTACTGAGGGCAGCTGAATTGTTTTGACCCACACCTCATGTACAGCTAGGCAAGCGTCTGGTTCGGAACCTGGGACAATTTTAATAACTAAATAAATAAATAAATATATTTATTTATTTTTGGAAAATTCTAATGGCCCTTGTTGTAATTAATCTTGCTTGATTTCAGGGTTTTGACACGTGCCTTAGCCTCTTTTTATGGTTTGCTGAGGGTAGTCGAATTGTTTTGGCCCGTACCTCATGTTCAGCTAGGCAAGTGTTTGGTTCGGAACCTGGGACAATTTTAATAATTTTTTTGAGTAAATTTAATTAATACTCACCCAACTTTAACCAATATTTCTACTTGCTCACCGAACAATAAATGATAACGTGTTGCTCACCCATCTGTCTAATTCATTACTTATTCATTACCCATTTAACTTCTGTCACCCTCCACTAACAAAACATGTCACGTGGCGGATGGAAATTTGATGTGGCAAAATCAGGCCAGACATGGACAATTTTTCAGAAACACGTCAACTACCTGCACCAGTCATCCTTCTCCTCTCCTTTGCAAATGACCAACCAAAAACACACAAAAATGGTGACAACGAGTGGAACGTGAGTCGGAAGTTCCACCACAGTCAGCATTGCACGCTACTTTCTTAACAACAGTGGGAACAACAATGAAGTAGGAATAGCAACAGCCAAAATTCACCTTCCATCGTCTATGGCCGTACCATCGTTACCCTCACCGTCAAATCCTAGAGAACCCAGAAATCACCCCCAATTCTAGCTTTCATTTTTTTTTTGGGCTACGAAAGTGTTTAAAGTTTGTGTTATTTCAGTCATCACATGAGCTGAGCATTTCAAATGATCATTCAAATTGATTGAAAACAGTCGAACTGTTCCCATACATCAAAATCGAACTGGGAAATTTGAAGTCCAATATATTAGAAGAAAGTTTTTGTAATGACGACGTTCAAAATTCACCACTCTAATCTAATGTGTTGCTTCCATCAATTTCTCATTGTTCTTCTTGCCTCCTGTGAAGAACTTGTACCCTCCAAAGAAAAGCAAACCCCATCTAGATAAGGAGACAATCACGAAGTGCTCTTCCTTCCACTTGGATGGACTCATCGGGTCTTTCCAGAAATCAACCTTAGGTGGCCCATGATGATCAGTGATGCCAGCGAGGCTACGACAGGAATCATAGAGGCGGACCGAGCGAAGGTTGCTACTCGGCGCGCTGTTGTTTTAGCCAATGAAGTAGCCATGGCTTTGTGCTTTTTCTTTCCAAGATGGAACGTGCGTCAAACAGCAATTCTAGCTTTCATTTTCTTGCCACAATGTACCAATTAACGAAGCATCCCGAATTGAAACCCAAATTCGTGAAGAACCCTAAAAATTGCCCCCAAATTCGCCTCCAAATCTGCTGCACTTACTAGGTTGTATCGAGGGTCCAAGAACTGGAGGAAGAAGATGAAGGTCCGGGAGTGGCTTTCTACACTTTTGTCCCATTTCATATGTGATGCATCACGGTGGTAGATTTCTTTAGTTTAAAGTGACGGAAATCAGATGAGTGATCAATGAGTAAGCAATTTGATAGATGAGTGAGCAATGAGTAATGCTTTAATGTTTAGTGAGCAAATAGTAGTATAATATAAAGTTCAATGTGCATTCATTAAATTTACTCTTTTTTTCCGAAAAATTCTAATGGCCCTTGCTGCAATTAATCTGGCTTGGTTTCAGGGTTTTGAAGGTAAAAAATTGGCAGCCAGTTTTTGTTTTCTTTTCATTCTTCATTTTTCTATCTTATTTTTCTCTTCATTTTTGTTGAATAATCGACCTCCAATTGGTGAAATTTCGGGCTCAGGATACCAATCTCAACTTTATCAATACACCCAAGCAATCACAACCCAAAACTTTAAACTTCTTTCACATTCTAGTTGCTCAAGACTTGTACCCACTTAGAACACAAAGGGATGGTGTTTACAACCACAAAGGCGGTGCTACAAAGGCTAGAGAAGAACAAGAGAAAAACCAGCACAAAGCAAGGCACGAACTTTTTCTCTCAAAACACAAAGGCAAAACAAACGTGAATGATAGAAGACCAAGGAGGCTAGCATATATAGGTTATGTTAGGTCAAAGTGGTGGGGCCAAGCCCAATACAAATATCAATATGTGGGCCAACATACATAAGCCATCCAATGAGTGTGAAACCGGGTCATGAGCAACACTAATTAATTATGTTGCTCTCATTGGCCCAAATAATCTTAGGGTCGGGTCATCAATCTTGGGTGTCAATATTTATTTTTATTCAATATCGGTTTAACATCATCGTCCGAATTATTGGGTATCAAAACCTAACAATTTTCACTTGTAATTTTTGGAGAAAAGCCAAGAGCACAAGGAGAATCTATCAAACGAGTTTGAAAAATGTTGGGAAAATCAAGAGCTAGCCATTATTATCTTCACAAATCCAACCAACAAGCATTTTTTCCATTGTTTGGCCAAATTTGCTATGTATTGCGATAAATATTCTCATTTTTATCATTTATATAACATAAGCTAAATATTTGCGTTGGGATTTATGGTTGAAGTTTAACCTAGCTTTAATTAATTTCAATGTTTACTATTTAATGTTAAAATTACTTATGATCATGTGTTTTTATTATTGTTATTATTGCATTTTCATTTATATGGCCAATAAATGATTGTGTTTAATGATTTGTACATTATTCAAGAGAAGATTGTATATTTTAGACCAAATAGTAGAAATCTCAGGTTCTTGTACAAAGGGGTAGAGTTTACTCCTAACTCTAGGTGGCTCATTGAGTTATTTTTACAAAAATTTAATGTAATTGTTTGGTTTTAATCGACATAGAGATATAGTTAGTCAAGCCAAAAATTGAGAAATTGAGCCTAATATTGTAAATGAGTAATTTATTAATTGACTTGTGCAGACATTAATTAGGCCACGGTTAAGCGACAACATGAATCAGAATCACGTTTTCCTCCAAATTTTTACAAGTGTTTATGTTTTCTTAGTTTGTAGAGTTTTAGTTTAATTTTCCTTATTTTCAAATCATAATATTAATTGTGTGTGTTTAGTTTTATTATTAGAATTAAATTAATTGAAGTTGTGTAATTGAAAGTAAACATTTCTCGAATAATTGACAATTCGGACTAAAAAATTCAATTTATACTTGAACGTGACCGTACACTTGCGGTTTGCACTTTCGTAGTGAATATTATTAGAAATAGTTTTATCAATGTTTTTTTACACGTTTATCTATGCATGTGACCTGCATGTTGTTCCAGTATTTCAGCCTTTTTATAACCAATGCGACAAAGAATGTTTTGACTAATTTTACATCAAAATTCAATGATTCACAAAGGGAGATTTTGATAGGTACGTGTTTCTCCTATCATATGGATTGCCATGAAATTGTATCAATCACAATTGATACATTACTTTATGTTAACGGAGGTTAAGCAACTGAATCTCGAGGGGGTGTGGTTCAAGATTGAGAGAGATTTATCCCCTCTTTTTTCTTTAGTTCTACTTAGTTACAGGACTTGAGTATATTGGCGACGATAATAGAAAGAAACTTAAATCAATACCATCAAGTACAAATGACAACTATTTTAGTCAACAAAAAATTGTGACAAATGAAGGCGTTAGAGATGTGTTTCTTTTTCTAGTAGATGTTCGATATACTGTATTTTATAATATTGTTCCTGTTCTCCACATTGTATAAGAAGGTGTTTGAGCATTATTTATTTGCACTTGTTGAAGATTAAGATGTCATGGAGATGTTTTCGTGGGGGGAAAGAATTGTTTGAGATGTTTATAAGTTATGTGAAAGAGGGATTGAGCAATAAATCAACCCATTATAGGCCTAAAGGTTTTCTAGTAGCATTTCAAGTTTGGTTATACGAATCAATTCAAAGTCTAGTAACCACAACAATGAAAAGTAGGTACCCTCGCATCATGAGTTGGATATCGAATAATCATCCCCCAGATGCTAAATTGGAAGAAGAGTTCTTTTCCAATCCTAATGTAAGTGCTTAAGTATCTTTGTTATTTGAGATAGTTTTCTTTATGTTTTTTTTTTATCTGTTTTATCTATGTATGTGACCTGAATGTTGTGCCAGTATTTGACCTTTTTTATCATTTTCTATTCGATATTGGCGTACGTGTTATTGAATATTCTATTACAGGATTGGCAATACATTATCCTTGAAGACCTTCGGTTTTCGAGAAAAATTATAATCAATGCGGTAAAGAATGTTCTAACTAATTTTGCATTGAAATTCAATGATGCACAAAGGGAGATTTTGGTAGATACGTGTTTCTCCTATCATATGGATTGCCATGAAATTGTATCAACCGCAATCGATACATTACTTTATGTTAAGGGAGATTAAGCCACTGAATCTCGAGGAGGTGTGGTTCAAGATTGAGAGAGATTTATCCCCCTTTTTTTCTTATGTTTTGCTTAGTTACAAGACTCGAATATATTGGCAACGATAATAGAAGGAAACTTAAATCAATACCATCAAGTACAAATGACAAATATTTTAGTCAACAAAAAATTGTGACAACTGAAGACGTTAGAGATGTGTGTCTTTTTCTAATAGATGTTCGATAAACTGTTGTTTATAATATTGTACCCGCTCTCCACATTGTATAAGAAGGTGGTTGAGCATTATTTGTTTGCACTTGTTGAAGATTTCGATGTCATGGAGATGTTTTCATAGGGGAAAGAATTGTTTGAGATGTCTATAAGTTATGTTAAAGAGGGATTGAGCAATAAATCAACCCATTACAAGCCTAAAGGTTTTCTAGTAGCATTCCAGGTTTGTTTATACGAATCAATTCAGAGTCTAGTAACCACAACAATGCAAAGTAGGTACCCTTACATCTTGAGCTGGATATCAGATAATAATCGCCTGGATGCTAAATTGGAAGAAGAGTTCTTTTCGAATCCCGATGTAAGTGTTTAAATATCTTTGTTATTCGAGATAGTTTTCTCTATGTTTTTTTTATATGTTTTATCTATGTATGTGACCTGAATGTTGTGCTAGTATTTGAGCCTTTTTATCATTTTCTATTCGATATTGACGTACATTTTATTGAATATTCGATTGCAGGATTGGCAATACGTTATCCTCGAAGATCTTTGATTTTCGAGAAGAATTAAAATCAATGCGGCAAAAAATGTTCTAACTAATTTTGCATCGAAATTCAATGATGCACGAAGGGAGATTTTGATAGATATGTGTTTCTCCTACTACATGGATTGCTATGAAATTGTATCAATCACAATTGATACACTACTTTATGTTGATGGAGGGTCAGCAACTGAATCTCGTGGAGATGTGGTTCAAAGTTGCGGGGAGATTTATCCGATTTTTATTGCATGAGTTCTGCCGTGTTCTCCACGTTGTACAAAAAAGGTGGTTGAGCATTATTTGTTTGCACTTGTCAAAGATTTTGAGGCCATGGAGATGTTTCCGTGGAGGAAAGAATTGTTTGAGATGGCTATAAGTTATGTGAAAAAGGGTTGAGCAATAAATCTATCCATTACAAGCTTAAAGGTTTTCTAGTAGCATTCCAGGGTTGGTTATATGAGTCAATACCAAGTCTTAATGATCTATGACCACAATGATGCAAAGTAGGTACCCTGGCATCAAGAATTGGATATCGGATAAGCATCCCTTGGATGCTAAATTGGAAGAAGAGTTATTTTTTCCCCAATCTTGATGTAAGTTTTTAAATGTATTTGTGACTAATATAGTTGCAATGTCATTCAAAAAATTCTATTTGCTATGCTAAGTATTTTTAATGCTTTTAAGGTAATAGATTGAAGTAAATGGAATTGATCCGCTGGGCATGGATATGGTGATACCATATATGAGTGGTGTACCACACACCAAATCACAACCACGACATCTTCCATGTGAAGTGCATTTCCAGGAGAATTTAGGTCACAATCACTTGAGTACTCATGCAGGCACAAGTGCAAATGTTCAATCATCAGGTCAGAAATCTACAACATTGCTGCTACTGAATATAGGTAGAAGAATGCGAAAATCAAATGACATTGATGACGAATTTGTTAACCTCCCACTAAGACGCTAAAAGACTTCATGTGGTGTCCATTCTCCAATGGAACCACAAGCAATACATTGTGTTGAGGGTTCATTAGAGAGATAGAGGTTTAAGCAACCACAGAGATGGCGGATAACACAGCGGATGATACATACTTGGAAATAACCGGATCATTTGATAACCTAAATCCATGCTACTGGAGAAAGTATTTTGATAGATATTTGAGAAATTCAAAAAGGAGTTCAATATCTATACAATTAAAAAACATAGAGTTGGTGATGGAGCTAGATGATGAAAAGTCTCAAATATTAGCATTGAAATTGGATAGAAATCAACAAATGAATGATATTATCCGCTCTCAAAGAGATGTTAAATTTGATTTCTTCGGGAGAAGGTCGAATATGAACTAGTTTAAGGATTCTGTGATTGCTATCGTATCATGTTCTATTGAGGAAATTCTAAAGAAATGACTGAAACAAGTAGAGTGCAAATTGGTCGATATTCTGAAAATGTTGAAGAAGTAAGTTTGTGAGATTACTAAGCTTTTTCCCGTTCGTTAGTTTAATTTTGACATTTAAATTTTTGTTGTATAGAAGAATAAAACATTAGAAAAGCAAGAGTAAGATGGAATCTGATAACGAACCTCCATATCAAGATCTTATTCAAACTCCTTCATTTGATTTAGGTGTTGGATCCACTTAAATGCCTATGAATTTAGGCGAGCTGAGTGATCTGTTCACAGACAAACAAGTCCAACAAGAAGTAGGCGATGTAATATCCCGAAAATTCATAAAATAGAATTTAAGTTATGTGTGCTATATTTTAATATTTCCAAAAGTTAGGGACTAAAATGTATATAGCAAATTTCAATTTCATTTGGGTTAAAATGTAGATATTGACGGAGTAATAATTTGTATATGAATATTGGGCGCGTTGGATAGATCGTAATTAATCATGCATGTTAGGCTCAAGAAAAAGTTGATTTGGATAATTTAAGCCTAAGATATTGACATTTAAAGAAATTGATGTTTTATAGTATTTTAATTAATTTAATGGGTAATTGTCTTTGAGCCTTCCACTTGGTTAGTGTTAAATCCATCCTAATCACAAATAATATATATTATAACTTTCCACCACTAGCCACGTTTCACGTTGATAAGAAATGTTTAACTGTCTTCCTAAATTATTTGGATAAGTTTATCATTTGAAGCCTTTATCCAAGTTTCTTGTGGCACACGTTTTCACCACTCTAGAATTCTATTTGCACCAAAATACTCCACACAGCATATGTATATGTAGACGGCAGTTTCAAATTGGGAATTGTTTCCAGCATAAATAATGAACAAAAAGGGTCCCGAAAGGCAATTTTCACTCTAAGGCAGCCAAGAAAGAACTACAAGATTTGGAACATAATTTTGGATTTCTTCTTTCAAGAATTTATTCAATCTTACGAGGTAGGATTACGATGTGCAAGTGGTTCGTCTCGTTTAAATTATTTATTCATGTTGATAAATGTTATACTCATGAAAGTTATGATATGATTATGATATTTTGAAATAGCAACCCGGTACCAAAGAGATGATATGATACGACATGAGCTCTTACCGGTTCTGAAGATATGATATGACGATTAGAACGGGTCGTTGGTTGGCGAGCGGTGCGGTGGAATTGTGATGCCAGAAATTATGGAATTCAAGATAAATAAATTCTGAGTAACATGATTAGGAAGTTTTATTTATTTATTTTTCTTTGCGTTATTTCAATTTTATCATCATGTTAAATTTGAAATTTAATGTTTGAAACATGGTTCAGTTAATTATGTTTTCCATAGAATGTTTGACATCATTTATTTAATTACGAAATAAATGTTTTTGGTAACGATTCCAAATCTTTAAATTTTGGGTCGTTACAGTTTGGTATCAGAGCATAGGTTTAATTTCCTGTAGATAAATTTATATATATATAGTAAATGGAGAGACGTGAATAGTGATTGTCATGGTTCACATATCACTGTATAATGTGAACTGTGACATAACTGTTATGATTAAAAGTGCTTTTCTTAAAAATAAAGAAAGTAGGTAATGAAATTTATAATCTTTAGGTATGTTTGAATTGACTGTCAGAGCCTTCCTTTAATATTGATTTAATATACTTTTATCTACATAAAAGAATTCAAGCAAAGAACAAGTGGTTAAAAAAAAATTTTTTTAAATTCTGGATTCAGGTATATATATATATATATATATATATATATATAAAATAACTAAATGAATAAATAAATTCAAAGGGGTGTTTGAGTGTTTTGTTTCACGTTTGGTTATTACATAAAGTTTGAAGCCTATTCTTCTTTAATCTAAAAGTGCGAAATAGACCCATTAGCTACTTCTAAAATAATAATAATGAAAATAATGAAAATAAATAAGTAAATAAAATGAAATAAAATAAATTTTGAAAATTATTTTAAATGAAAAATACATATAAATATGTATATGTATGTATGTATGTGTTCTAAATGTCGTGTGTAATGAATATTTAATTGTTAGTTGTTTAATTGAGTAATGTTATATATATATATAATATATATATATATATATATATATATATATATATATATATATATATATATATATAATTGTGACCAAATGGGAATGTAGAATGAGAGCAAAAGATGTTAATGCCTCAAAAGATAAAATAGGATTAAATGACATGTTTATAATTTTTAATTAATTATTACTGATTTTCAATCGCCATGTTATTTTGATTCTAACATGCTATGTCACCTGAACTAAATGATGAAATTGCAACTACAGAAAGTTTTAAAGATTCCTTGATTGGTGTTATTTCAAATAAATTTTCCAAAAATCCCAAATGATTTCCTTTTTTTTTTTTTCTTTTTTTTATCTTTTTTTTTTTTTTTTTTTCAACATAGGCAAGGTCTCAAAAGTTTAGTTGGTTTTAATTAATCCATTAATAGACATGATATAAGAAGACTATTAGGTAGATGTAACTATTTGAATTAAGTCAATAATGCATCATTAAACTTGTAACCGGCCCAACTTTCCGTTTTAAGAATTAAAGAATTTAAGTTTAAAAATTAATTATTATGATAATAAGAAAAGTTTAGTCGAACTTATTGCATTTGCTAGTATATATATAAACATTGGATTTTACACGTTTTAAATGTTACGTGTAATAAAATGTTTAATTGTTTCATTGTGCAATTTGTTAAATGTTAATATTTTTATGAAAATTTATGAATTTAACGATAATAATAATTTAAAGTTATTAAATATGTGAATGATCTTTGGCACTCAACGACCATCAATCAACCACCCTCCAACGACTCTAAGGTATGTAAAAGAGTAAGAAAATAAATGCAGTTAGATGTTTTCAATAATTTCAATATTTTAGATTGCCTACTTCTAAATCTTTAAGACATGCACTTTATTTCCCACTAAATTGATGATATGTATTACGATAAAAATAAGTATAACGTGATAGACTTAGTGCTGAAATGTGATCGTAACTTCATATTAAATTTTAGGAAATGGCACCACCTACTCATACGAATTTGATGCGCAATTTACTACGAGCCATACAAGAGTTGAGCAGGCAAAATCAAGTACCTCCACCACAAAATGTACCGCCACAGCAGAATGCACCACATTTTGCCCCTGGAGCTGTCTCAGTGGTTGAGCAGTTTGGTAGGTACAAGCCTTCCACTTTTGACGGTAATTCTGAACCACTGGTTGTCGAAGAGTGGATAAGAGGCCTGGAGCCCATATTTCGACACATTGCTTGTGCGGATGCACAGAAAGTATTATGCGCAGAATTTATGTTGATTGGAGCAGCTGGTCACTGGTGGGAATCTGTTTCACGTACAAGGATGGAAGAGCAGCAACGTAATCTGACTTGGGAGCAGTTTAAAGACGAAGTGATGGCAATATATTTCCCACAGGCTTTGAGGGACTTCAAGGAATCAGAATTTCTGCAGCTCAGACAGGGAACATGTCACTTACTGATTATGAAAGACAGTTTGAGCAGCTCTCAAGGTATGCCCCGCACTTGGTGGATACAGAAGTTAAGAAAATTAGGAGGTTCGAGAATGGACTGCGCCCTGAGATCGGCATGATCATTATGTCCCATCGTTTCACCTCATATCGTGAAATGTTGGAGAGGGCTCATGCTATTTCATATCAGAGGATCTCATTTGAACAGTATGCCCAGCAGAGCAAGGAGTCGTTGGGGAAAAGGAAGTGGAGTGATCAAGGTAAGAACAGACATAACTGGCACAATAAAAGGCCAAGCACAGGAGTTCGTATTGGTGGGACGAGTGGGAGTATTACACCCTATCCTAAGTGTAATAAACTCCACAGGGGTGAATGTTTACTTGGGAAGAACATGTGTTTCCGGTATGGTAAACCCGAACACATTGCTCTCAACTGCACAGAGCCTCCAAAGAGGAAAGATGATGATCAAGACAAGAATAAGAAAGCAAAGGCTCGAGTTTTTGCACTGAATCAGCATGAGGCGGAGCAGGATCCGAATGTGATTGCAGGTATCTTACTATTAATATTTTCAACATACGTGCTTATGTTCTTTTTACCTATGACCATACATTATTTTATCTCTGTCCCTTAATTGCTAGTCTAACACTATAATTACAAACAGGTATTCTGTTATTATCTAATGTACCCGCTTACATACTTTTTGATTCTGGGGCTACCAATTCTTTTATCTCTACATCCTTCGTCGCTAGGTTAAACCTTGCATGTGTGAAAACGAATTATGAATTAGAGGTTGGCATCCCTTCAGGAAGAACTCTTTGTACAAATCGGATGACTAAGGCTATAAAGTTAGAGATTGATGGGAAAATATTACAAGTAGACTTATACCTTTTGGAGATGAAAAATTTCGATGTTATTTTGGGCATGGATTGGTTGGGACTTAATCATGCGACCATTCGATGTCACGAGAAAGAAGTATTGTTTCACAGATCGGGAGAAGAAGAATTTCGTTTCTTTGGAGCAAAGTTCAAGTCTTTGCCTAGTCTTGTATCAACTATTCAAGCGGAAAAGATGTTGAAAAAAGAGTCATGTCAAGGATTTCTAGTTAATATCACCAGTCCCCAACATCCAGAAACGACTGTTAATGATATTAACATTGTGCAAGATTTTGCAGACATATTTCCAGAAGATTTACCAGGCATTCCATAAGATAGGCAAGTGGAATTTACAATTGATTTGGTTCCTGGAGCAGCACCAGTATCCAAGGCCCCGTACCGAATGGCATCGAAAGAACTTCAAGAATTGAAGTTACAATTAGAGGAGTTGTTGGAGAAAGGTTTCATTCGACCAAGTGTATCTCTTTGGGGAGCTCCTGTACTTTTTGTGAAGAAGAAGGATGGAAGTATGAGGATGTGCATTAACTACCGGGAATTAAACCATTTGACCATAAAAAATAAATACCCGCTGCCAAGAATAGAAGATTTATTCGACCAGTTAAGAGGTGCTACAGTGTTTTCAAAGATCGACTTGAGGTCAGGGTACCATCAGCTGAAAATTAGGGCAAGTGATATACCAAAAACTACTTTCAAGACTCGTTATGGACACTATAAATTCACTGTCATGCCTTTTGGTTTGACCAATGCTCCAGCTGTATTTATGGATCTCATGAACAGAGTGTTTCATCAATACTTAGACCAATTCGCCATAGTATTTATTGACGACATACTCGTGTACTCCAAAGACAAGAAACAGCACGAGGAACAACTCCGAGTAGTACTTGAAACCTTGAGGAATGAGAAATTATATACCAAATTCAAGAAGTGCGAATTTTGGCTTGATCATGTAGGTTTCCTTGGTCATGTGGTCACCGCCCAAGGAATCGAAGTAGATCCTACAAAAGTAGAAGCAGTAACAAATTGGCCAAGGCCGAGCAATGTCGGTGAAGTTCGCAGTTTCTTGGGATTGGCTGGTCATTATAGAAGAATCATTGAAGGCTTCTCAAAAATAGCAGGGCCGATACCCAACTGACGAGAAAGGGGCTGAAGTTTCAGTGGACAGAAAAATGTGAGAAATGTTTTCAAGAACTCAAGCAGAGACTAGTTTCAGCTCCTGTATTGACGATACCAGATGGCTCTGATGGATTTGTGATTTACAGCGATGCCTCCAAACAAGGTTTAGGCTATGCATTGATGCAACATGGAAAAGTGTTTGCTTACGCCTCGAGACAGTTAAAGCAGTATGAACAAAACTACCCAACACACGATTTGGAGCTTGCAACAGTAGTTCACGCCTTAAAGATATGGCGTCATTATCTCTATGGTGGGAAGTGTGAAATTTATACAGACCACAAGAGTCTCAAATACTTTTTCACATAAAAGGAACTGAATATGAGGCAGAGGAGATGGTTGGAGTTAGTGAAAGATTATGACTGCACAATTCATTACCATCCGGGTAAGGCTAATGTAGTTGCAGATGCCTTAAGCAAAAAGACGGGAGCGCAGTTAGCAGTTTTACCTACGGTGCAAGAACACTTGATAAGGGACTTTGAGAAACTAAGATTGGAAGTTATCACACCGCCAACTCAGACTACTGCAAGAATAAGAGCATTTATGATTCAACCAACTCTTCGGGATCGAATTAAAGAAGCACGGGATAAGGATCTGTTTTTACAGAAGATTAAAGCTGAGATTGGTACAAACAAGCGTATAGGATTTGAGGTATCTGTAGATAAAGTATTGACTTTTAAAGGAAGGTTGTGTGTACCTAAAGATGAAAGTATAAGAAATGAGATATTGGAAGAGGCTCACTCTACTCCGTATTCCGCACATTCAGGTGGTACGAAAATGTATCGAGATCTCCAAGATACATTTTGGTGGAGAAACATGAAGAGAGGAATTGGTCTATTCGTTGAAAAATGTATTATCTGTTAACAGGTCAAGGCAGAACATCAAAAGTCAACAGGGCTACTGAAACCGTTGGATATTCTAGAATGGAAGTGGGAACACATAACGATGGACTTTGTGGTAGGCCTCCCGAGGTCAACAAAAAGTCACAATGCTATCTGGGTAGTGGTGGATCGTCTAACAAAGTCAGCCCATTTTCTACCATCAAAGTAAACTTCAACATGGAACAGCTCACACAGTTATACATCAAAGAGATTATCAGATTGCATGGAATTCCAGTCACCATTGTTTGAGATAAAGACCCGAGGTTCACATCTAAATTTTGGAAAAGCTTGCAGATAGCCATGGGGACGAAACTGAAATTTAGCACTGCTTATCATCCTCAGACGGATGGACAATCAGAAAGAACCATTCAAACTCTGGAAGATATGTTGAGAGCATGTATTCTGGATCTTGGAGGGAGTTGGGAAATACACCTACCTTTAGTAGAGTTTGCTTACAACAATAGTTTTCAAGCCACTATAGGTATGGCCCCATATGAAGCCCTTTATGGTAGAAAGTGCAGATCCCCTATCCATTGGGACGAGGTCGGGGAAAGCAGAATTTTGGGTCCTGAAATCATTGAACGAACAGTTGAGGCAGTTGATAAAATTAGAACAAGAATAAAGGCAGCACAAGACCGTCAGAAAAGTTATGCTGACAGTAGAAGAAAAGATTTAGAATTTCAAGTGGGCGACAAGATTTTTCTAAAGGTAGCACCAATGAAGGGTATATTGAGATTTGGAAAGAAAGGGAAGTTGAGACCATGATTTATTGGACCTTTCGAGATTCTCTAAAGGATTGGTGTTGTAGCTTATCGACTTGCCTTACCACTTGAACTTGCAGCAGTGCATAATGTATTCCATGTTTCGATGCTTAGAAAATATGTTCATGATCCCAATCATATGGTAAGTTACCAAACTTTGGAGGTACAAAAAGATCTATCATATGAAGAAATTCCAACGATGATTCTGGAAAGAAAAGTACACCAACTCAGAAACAGAGAAGTTCCCCTGATCAAAGTGCAATGGCGAAATCATGGACGAGAAGAGTCAACATGGGAGAAGGAAGAAGAGCTTAGAACCAAGTATCCAGAGCTCTTCGATTAGCCAAGGTAAATTTTCGAGGACGAAAATATTTTAAGGAGTGGAGATTGTAATGTCCCGAAAATTCATAAAATAGAATTTAAGTTATGTGTGCTATATTTTAATATTTCCAAAAGTTAGGGACTAAAATGTATATAGCAAATTTCAATTTCATTTGGGTTAAAATGTAGATATTGACGGAGTAATAATTTGTATATGAATATTGGGCGCGTTGGATAGATCGTAATTAATCATGCATGTTAGGCTCAAGAAAAAGTTGATTTGGATAATTTAAGCCTAAGATATTGACATTTAAAGAATTTGATGTTTTATAGTATTTTAATTAATTTAATGGGTATTTGTCTTTGAGCCTTCCACTTGGTTAGTGTTAAATCCATCCTAATCACAAATAATATATATTATAACTTTCCACCACTAGCCACGTTTCACGTTGATAAGAAATGTTTAACTGTCTTCCTAAATTATTTGGATAAGTTTATCATTTGAAGCCTTTATCCAAGTTTTTTGTGGCACACGTTTTCACCACTCTAGAATTCTATTTGCACCAAAATACTCCACACAGCATATGTATATGTAGACGGCAGTTTCAAATTGGGAATTGTTTCCAGCATAAATAATGAACAAAAAGGGTCCCGAAAGGCAGTTTTCACTCTAAGGCAGCCAAGAAAGAACTACAAGATTTGGAACATAATTTTGGATTTCTTCTTTCAAGAATTTATTCAATCTTACGATGTAGGATTACGATGTGCAAGTGGTTCGTCTCGTTTAAATTATTTATTCATGTTGATAAATGTTATACTCATAAAAGTTATGATATGATTATGATATTTTGAAATGGCAACCCGGTACCAAAGAGATGATATGATACGACATGAGCTCTTACCGGTTCTAAAGATATGATATGATGATTAGAACGGGTCGTTTGTTGGCGAGCGGTGTGGTGGAATTGTGATGCCAGAAATTATGGAATTCAAGATAAATAAATTCTGAGTAACATGATTAGGAAGTTTTATTTATTTATTTTTCTTTGCGTTATTTCAATTTTATCATCATGTTAAATTTGAAATTTAATGTTTGAAACATGGTTCAGTTAATTATGTTTTCCATAGAATGTTTGACATCATTTATTTAATTACGAAATAAATGTTTTTGGTAACGATTCCAAATCTTTAAATTTTGGATCGTTACAGGCGATGTCATAGCAAGAGTATTGAAGGCCATTGTGCTTGGTGATCCATAAAAATTTACATATGAAAGTAGCAATGAGACAGGTCACATGCACATTAAATGTCAGAAGTCATAGGTCACACACATACTACATGTCTCAATTCACAAATGCAGTTACAAGTTACACAATAGTTAGAGGTCATATAAATAAAAAGTCACAGGTTACAAATATAATACAATTTAAATATCACAAACTCATCAGAGTTCACAAATTACAACTCACAAAGTAATACAAGTCCATAACAAAACAAAAGTGCAAGTGTCTATTCATTTAACATAGATCAAATACATTTAGCCCATGTTTGAACCTTATTTTTTTCAAACTCATTTTCAATCGCACATTCTTTCATAAAATAATTTTACACGTATACCTAAAGCTTTTTTTTTACCACATTTTCCCAAATAATCATGGGAAAATTGTAGCAGTTATTTCTAATCTTTCACTTTTTTTTTGCAAATTTTACCATAACATTCAATTTGTGCCACCCACAGTTCCAAACCTTTCAAAAATATACGCATCGAAATCGTTCATTTGACCGTTAGTTGACCAATAAAATTAAGTTTTGACCAATTTAAAAGGGTAAAAGAGTAATTTTGCTATTTTACCCTATAAAACAATTAAAATAAATAACTAAAACAAAATAAAAATAAATAAAAGGAAAAAACTATTCGCCTCTTTCTTCACCCCACCCAAAACCACCGCCCAAATCCACTGAAACAAGACCTCCGCCTCAACTCTCCAAATAGAGGTGACCCACTAGAGGTGAGCCAGTAGCTGTACTCGTTGCACTATCATTCTCCCTTTTCTCCGCTACGTGCACAATGGCACTCTCCGTCTACACCACAGTATAACTAAATTTTCTACTCTTATATTCATCGCCAAGGATATAATAATTTATATATTCGCATTTGTTTCGGAGTTCTCAGAAATTGGAGAAGACGCCGAAATCGTTCCTCTTTTATTTTCTCTTCTTTTTCTTGCAGTTAGTGTGAGTGGGTGATGATGCTGGAGGGAAGGTCGATCGAGGTTGGAGCAGGAAAAAGTGGAGATGGTGGTGGACGAGATGTCACTGTTTTCCATGACGGAGAGTATTTTGAAGGAGAAATTGCGCTCTTCGGATCTCAACCCTATGGATAGCGGTGTTCGACGGAGGCGAAGGTCTTGTTTAGGTGGATTCGGCAATGGGATGGGGTTGGAGGTGAATAGTTTTTTTCTTTTATTTTTATTTTGTTTTAATTATTTATTTTGATTGTTTTATAGGGTTAAATAGCAAAGTTGTCTTTTTATCCTTTTAAATTGGTAAAAATTCAATTTTATTGGTCAACTAACGATCAGATGAACGGTTTCCATCCATTTGGATTTCAAATGCATATTTTTGAAAAATTTGGGACTGTGATTGGCATAAATTAAAAATTAGAGTAAGGTTTGCAAAAAATAAAAGGTTAGGGACCGCTGCTACAATTTTCTCAAAAATCATTAGGCCAAAACCCAAAAAGGGGCCTCAAATGAGGTTTAAACCATATTTGATGGGCCTTTTTTTTAATTTTTTTTTTTTTAATAGTCGTTTTCATTTACACATTTACCCGTTAAAACATAATGCAAGTAAATTCAAGACTTTTCTATTTTTCAACCGCATATTTTTCAAAATTTTACTATTTAATTTTTTATTATTATTATTTTATTTATATAATGGCCATCAATGGGAGCTTAGCGTTGTTTAGACGTTATGATGCTGGGATCTCTTCGGTAGAGGAAGAAGAAGATAAAACCGTGGAACTCTCGGGACTCCCAGGGAAAAGGGGACCTAAACCAGCTAAGATACTCCGGTTTCTGTTCGTCGCTGATGAAGGAAAATCAATGTTAAATACAGCTAAGTTGGATGGTGCAACGCCTATTTTTCAAAACTATTCTACTCATGCCAAAGATGCAGTTCTGGTCACATTCCACAACTGGTTGACAGGGGATTTATTGAATATTTTTTATGAGATTTTTATTTTCTCCAGTTCTTTTGTACCATTATTTATTGCCTTAAATCTTGTATATGCAGAATTTGTTCATCAATTATTGCAATGAGTTGATAGCTCTGCTTTGAGAATCCAAGAAATTCGTGGAATTTTGATTGTCATTTTCGAGAGTTAAGCGACCCATTTGAAATTTATTTATTATTATTATTTTTTTAAAACTCATAATAAGCTAAAATTTTTGCACCCACGTCAAGGGTTTGCAAATAAAGTTAGCGCCTTTGGTTCCTTGAAGCCTCAGAATCAGGACGTTAGGTTTGATTCGAAAAGAGAACATATAAAATTGGGGAAAAGTGTTTGTGTTAACGCCAGTTCTAGTACCCTTTTGGAACTTGTGCCTGAAACCAGGAAAATTTTGAATTTGAGATTCCCATGTATGATCCTTCTAAGGGCCTTGTGGTGGATCTAGCTGTTGTAGGTGGTGGCCCTGCAGGACTAGCGGTCGCACAGCATGTTTCAGAAGCTGGGCTATGAGTTTGCTCGATTGATCCTTTACCCAAATTGATATGGCCCCAATAATTACGTTGTTTGGGTTGATGAATTTGAGGGCACGGATTTGTTGGATTGTCTTGACGCCTCCTGGTCGGGTGCTATGGTTTTCATTGACGACAAGACAACTAAAGATCTTGATAGACCTCGTGGGAGGCTAACAGGAACCAGCTGAAATCGAAAATGATGTAGAAATTCATTTTGAATGGCGTCAAATTTCATCAAGCTAAGATTGTGAAAGTAACTCACTAGGAATCAAAATCTTTGTTGATTTGCGATGATGGTGTTACCATTCAGGCTGCTGCTGTGGTTCTTGATGCGACCGGATTTTCCAGATGTCTTGCACAGTATGATAAGCCTTGTATAGCTTACAGGATTTGAGCAGAAGTGGAAGAACACCCTGTTGATGTAAATAAAATGGTTTTCATGGATTGGAATGACTCACATCTCAACAATAATAAAGAGCTGAAGGAGAGAAATAGCAAGATTCCAACTTTTCTCTGTGCAACGCTATTTTCATCGAAAAGAATATTCCTTGAAGAAACATCCCTTGTAGCTCGTCCTGGAGTTCCTGTGGATGACACTTAAGGAATGAATGGTAGCTCGGCTGAGTCACTTAGGTATAAATATTAGAAGCATTGAAGAGGAAGAGCATTGTGTAATTCCAATGGGGGGCCGTCTTCCAGTTTTACCTCAGAGAGTTGCTGGGATTGGCAGTACAGCTGGGATGGTGCACCCGTTGACTGGGTATATGGTGGCAAACTATTGGCAATGACTCTGGCCAATAGAAAGTAGACGCCTAAGCGAATTCTTTTGTTTTGGTATGGACATTCTTCTCAAGCTTGATTTACAAGCCACCCGAAGGTCTTTTAATGCTTTTTTCGACTTGAAACCTCGTCATTGGCATGGATTCTTGTCACCTGGGCTATTTCTTATACATCTCATACTTTTCGGGCTCTCTTTTTGCTCATTCCAACAATACTTCTAGGATAGAGATCATGGCAAAAGGCACTGCTCCTTCTGTAAAGATAAAGACAGAGAGCCCACAATTTTCATCCCTGTATGTCAACCCTAGGTGCGATATCTCTTTATTGCTTTAACCTTTTAAGTAAATGCAGTACGAGTTAGCTTCTTTTCATCGCATCTTTTTTGAGTTTCCTCTTTCTGAGTGAAGGATTATGTTGACTGAGCTTATCATTGTACATAACTACAGAACATATAATCATATCTTTCCATACAGAAGTGTAATTTTTTGTGCCAGTTAAGTCCATCGGTATCATTTTAGTAAGCTGTTAATTTCATTTTCTCTGCCTGCTATGTCTACTGGATTTTCTCTACTTCAAAATTTCGTCATGTCTCTATTATCTCCATACAATCCTAAGTATAAAAAGTGAAAAATAAAAGATGAACACAAGTTAGTAAGAATAAAAAAGAAAAAGAAAAAGAAAAAAAAAATACTCTCCCGGTCAGACTCAACTTGTTTTCCGGTGGACGTATTTCTGCCTCATCTCCAAGTTAAATGCAACCCAAATCATGAAGCCTCTGGAAATCTAAAACATATTTTTCCTTTTCTCCTTTTTCATAGAACAGATTCTCATGATTGTAGCAATAATCTGGTGTACATTTGAAAACTACCAGACAACATGGCAAGACAATAAGCAATCACCCAAAAATTGGCTGTAGTCCTAGAATATTTCCGCTGTAGTCCTAGAATATTTCCTTTCCAATGTTGTAATTACTGAAACATTGGCATGTATACTGTATATATTGTCTTTCTCAACACTCGATCAACTAAAATTCTTTAGTATTATAAAACTCATTTCACAGCTATACTAATTCTGCCATATGGATATACTTTTTAGTTACACTACACCTAGAATTCTCTACCCGGAAGATGGCAAGAGGCTTAATATCGTAATTTAAGACATTAAGGCTTGTTCATTATCAGACAGAAGATCCTTGAATTGACGATCTCAGTACTCCATTATTCTCAACATATCCATCCATAATGCTATTGTAGTATTGCCTTGTTTTTGTTTTTGTTTTTGTTTTTTTAATGCAGTTAAATCTTGCCCCTCACTTGATTTAATTTCTTGCTCCGCCTCTTGCAGGATTAGTTACAGTAAAAATCAATGATTAGGGAATTAAACAAATAGTCTGATTAAACATGCACATCACATACAATACCACAAAAATAGGAATTTATTTTGATTGCTTTAAATGGACAGTGACATACTAAGTGGAGAGAAATTTTATCCTAGAATCAAATTGGGCTCGTCGGTTCAACTGGAAAAAAAATGGAAAGTGATCCAAAATCTGGTCCCGTAGCATGTAATTTCCACAAGATGAAAACTATAAAAAACGGTAGTTTTAGGAAATTTACATGAGAGAAAGGATGATTCTTTTGAATAATTTGTTAATATCTTCAATTAAATGTTATTCATTACAACAACATACGAGGAGTTCATTAAGTACACAACAAAACCCAAATGAATAGTAAAAAAAAACCAACACACAAAAAAACCCAAACGAACAGTGTTAAAAAAAAAAAAAAAAAAAAAAAATTTAAAAAAAAAAAAAAAAAAAAACATTTGCAAATGAAGAGCTTCTCCTTGTAGGAGATGCTTGTCTCCTTAGGATCGTGGAAAAGCAGAAAAATATGTCTGCCCCGTACTAAGGGCAAGGGCAAAAATTGCACCTAGAAAGGCAAGGACGGTCCAAGGACTGCTGAAATGTTTGTGCATCGATTCAGCTATCCAATACCGGCATTTATTCCTGCAATACGTGTCAATCTTCCCCTTAGCATATGCATATGCGTAAGGATCAGGTACCAAACCATCAGCTATCTCGTTAAAGAGTGTGGCCAAGTGTTCGTCACTGCCTAGATTGTTGACAAGAATTCCCTTCTTTCGGAGCTCTTTAACATCATTGGCATGATCAATGAGTGAATCCATTAGCCAAATGTATGACGTAATGTGAGAATCATGAGGGCCATTAGGACTCATTTCATAAGCCACTAAGTTTAATAGCAAAGGTTTTGTTGTATCATCAACGAACAAAGGAGGGAGCATCATAGTTCCATAAACAAGGTGATCTTTGAACATTACATCAGTAACGCAATGAGTTTTACTTGCTCTGAAACGAATTCCCGCTTCTTCGAGCTCTGTTACTGAACGATAGGAATTCCATTGATCTGATTCATCCATGGTTCCCTCTTTATGATTAGGCTTAGCTAGGCCGGCGAGATGTTTACTCATTAGGTCTAGAAGGTGAGGGCTTGCATCCAATTGTAATTTTCTTTTGTCGTTTGTTTGACCACCAGGACAGTGGTCATTGACAAACTTCTTGACCGCATCACAGCAGCTTTTATTGACAAATTTCTTGACCGCATCACAGCAGCTTTTATTGACAAATTTCTTGACCAAATTAGTGCATGAAGTTTTTTCAGGTGGCCTTGGGAAAAGGTCAAGGAAATCCGAAATCAACTCTGTATTATCTCCGAACCTGGATTTCAACAAAACTTCTAGTACTAGTAAAGGAATTTGATTCTCTAGCAAGAACAAGTCCCTCCACACAAAAGCACTGAGGTAACTCTTCATTGTGGGTAGTTGATCTTCTTCTTTTGGTTTTATCGTTGTTAAGATGTACATATATTGAAGCACAAAGCAGGCATCAAGAAACATCATTTTGGTGAACGATTCATTGTCATAGCATGTAGTTGTGCCTTCCTCATAGTATTCTCGGGCACTGTCAGCCACCTTCGCCACCTCTGCATATAATTGATTGATAGATATTTGATCACCACAGGCAAGGCAGAATTGATTTGCAAATTTAAATTTTAGCTTCTCTACTGCTTCGAGCTCTGGATTTCCATGATGATAAGGGCCTATTGAAACTACGAGAGGAACATAACATTTTTTGTTGGATTCAACCTCACGCAGCATTGATGGAACCTTTTCTATTCGCTGTTTCTTTGTTGTGTCTTCAACATAGTTCTTTATATTGATTAACCACTCATCCACTCTAATTTTGTTGCAAGCATGAAATTGCGTCTGCACATATTATTAGGTTGGAAATTTTGGTAAAGCGTCGTGTTTGTTGATACTACAGTTTGAATAAATATGATATTATACATTTGTACACGAAAATGATACACATGTTAAGACTTAATGATAAATGAACTTGATGACAACATCAAACAACCAACATCAAGCAATTATCAGTGGCATATAGGCCATCAACGTGGAGATTTGATGATAGGATGGTGAAAGTCGAACAAAATAAAATTTATAGTCTTTCATTATTTAAAATTAACAAGACATTGGTTTCCTATCAAGTATAGATACAAATTTTACATTATAAAATTGATACCAAATATTTTACCATATCAAAAAGATCGGGTTGAATGTTTGGTAAAGCTTAGATTTTCATTTTTCATTTTTTATTTTGGTTACACATGCTTTTAGTTCACACACACACACACACACACACACACACTTTTTTTTTTTTTTTTCATAGAACCTAAATTTAGGGTTGGCAACGGTTCGATTGGGTCAAAATCATCACCGAACCACCAAATTTTTGGTCTTACCATTACTGCACCATAACCACTTAAGTTAGATCGATCCGACTCGATTCGTATCTCAGGTCGGGCTGTTAATAACCACAAAATAAATTATTCTTTTATAGGCCCAGCCATCAAATTGAAAAAAAAAATTATGAAAAAGAAAGTCAATGAAAACAAAAACACAATACTAAGTCAATTAGCAAAAACAATAGTCGAAACAATGGGTAGAGCAAGTAGAGATAAAGTTTCCACTTGGGATGAACTAAAACTTTTTTTTGGGCCAACCTTTTTACTATGCCCTACACAGACCTATCTATTTTCTAAAATAATTAACTTACAAATATGTACCATCTTTCATATTGAGAATTTATGTGAATGAACTAGAATTTTGGTGGAGAATTGTTACGTATATGAAATTACAATGAAATTAGATTTAGAAATTGCCGAGACTTTTTGTATCCCGTATATATTATTTTCTCGTTTAAAGGACTTAATTTTATATATAACACTCTCTTGAAAGAACAATTTATGATTATTTTTTGTGTAACACAGTATTAATTAATAAGCAATAAGGATTAAGATTAATTAGCTAGTAGTAAAATGTGCCTATATTAACAATCGGACATTATGATAACCAATAAAAGACAAAAACGCAAAGTAAAAAAGTTTTAAGGAAAATGTTACCATTCGCTCCCAGGGTAAGCCTTGCATTTTTATGTTGTGCATAGACTTGGAAAGTACAGTGTTGGAGTAATAAGAAAATTATGTTTTGTTATTGTATGACATATGAATTAGTCTTATATTTATACATGTCATAAGAAGGGAATCTCTTAGACAAACTTAATTTTGTAAATCACTTTAGAAAACTTCCTACTTAATTTTGAGCAAATGATAAGCATAGAATAATTTTACATAGTAAAGATTATGCTTTTCAGAATAAAATTTTATCTTTCCAGCCATCCAGAGTTATAATTTTGTCTCTTCTTCCATTATAATGTTTTCCTCTTTTGCTTCTCTTCTCCATTTTTAGAGTATGATATTGTATACTCTTTGGTACATTGTAAAGTCGAGCAAGATTACAAACTCAAGAAATATTTAATTTGACCAGAAGCACAATGAGCTTAAGATACAATATTTTGGTAACTTGTTAGTAGAGTTCACAAGAAATTGTAACACGGCCGTAGAACAAAGGTTAGCACTTAGAGTTAACAAGTAAATAAGTTCCATTAAACTATCTAAAAGGATGTGACTTGATCTCTCGATGAGTTTCAGTAAAATATTAAAGTTCGACTTAAACAACAAAAAGATGGTGTATATAATAGATTTACAAAATGGTTTATATATAGATGAAATGTCAAAAAGACGGTAGAGAAGTTTTTTTTTGTTGAAAAAATTATGAGCCAATCATATTTCACTACATCATTTATATGTAAATCATTATATACATATAGCATAATCGTTGTAAAAGCGTCTTGTCAAAATTCATTTTAACTTGTATCTCATGCAAATCCTAGTGTTATAATTGATTACAATCGTATTATATACACTTTTACATGTATCTCGTGCGAATCCTAGTGTTGTGTATAACACAAATAGAATTATTTTAAGCAACTTTAACAAGCTTGGAATTGTAATATGATTTGTTCCCACTTGGTGCCTTTTTTCTTTTTTTTCATCATCATCACAAGTTTGGAATATTAACATGCTAAACACAAGGAATAATCAAACACAACAGACACACCAAGCAAGGTGTGAAACTGCAAGTTATTAAAATATCTTGATAGATTAGTGTTTTTTTTTTTTTTCATTATAATCACTCTTTCGTATTTTGTCAAGATAATAGAAAATCGAGATATATAAGAATGAAATTTTCATTTATCAAGTGGTGGAGATTAGTGTCAACGTCTCAAACATAGTGAAGTGAAGTAAACAATATCATTTGTGCTCCTGTTTTTTTATTCAAAACCAAAATCGACAATTAATTTTAACCAAATATTGATCCACAACTTTATCAATTTTTTATTAAAATTTACTAAAAATATGATTTTAATCCCTATTAAATAGGGGCTATTTATATATTAAAGAAGAAAAAGAGTTATAATCTTATTATATATTGCTTAAACATATTTAGTACTTCACGCCAACCATGTTATGCTAAAATCTCACACAAGTACAGAGAAGCATAATAAGTAATAAATTGATCTAAGAGTCCGAATTATCATTTTCGCGAGGATCTCATATTTTGCTTAATATTAACTTTAACTCAAATAGCAAAATTGTATGGTGATTATGATTGAATATTCAAACTCTATGAACTAACTAAATATAAAGCGTTAAACTAAACCACAAAGCGTTTATGAACATTCTTTTAACTAAAATCAATAGGACCTCGAAATTCCCTATATTCTTCCATTTTAATATCAACCCAAGTAATTGACAATAATTATTTAGACTCGACGATCAATTTTTTTATTTAATAAACTCTCTTGAGTAATGTTAAATATATTTCCACATATAACCTTGTTATATTTGTACGAAGAGTGTGAATAAATGAAAATGGATTAAAGTTAATTAATCTCTCTTGAGTGAATAAACGAAATTCCCTATATTTGTACGAAGAATGTGAATAAATGAAATTCCCTATATTCTTCCCTTTTAATGTCAAATATATTTCCACATATAACCTTGTTATATTTGTACGATCAATTTTTTTATTTAATAATCTCTCTTGAGTAATGTTAAATATATTTCCACATACAACCATGTCATGCAAAACATATTGGTATATTTATTTATTTTTTGTCAGATTGTTACTACTTACTACAATTCCTATTCCTTCCCTCAAGAAAAAGAATCACGAATTCATTCAATTATTGATCAAGTAACTGAAAGCATTAATAACCTAACAATCAATCAAGCTAAACAAATATTTAACATCAAAGTAAAATTAATATTAAATTTCAAAATATAATGTTCATCGTCATCATATTATCTATAAAATTAGGCAAACATCATAAAATTACAAAAACGTGTTTGGAAATAGTAAGACTGTAATGCCCCAAAACCTATGCACCAGAGGTTACTTGAATAATCGCTTTAACCATTATAAAAGTTTATTGACGCATTATAACATATAAAAAAATTTGAAGAAACGTAGCGGAATACACTAAACTATTTTTTGTCTCATAAAAAGTCACATAAATTTAAACCACTAATGAAATATAAATTTAGCACTTATTTTTTAAAAATTCAACATTGATTTAAAAAAAAAATTCTAATTTAACTAAAAAAATGTTTTCTAGCTATATACTAAATATTAAAAGAAAATCTTAAATTCTTGATCTAGCAACACGGACTCTGTCAGCGGTTTCAACTTCCAACTCCGATCCATCAAATGTCTGTAAAAATAATTTAAAATATGGAATGAGCATATGAATATACTCAGTATAGATTTCATCTCAGTATTTTCATGATTTAATATGAAAAGCAAGTAAAATACTTACATAACATAACTTTTTTAGTAGGATAAAAAACTGATCGTCTCATTCTCACTTAAATCATACTCATTCTCAATCTCCACTTAGGGTATTTAACCATGTGGCTGGTTTTCGTGTAGATCTACATATTAGTGCCCCCATGGTGTTTCCCACAACATCTTTCTTTAGTTTGGATCACATAATAGCACATAAAATACTTAGCTTAAAACATTAAAAAGTGAAAACACAAAATCACTCGGTATTTAGAGAAATTCATACCTATTCGTTAAATTCCTTGTGTGCTTGAGCTATTTAGGATTGAAAATTCTGGCGAACGAATCTCAAACACGCCGAAAAATTTTCTTTTCTTTTCTTTCCTTTCTCTCTCTTTCTTTCATACGTTTTTTTTCTTTCTTTCTACCTCTCTAAATTTGCATGAATTAAAGTGCACAATAAGAGGATATTTATAGGTGTGATAATGATAATGATATACTTCGAATTTAAATTGGACTCTCAACAAACAACCTTATCAAATAAAATTTAATTACATGAGGATAATATTCTAGTATAAATATTTTAAAATCCTAAATTTATCTAAACACCTTTATATTAAATCATCCGATAATAATTCAACACATATCCAAACATTAAATTTTAATTTCGTTAAAAATCTTATTTTCATAGGTATGATAAAATTCTAACCTTCTTTAAATACTTTCATATCAGATAATTCAATTATAATTTAATAGATGTCCCAAATTTAATTTTATGTGAAACTCATATAAATTCAATTATTAGGAATATTAACACAAGATCCTAGAAAATGGTTAAGTTGCTTAGTCACCCTAAAATTTCAAAACGTATAGTTATCCCTCATAATATATTGTACAAATATTTTGGGTATA
Source organism: Olea europaea var. sylvestris (assembly GCF_002742605.1). Lineage (NCBI taxonomy): Eukaryota > Viridiplantae > Streptophyta > Magnoliopsida > Lamiales > Oleaceae > Olea > Olea europaea. Next base: position 30,219,148 of record NC_036238.1, read on the forward strand.
ACATCCTCCTCTCTTTAAAAAATTTCGTCCTACAAATTTACCTTGGTTATCAAAAACTTGTGAGTATTTAGCTTTAATATCTACTGTCACACGTTTTATGCAACATGATTTATACTGCAAGTGTACGATGTCAACTTTTGTAATATACTATTAGAGTAAGAGTGTCGAACCCATATTGATTGATATTTAAATCATTTTGAGTACTATAATTATTTCAGCTTTCACTTTATTTAGAAAATCAAAATTTAACACGATGTTTTATACTAAATGAGATGAACGATGCAAGTAAATAAGGGCAATTTGAAAAGTTTCTTATCAAATTATGAATGCATAGGGAGTGATTTCACCGTACTATCGACAATGTTTTTCAACCGTTATAACTATTTCTATCAATGTTTCCAAAATTTATAGGCAAGAACACTAAATTAATTTCATTTCCCTCTCGAGAGAGTCAAATAGAATCTATTTCTATATTTTAATTTCAATATCTCTATTCCGAACTAAAACATAAAAATCATCAAGCACTTTGTTCTTAATTTAAACAAGCCTCAAAGATATCGCATTTTCTCTCGAAACCTACAAAATCTAGGTTATGTTGTCTTAGATCACACCTAAATTTGTCTCTCTCGAGCACCGAAATTTAAAGTATCAATCATTCAATTAGTGGCCAGTTAATTGAAAGTATTACACAAGAATCAACATAAATAAATAAGCAGAAAGATTAAATAAAATAATTATATCGGAATCAAAACATGTCTAAGGATGTTACATCAAACCCTAGAATTAATGTTTAGTTCATGATGGAAGAATTAAATCTAAATAAATTGATGAATAACATAAAGAGAAAAAGAAAGAAAACCTCTTTTGAAGCTTTTAATTGGAAATTCCCTTGATGTTCTTCATGCCTCATTGCCCTTGATGAATTGTCTTCAATCTTGCCCCCTTCAATTGTTGTGTTTGGCCCTCATCTTCTTTTTCAAAATAGGGTTTTTTGAATGGTATTTATAGTATGTTGGGATCTTGGACGAATTAGGGTTGGATTGGGCCAAGAAAAGATTCCAAAAATATAAAAGACGTGTTTTCCTGCACATCCGGTGTCGATATGGGCACTGCGGCACCAGGCTTGCTGCTCAAATTCAGATTCATGGGCACTGCAGCGCCCAGATTGGGCGCCTCGGCGTTTGGTTCGGTCAGAAATGACAGACTGCACACTTTTCAGTATTTTTAACATAACTTCTTTGTCCAATGTCCGATTGAGGTGATTTAAGATGCATTGAAAAGTTAACTCAAAGAGCTACAATTTTGATTCAGACATTATTCTCCAACTCGATCGTTTGATTTGTCAAAAACAGGTCTCAATGTGAGTCTAAAATTCTGGAGCGTAACTTTTCGGTTGGAAATTGATTTGTGATCATATTTTGCCTAAATTTGATCCCTTTGACATCTTTCCTCATGCATTTGACTCCTAACACTCTCGGATCTTTTTCGTGAGGTTCGTACAAGTTTTGATTATTTGCATTTTAGTCCCTGAAATTTGAATCTCTTACAAATTGGTCATTTTTCTTCAATTTCGCCAACTTTTGTTTATTTCTTTCAATTTCATCAACCTGCATCGCAATACAAAAACACTCATTAAAATTATCTAAAACACTCTCAAGGATAGGAAAATAACGAATGACGTGGTACAAACATAATGAGTATGGAGCACTCATCATCTACCTCATGTTCCTAAGTGGACTTTTCCATCGTGTGATTCCGCCACTGAACTTTTACTAATGGAATTTTTCTATTTTTGAAGTGTTCGAATCTTCCTATCCAAGATGACGCTTGGAGTTTCCTCTTAAGTTAGATCTGAATGAATGTCTAATGGTTTAGGATTAATCACATGGCCAAGATCTGATACGTATTTTTGAAGCATAGAGATATGAAAGACATTGTGTACTGCTAAAAGTTCAGAAGGCAATGCCAACTCGTAAGCCACAATTCCCACACGTTTCAAAATCTCAAGAGGTCCTATGTATCTTGGTTGGAGTTTTCCGCTTTTGCCAAATTGAACAACTCTCTTCATAGGAGTTATTTTTGGGAAAACTTTGCTACCAACCTCGAACTCAAGATCCTTCATCCTATTATCTGCATAACTTTTCTATCGATCTTGGGCAGTCTTTATTCTAGCCCAAATCTTCTCAATAGCTTAAACTGTTCGCTCAATAATCTCATGCCCTAGAATTCTTCGCTCACCAAATTCATCGCAATGAGTTGGAGATCTACACCTTCTACCATACAAAGCCTCATAATGAGTCATTCATATAGTAGTTTGATAGGTATTATTATAGGCAAATTCTACTAATCGTAGATGTTTTTCCAGTTTTCTCCAAGATCTAGGACACATGCTCGAAGCATGTCTTCAAGAATTTGAATAGTCCTCTCTGACTGAACATCTGACTGTGGATGGAAAGCTATCTAGAAGTTTAGCTTAGTCCACGTTTCCTTGTGCATACTTTTCCAAAATTTTGAAGTGATCTCGGATCTTTATTTGACACAATAGAGACGAGGGTCCCATGTAATCTAATCACTTCTCTAACATATAATGTAAGAAGTGAACAGACTTTGTCAATCTATCAATAATAACTCAGATTGCATCATTTCCTCTATTTGATTTTGGAAAACCAATTACAAAATCCATGGCAATGTGCTCCCATTTCCATTCATGAATTTCTAGTGGGTTTAATAATCCTAACGGTCTTTGATGTTCTGCTTTCACTTACTGGCAAAACATGCACTTCTCTACAATTAGACCTATTCCTCTTTTCATATTTCGCCACCAGAATGTGTGCTTTGAAGATCTTTATACATCTTTGTTCCTCCAAGATGTGCTGCATAGGGGGCGAAGTGAGCTTTTTCTAATATTTCTTTTTGTATTTTCTCATCCTTCGGTACACGCAATCTTTCTTTAAACATCAATGTATTATCTTCAGCTAGCTGAAAACCTTTTCGTTTGCCAGTGCCAACTTCACCTCTAATCTTTTGTAGAAATGGATCACTATCTTGAGCTTTCTTAATTCGATCTCGAATAGTAGGTTGAACTGAAAGAGCAGCAATTTGTGCTGCAATATCTACTGGAGGTAAGATCACCTCAAGTCGTAAGTTATCTATATCTTTGATTAATGATTTCTGTGTAGTAGGTATAGCTATCAAATGTCGTACCATCTTTCTGCTTAATGCATCAGCCGCTACATTGGCCTTTCCTAGATGATAATGAATGGCACAATCATAATCTTTCACCATTTCTAGCCATCTGCATTGTCTCATATTCAATTCCTTTTGGGTGAAGAAGTACTTTAGGCTCTTGTGGTCCATATAAATATCACATTTAGCTTTGTAGAGATAGTGTTGTCATATCTTTAGTGCATGAACTACTGCTGCTAACTCCAGGTCAGGCGTTGGATAGTTTTCTTCATAGGACTTTAGTTATCTGGAAGCACATGCGATAACTTTACCATGCTACATAAGTACACATCTTAGACCGTGTTTAGAAGCATCGCTATAGATAACAAAGCCTTCTGACCCTTTAGGTATGGTCAAAATTGGAGCTGAGATCAATTTTTGTTTTAGTTCTTAAAAGCTCTATTCGCACGTATCCGTCCATTGAAACTTCACATTTTCTCCCGTTAATTGAGCCATTACGATGGCAATCTTTGAAAACCCTTCAATAAATCGCCTATAGTAACGTGTTAATCCTAAGAAGCTACGCACTTCTCTAACATTAGTTGGTCGAGGCCAATTGGTAATTGTTTCTAATTTACTCGGGTCAATTTCAATTTTTTGAATTTAGCATAGAGCTTCTCCTTCTTCAGTATTTCGAGAATAATCCTTAGGCTGAATGTTCATGCTCACTCTTCGAATAGATTAGTATATCATCAATGAAGACGATAACAAACTGATCCAGATAGTTATGGAAGACTCAATTCATGAGATCCATAAAGGTAGCTGGCGCATTTGTCAAGCCAAAGGGCATCACCAAGAACTCATAGTGTCCATATCGAGTTCTAAATGCGATTTTAGAAACGTTAGTTGCTTTAATTTTCAACTGATGATAACCTGCTATTAAATCAATTTTCGAGAAGACCTTGGCATCTTGTAGCTAGTCAAATAAATCTTCAATTCTAGGAAGGGAATATTTATTTTTAATTGTAATATGATTCTACTCTCAATAATCGATACACATTCTCATCGATCCATCCTTCTTCTTTATGAACAATATTAGAGCTCCCCATAGTGAGACACTAGGTCTAATAAAATGCTTGTCTAGCAACTCCTACAATTGTACTTTCAATTCTTGAAGTTGTACTGGTGCCATACGATAAGGAGCCTCCGAAATTTGCGTGGCACTCGATACAAGGTCAATAGTGAACTCGACTTCTCGATTTGAAGGCATTCCAAGTAAATTTTCTAGAATACATCTGAAAAATTCCTAACCACTAAGACTTCATCAATGATTAACTCTTTCTAATCAGTGCTGGTCAAAGATACTAAGAACCCTTAAGCTGACTTGTACAGCCTGCACCGCTGATATAAGTCGGGGTAGAGGTTTCACCCTTATTCCAAAGAAGTGAAATTCTTCTTCACCAAGTCGTTGAAAAATTACATCCTTTTCGAAACAACAAATGGTTAAATGATTTTTCGACAATCAGTCCATTCCAAGTATAACATCAAAATCTTTCATACCTAGGACCACTAAATCTATTTTTATAATCTTTCCATCCATTTCTAAATTTAGGTTCCTCGCCATGTAATTTGCATTAAGCACATTCTATATTTGACTTTGAAACGAATATTGAAGAAATGAACAAGTGTGTTGCTCCTGAATCAATTAATATAAAAATGGCAAATCAGAGATTGATATGATACATGTCATTACATTGCAGTCGAGCTCTACCTCTTTTTGTGTCAAAGCAAAAACTCTAGCCTTGCCCACCTTTTGAGCTTCAGCCTTCTTTGAATGTCCCTCAATGCAATCTTTGGCGACGTATCCTGGCTTGCCACATCTGTAACAGATACCCTTTCCTGCCAAGTATTCTCATTTTTGAAGTTTCTGACATTTAGGACAAAGAGGTTATAGATCCTTGTCACGAATATTGGCATCTGTTTCTGTCCTTCCTTTCTTGTTGGGGCCTTTTCCATTCTTCTTGCTATTGTTGCACCATTTGTGCTTATCTAAGTAGACAATCTGTTGCTTACTACTTTTATAAATTTGGTCATCATCAAAGGTGTATACTTGAGCCTTATCCAAAATTCCCTGATAAGTACCTAGTTGGAATACTGACACTGCTTTTCTAATGTCAGTTCTTAGTCCACACTCAAAGTATCAAGTTCGTCTCTCTTCTGTGTCCACCAGGTGTGGGGCAAATCTGGATAACTCCTCAAATTCACAATCGGTAAGCGTTATGTTTCTCTGCTTCAGCTCAAGAAACTCTGCTTCCTTCTTATCTCCTAAGGTAGCTGGAGTACTACCTCTTTGAACTGTGCCCATGTAAGGTTACACTGTTGCTCCTCGGTGTAGGACCACCAATGACCTGCTTACTTTTCCATCATAAATATTGCACAAAAGATTTTTTGTCGGTCAGTACATTCCATAAATCTAAAGATATGCTCAAGATAGCAAAACCATTCTTCAGCAACCAGTGGATCGGGACCACCTTCAAACACAAGTGGGTGCAGCTTGCGAAACTATTTTTATAATTGAAGATTTTCGCGGCCTGCCTCGTAGCTGTTGAGGTGTTGCTGTTGCGACATCTCTCACATAGTAGCCAGTAATTCTCATGCTAAGTTAGCTACCATCTAAACCTTAAATGTGGGGATCGTATATTAGACGATAATCAAGTCAATTCAACTATCTTGGTATAGCTGACGACGATAAAATAACGTTTCTGTTCACTATATTCTCATTGTTTCTACTAAGATTTGACTAAATGGACTTTATATATATTAGTCTTCTTGTGGGTTTGCAATATTGTTTTTCGTTTTATTGATTGAATAACAAGCAACTGAAAAGACTTCCAGGTAAGGAGAGGGGGACACAAGTGGGCCGCTTAAATCACAAGCTAACCTTAGACAGTTTAATCCTTTTTGACAAAGCCTTTTAGTCTTGTGAATATGCAAATCAAGAAAACTCAAACAATAAACTTCCCCGTTAGTATTATTATTATTATTATTATTATTATTATTATTATTATTATTATTGTCATTTGATTTGAAAATAACCGAACTAATGTCAATCTAAATGCATTCATGTAGTTCATAACTAAATATATCCACTCAAAAGATATACACATGACGTAGCTATTACTACAGGAAAATATAAACATGTGATTCTACAATAAGTGTTACATATAAAGCAGCTTTATCTAATTTATTAAAATTTCAACATCCAATATCATAATCATAATTTTTTTTGCACTGTAAAAAAAATCCAAAGCTCATTATACAGACATTTAAAGCTAATAAAATGATTTCATACCTTAGATCATCAGTATATTTATCTAAACACCTTTATATTAAATCATCCGATAATAATTCAATATATTTCCAAACATTAAATTCTAATTTCGTTAAAAATCTTATTTTCAAGTTATAATATGATAAAATTCTAAACTTATATAAATACTTTCATATCAGATAATTCAATAGTAATTTAATAGATATCCCAAATCTAATTTTATGGGAAACTCATATATATCCAATTATTAGAAATATTAACGCAAGATCCTAGTAAATGGTTAAGTTACTATGTCACCCTAAAATTTCAAACAGCGCATGTTAACATATATATAGTTGAATATATTTGGGAGTTATTTTTAGGGATTATATTTATCTAGTTTTCTTATATATTAAATGACTACACACACACACAAAATAGAGAACACAATGAAAGAAATTTTTTTGCAAAAATTATCTCAAATGGTCGGTCCCTTTTGGTCATGGTATCAGAGCTGGGGAAAGAGTTCTAAAGCATTGCCTTCATCTTCCTGTTCGACGTGTTGGTTGCCAGTTGTTGGTGGCTGTGTGGTTTCCAGCCCTTGGTTTGCATTTTTTTCCGATTCCGGTGCCATTGTTTGTTGTTCTCTCTCGAATCGTCCCATTGGGTTCTCTCCTGTCAGCACGAACCCTCTGTTTCGATCTTGGTGACGTCACTGTCTAATTTCGCTCGTATCTTTGCGTCTCTCAGGTTCCAACAACATTGGTGGCGGCTTTTCCAGCGAATTTTGGTTAGTTTTTACAGCTGGTGTCTTAGGTCACCATCGTCCTTTCTTCCGATCGAGAGATTGTGATGGTGAGAGCGTGTTTTTGGGTACCGAGTGCATTTTCTTTGGTTTAAGGTAGGCGTTTACTGTTTAGGCCTTGTTTGATTGGGCCTTCTTTTGGTTTTAATTTGTTTGATTGGGCTCTCATCCGATTGAGTATTTACTTCAGTCATATTTTAGTTGGATAATTTGCTTCATCATGTCATCAGATAAATTAGAATTCTTTCCCGTTCGTTTTAATGGCAAAAATTACTTAGCTTGGGAATTTCAATTTCAATTATTTGTCAAAGGTAAGGAGTTATGGGGTCATCTTGATGGCAGTGATCCCGCCTCTAAAGATGTAGAAACTTTGTCCAAATGGAAAACCAAGGATGCTCGGGTTATGACCTAAATCCTTAGTTCAATTGAACCTCACCTTATTCTCAATCTGAGACCTTCTAAAACTGCTGCTATGTAGGATTGCCTTAGTAATCCCACATAAACAAGACAACACAACTAGATGTTTTCAATTAGAGTATGTGATGACACAAGGAAGTCTCTTGATTGAAGAATATTTTTCAGGTTTTCAAAACCTTTAGGCTGAATATTCATATATAATTTATGCTAATGTTGCCGCTGAAGCTTTATCGACTGTTCAGAAAATGCATGAGACAAGCAAAAGGGGTTAATTCTTGATGACGCTATGTCCTGATTTTGAGGTTGCTTGGTCTAATCTGATGAATCGTCATCCTGTATCATCATTGGATACTTGTTTGGGTGAACTTCTTCGTGAGGAGCAACGTATAGTTACTCAGGCTACCATGGAATATAGGGATACTATTAGTACTCTTGTTACTATGATTATGCAGCACAAGAAAGGAATTACAGTCGAGACATGTGTGCTGTCCAGTGTTATAACTATAAAGCTTTTGGTTACATTGCTCAAGATTGTCCTAAGAAATATTGTAATTACTGCAAGAAACAAGGTCATCACATATCTGTTTGTCCCATTCGACCAGAAAAGAAGCATACTAATGTCTATCATGCCTCTATCGATGCCTCTAGCCTTGTACATTGTTCCTAATCCTGCTTCTGCATCCACCCTTACTCCTGAAAGGGTACAACAGATGATCAATTCTTTTTTCTCTGCTTTTGAACTTTCAGGTACTCATTCAACCTCTTCTAAGCTATGGTTCTTTAACTCTAGAGCCTCTAACCATATGACCAATAATGTTATTCCTCTGTCCAATGTAAGATAATATGATGGGAATCTAAAAATTCACACCGCCAATGGTAGTTCTATGCCTATCAGTGCTGTTGGTGACCTTTCTGCTTCTTTAACTAATGTTTTTGTGTCTCCCAGCCTTTCTACAAATTTAATCTCGATTTGTCAATTAGTTGATAACAATTATGATGTTTATTTTTCTCGTTCTGGTCATGTTGTGCAAGATTCGATGTCCGAGAAGATGATCGCGAAGGGGTCTAAAGTCGGACGACTCTTTCCCTTGCATATTTATCCTTTTCCTAGTACTCATTTACTTTTATTTGCATGTAATGTTGTTAGTACTGATAATAAGTTGTGGCATAAACGTTTAGGCCACCCGAACTCTGATGTACTTCGTATTTTATTTCCTTCTAATTTATTAGGTAATAAAGGATGTTCTTCTGATCATTTTTTTTATTATACTGCATGCAAAATTTTGCAAAAGTAAAATTCTACCATTTTCCTATCATGGATCTCGTGCCTCACAATGTTTTGATATTGTTCATAGTGATGTTTGGGGGATTTCACCTATTATTTCTCATGCATGTTATAAGTACTTTGTTATATTCATAATGATTTTAGTCATTTTACTTGAGTTTATTTTTTAAGAGCCAAAGTCGAGGTCTTTTCAGTTTTTAAGCGTTTTCTTGCTCTCATTGAAACTCAATTTTCTAGTGACATAAAGATCTTACAATCTGATTTTGGGAGAGAATACATGTCAAATGAGTTTCAGAACTTTCACCAAATCAAAAGTATCATATCCCAACATTCTTGTCCTTGATGCCGTAGCAAAACAGTGTTGTTGAGAGAAAGAATCGTCACCTTCTAAATATAGCAAGAACGCTTTTATTTAAAGCATCCATTCCCTCTCGATTATGGTGTAAAGCACTTTCCACATCAGTTCATTTAATTAATCGTTTACCCTCTTCTATTTTAAATCATGCTCCTCCTTACTTTAGGTTGCTTGGACATTTACCATCATATTCTGATCTACGTAATTTTGGTTGTGTTTGTTTTGTACATCTTCCTATTCGTGAGCGACATAAAAAACTTACTGCTCAGTTTGTTAAGTGTGCTTTTCTTAGCTATGTTGTCTCTCAAAAGGGTTATGTTTGCTTTGATCCTCATGCTTAACGTATCCATATTTCTAGGAATATGGTTTTCTTTGAAAACCAGTATTTTTTTTCATCTCATGTTGAGCTGCCCTCTACATCTTTATCTATTCTACCTAACTTTTTTTATTCCCCAAATGTTGTAACATGATTTAAACTAGGACTTGAGTATGAACGACGTAATCGTAAGTTTAGCGCCATTTTTTCTGTGCCCCTTTCAAGATCTCGACCTGGCTCCAAATCTTGCTACAACTCCCATATGTCTTCGTCGATCTATACATCCTTCTCGTCCACCTGATCAGTATGATTTCTCCTCTCCTATCTCTCTTGTAGTTACTTTATCTGCTATTTTCAGTCCCACTTGTTACAAAGAGCCCATGGAACATGAGTATTGACAAAGGGCAATGTAAGCAGAACTTCAGGCACTTGAGGAGAATCATACTTGGAACGTTGTACCTTGTCCTCCTCATGTGAACCCTATTGGATGTAAATGGGTTTTCTCTATAAAACTTCATTCTGATGACTCTGTGGATAAGTATAAAGCTCGTCTTGTAGCTCTAGGTAACAGACAGATATTTGGGGTTGACTATGATGAGGCCTTTACTGTTGTTGCCAAAATGACCACAATTAGAACAATCTTAGTGGTTGCTGCCTCCCAGTCATGGAAATTCATCAGTTGATGTGAAGAACGCCTTTCATTATAGCGATCTTCACGAAGAGATTTATATGAAGCTTCCCTCTGGTATGACTACTTCATCTTATCATAATATGTGTAGACTACAATGTTCTCTTAAAGCCTCAAGTAGGGCGCCGAGCTTGGTTTGAAAAGTTTCGTACCACACTCATTACCTTCAGTTTTACACAGAGTCAGTATGATTCTTCTCTCTTCTTCCACAAGTCTGCCTCGGGTATTGTACTTCTTTTGATTTACGTGGATGATATTATCATCATTGGCACTTATTGTGGTTTCATTTTGAAGCTTCAACGATTATTGCATGCCACTTTTCATATAAAATATATTGGTCAGCTCATATACTTCATGGGACTGGAAGTTCATCATCGGCCTAATGGTATTTTCTTAAACCAGCATAAAATATTCAGGATCTTATTGCGTTGGCTGGGATGGACGAGTCTTCTTCTGTGGATACTCCTATGGAAGTCAATGTAAAATACTAGAAAGACGAAGGGTATCTTTTAGACGATCCAACTTTATATCGTCGCCTCGTTGGGAGTCTTATCTATTTGACTACCACTCATCCAAATATCTCCTATGTCGTCCATCAGGTTAGCCAGTTTATGTCTTTTCCTCGACATCTTCATCTTGCAGCTGTTCGTCGTATTGTTCGCTATCTTCGTGGATCACCTACTCGTGGGTTGTTCTTTCCTAAAGGGTCTTCTTTTCACTTTTTGGCCTACAATGATGCTGATTGGGCTGGATGTTCGGATATGCATCGTTCTACTACGGGTTGGTGTACATTTTTGGGTGATGCAATGATCTCTTGGAAATGTAAGAAACAGGATTGTGTTTCTAAACCATCTACTGAGGTGAGTATTGTGCTATGTCCATAGCTTGTTTATATATTATTTGGTTACGTGGTCTTCTGGAGGAACTTGGGTTTTCTCAAACTTACCCTACTCCCCTTCATGCCGAGAACACTAATGCTCTTCAGATTGCAAGCAATTCTGTATTTCATGTTGCATCAAGTACATTGAGGTTGATTGTCACTTTATTCGTGATACTTTGATGGATCGAGTGATATCTCTTCCCTACATTTCTTCTGATCTCCAAGTGGCAGATGTGTTCACCAAAGCACTAACTCGACTGCGGCATCAATTCCTTGTTGGCAAATTGTTGCTGGTTGACCTCCTAACATCAATTTGAGGGGGGATGTTACCGTATATATAGTTGGATATATTTGGCAATTAGATTATTTTTAGGGATTATATTTATTTAGTTTCCTTATACATTAAATGACTGTACATATATATACACAATAGAGAACACAATGAAAGAAAAGTTTTTGCAGAAATTATCTCAATTGTTCGGTCACTTTTTGTCAGTGTAGTTATGCCTCATAATATATTGTACAAATTTTTTGGGTATTACAGAGACACTAAGACATCACCTGAATTTCAATTTATAGTTCCAAGATTATTTTAAATTGTGGACGAATCACAATATTCCATGTAGAAGTCGACTTAAATTAGGCAACATTTCTTTTCTGTAAGTATTCACCTTGAACACTGGCAATAAATTTTCTCTTCTCGTGTGCGTATAGTATAAACCCTGCCATCACGTGGTTTAATGCTTTCCTTCCCGTTCAAGTTAGTCCCTAAATTTTCCTATTGGTTTAGCTCGAGTCCTTTCCTATTTACATTATGAATCCTTCATCTTTCAATTATAAAATAACTTAATCCCCATATTCCGTAATTTGTTCTTTTTTAGTCGTTATCAATCGATTACGTTCCCTTTCTTCATATATCATCCAACATCAGATTTTTCTTAAAATAATCAATATACAACCAAAATTAAGTATTGAAGCAATACAAGTACTCCCAAACGTCCATTTTCAATGTCAAGATATGTTAGACTTATCACAAGTCATTAATTAGAGACTATATTCAACAAAATGGGGAGTAAATCATTCCTTTAAATTTAACTTGTAACGGCAAAAAATTTTTCTTTGAGAATTTTATTAACAGCCTCTTTTCAATGAAAAAAACGAAAAAGTAGATTTTTTTTCTAATGTGTACTTACATATATTCCTTTAAATAGAACCGTAAATAATACATGACTATGTTTTGTGGTTGAAGCGTTCAAAGTAACTTCTATACTATCAAATTAAATAATTTTTTTTTCACGTTATAGAAAATATTAACCTTTTCAAATATGTTTAAAAACTTGGCAAGAGTAATCGACAACGGGCTCCCCCACAAAAGGTACTAGTCGTGTGCATTATATCACTGAAGGGTCAATGACAGTCAAGTGTTCGTTGAGGGTTCGAACGATGACAACCTTTTGTCATTATTAGTAGGGACCATGTTATATATACATAATTTTTTTATTTAATCATTTACCTACTACTCACAAAAGGAGGTGGGGCTACATTTGAAAATTTTTATATTCACGCGGGGCCTGCATGCATTGTGAGAGGAGGACAACTTTCGGTACAAATGAACTTGTCCCATTTAGTAGTTTCTACTACAATTTGCAACGATGATGATAGGAATTGGATTGAGAATAACAAAAAAAATATTAGTATGTAGTTGAAGAGTAGCATGAGGAGTTGAGAAAGGTAAAAAAGATAAAGATATGACGATGATAGGAAAATTTTTAAATAATATTACACACTAATCCAACGACCCGATAGTATGGCTAGATTCATGACTGAATCGATTCTCACAACTATACATAAGTTTATACAATACAGTGGACGGATGAATGTCCTATAAGGGATGTTCTAAGTATACTCTCCTTACAACGTGTAAGTAAATTCAAATTACAAAACCAATTTTGCTTTTGTTTTTATGATGCATGGCCCATTGAAATTTGTTGACGACGATAAGATGCCAAGTTCAAGTCTCCTATTTTTCTTTGGCAACTTAGTTAAAATTGTTTACAAACTCAAACTTTGTATAAATACCGTTCAACATTTTTTTTCTATAATAGTTTATGAAATGGTAGAGTCAAAATATTTTCAACATCGAAACTCTTTTTATGTCTTCAAAGTTTGTAGAAATTTGCAAACAAAATGTGTAAGACTAGTTGACTAGCCGGAAAAATATGGAAGGTTGGTTGGCTGAAGGCACTTTGATGCTTAAGTTAATTTTGTTTATGTAGAAAAATCTAAAATCAAGTCGAGTTTTAGTAAAATGTGTCCCCATGTTTATAATATATTGGAGTTTCTGAATTAAGAAAAGGAGTCAATAGAATCATTGTTCTTAACTTAAACTCTATACGCCAAGCAATTGAGATATTGAGTTTCACGCTTATAGTTTTAAGCTTTATCGGCGGCTTCAGAACAAGCATTGACCTCAATAACATGAAATGTGTGAAAATACATTATTAACTTTGAGTTCGATTTTAATCAGCTTTTTATAACTGAACCAAAGTGGGGCTATAATGTTGTGGCGAAAATAAAATAATGCCAGAAAATAAAAAACAAATTACGTTGTAAATCGAGGTAGGCCACTGCCGGAAGGGAAATTGAACACGCCCATCTCACTAGGATTGGTCAAAATTGAAGAAGCTTCAGTGTTCATGCCTTTTTTCCTTGCATCCCAAGTAGAACCTATATATATACAATCCTGTCGATCATTGAGATATATACATATACATATACACACCAAATGGCAGATTTGTTTATTGAGCAGGCAAAGCAATATTCAGAGAGAAGGCCCAGTTATCCACAGGAATTGTTCCTATTCATTGCATCAAAAACTCCATCTCACGATCTCGTTTGGGATGTTGGCACTGGAAGTGGCCAGGCTGCAGCATCTGTGAGTCTTTCTCCTTGAACTGCAAAATTTTGAGCTAATTTTGTGTTTTCTTCACAAATTATGATCCGGGACTTAGGTTTTAAGCCCTAATCTCAATTACTCGATATGATGGTAAAAATCTCGATTTCATTGTATATTGTAGTAGAAAAAGAGACACTTCAAGTGGGTTCAGAATTTATTTAAAGAATTAAGACTCAGTTAAATTATATATCGACCTAATATGAACCTCTGTATTGTTTTTCAGTTAGCAAAGATCTACAAGAATGTGGTGGGCACAGACACAAGCCAAAAGCAACTTGATTTTGCTGCCAAACTTCCAAATGTGAGATACCTTTGTACACCTCCCAAAATGCCCATTTCTGAGATTGAACACACCATTGCACTACAATCCAGTGTTGATTTAGTGACCATTGCTCAAGCCATGCACTGGTTTGATCTTCCCACTTTCTACCAACAAGTGAAATGGATACTGAAGAAACCCAATGGAGTAATTGCTGCTTGGTGCTACACTGTACCAGAAGTCGACCCACAGATCGACTCTGTGTTTGGAAGATTTTACTCCGTCGACAGTGGTCCGTATTGGGAACAAGAACGAGACTTAGTTGATCTTAAATACAGAACCATTGATTTTCCATTTGAGCCAGTTGATGGAGTCGATCATACTGGGCCATTTGAATTCAAGGCTGAGAAGTTAATGGATTTGGATGGATATTTTACATATATAAGATCATGGTCTGCCTACCAAACTGCCAAAGGAAAGGGTGTGGAGCTATTGACTGATGCTGTTTTAGAGGATTTTAAGGTTGCTTGGAATGCTGATGGGAAAAGCCAAAAGATTGTCACTTTTCCTGTTTATTTGAGGATTGGCAAAGTTGGGTTATCAAGTTGAAAGACTGGTCATCTTTCATGAATAAAATTTGAAAGAGAACAGCGTCTTTGTAATAATCAGTTAACTTCGATGAGTATTTCAATGCTCAAATAAAATAAGTTCCTAAACTTAGAAACAGGCGGACATCTCAATGCCAACCAGATCTATACCCAATTGCAATGGCAGTTAACAGATTGTAAACATCTGAATTTATCGAAGTGCTTCCTCTTCGTGCTAGTTTTGTTATCCACTGAATTTATACTAATATATACTCGACAGGCACCTTCTATATTTATTGCAGCTATTCTTTCACTGCACGATTCTTCTCTTGCTTCTCTTCGGCATCCAGAAGTACATTTCAAACAAGGGTCATGCTCGTTCCGAGCTTTTTCAATTCCTTTTCGACACCCCCATGCCAATCCAAATCTAGCTCAGAGCACAGAATGCCAACTTCAAAACAAGTCTTTCGACAAAGTTGAAGAGAATTTGCTCTGCCATGTTTAGTTACAAAGCAAAAAACAAGACACGAGAAAACTCCGATTGACAAAAGGCTTCCTTCTAATGGAGAAAAAACATTAGAACTATGTGAACTGTCATTTTAGGATATTTATAGTAGACTTTGGATAGCTCACTTCTGCAATTTGCAGTTTAACTGAAAATTTGACTAAGGAAGCTGAGGATTGGCATATGCTTTGCATGTTAGGCAAGTGTAGCCTAGTCGAAGTCAACTCTACGCAAAAGAGGGACATTAAATAATGTCTAATAGAGAAAAATCGAGTCTTTTTTCAATAATTTTGAGATCTTATTTTATAGTTGAACAGAGGGTATGAAATCAATCAGATTTAAGCACTTCTCCCTACATTAACCTGCTATGTACTCCCTGTAAAAGTTCGAGTCACCTTTCAATAAAAGACTACCTATACACAAAATTGACACATTAACTCAATTATTATTCTAAACTACACTTGCATTCACTAATTTGGTGGGGCTATGATCCTATTCAGTTGATTCAGAATAAAAATGGTTACTCATATGTAAGTGTAAGGTCTAAACTAATTTAGTGGTGCTCTCTCGAGTTCTAGACTATCTCCCAATCTTAAAAATAAATACAAGAATGTAAACTCATTTTAATACTCTCTATTAAAGTCAGAATTTGACAAGACATTTATTCATAACCCACATGGAATCCACTTCAAATGATATAATATAAATACTATCCATATTATTATCCTCTTATTAAAGGAAGCACTGAAAGATAACAAAATGTGTAAATTACACTGAGTACCCTATTTAAGTTATTAATTCCAATATTACATATCCACATTTTATACTCCAAACATATTGACATTTTGTAAGTAAAAAATGAAAAACCAAATCTTGTATGCTTCCTGTGATTTGTGCTCAATAAATTAGATCACCAAATCTTTCCCTTTTCAAAATTCCTAATTTCAAGCTTTACCTTCTTCATTGATTTATCAGAATTTCTTTTAATTGCATTCAAATTCTGTTTTCCGAACCCTAATCCCTAAAGCCAAGATTCAACATCTTGTGTTCTTTGTTGTCCACCATAGATTTGACTTCGATTCCAAAGAAGAAGATTGGATATTTTTTTTTATGTTTTTAGAATTAATTATATTGTATATTTTCCCCCTCGAAAAAGCTATTTTGGTTCTTCGTTTTCCTTTTTTGAAAATTTATGAATCGCTATTTGAATTTTTACAATGCATAAAGATTGTTCTTGCACTGCAATTTTCTATTAATCCAATGGTTTGCTAGAATTTGTATTTGGTATTTAAGCTATATTTTTCCTTGAAAACTTTGATCTTGTGAAAATTTAATTTATCACAATTGGTGTCTAATGTTCCCAATTTAGGATATTGAAACTAAATTTCATCAGTATTATAAGGTTTATAGCTGGTCGTAATATTTCTTCCCACATCCAAATGACAATCAAAGATACTTAAAAAGGCAAAGAATACAATCAAATCAAGAGTGCGATCAAGAAATGAGACGTGTAAGGAGCAAGGGGTGCACCCATGATAGAATGACATATAAACAATCACCACCACTGAATAAATTATCAAAGAGTGAAGAAGCTTGTAAAGCATCCAACATGGTGATAAGGCTTGATCTTATATGCTGGACTGGAGACAGTTGCATTTTTTTAATTTCTAAGGAGCTAAATTCAGCCCTTGTTTGACCCACATTACGTGGAAAAATTAATGGTGGAATAGTGTTTTTTTGAAAATGAGTGGTTGAAAAAGAATGAAAAGTTTTCGATTTACGTGTAATATTATTTTATGAAAGATTGTGTGATTAAAAATAGGATAGAGAAAAATGAAATGTAATGAAATTTAATGTAATGGGGCTCAAACAGGGGCTCATTCAATATTCTGTATTCCATTCGAATTAATTGATTTTGATGAATACTTATTGTTAATGAAATTGGGTTTTGAGTTTGAAATGCATGTTTATAAGTAATGGACGAGCATTATGCTCTTTGGTAAATTTCGAATGGGCATAGGTATGAAGATTTTTTCAAAGTATTACAATAGGATAGATGTTAATGCTGCAATTTCCAATATTTTATTAACATTGGATGAATGCTTAATAATCCGATAACACACAATCATCTTTATTAAAATGGAAGATTTCCTATGCCACATTAGAGAATAAGTGAAAATCATACATATTGATTTTTCTAAAAGTGTATGTTTAAAAAAATTATAAATATAATGTCAAAAAATAAGTTTATAAAAAACTATATGATGCGTCTTTACATCGAGAACTACAAATATAATGTCAAAAAAATATCTTGTGAAGTTCTTAACCTTGTAGATGATCAAACATTGCAAGTTTTCATTTTCCATATAGCAAGTTTCATGTTTATCTCATCAAGCAATTAATCACGGAATTCATTTAATTATATGCAAATTCATGGCTATTGCCATGTTTCAGTTACAAAATATTAGACATATTTAAGGTGTAGTAATTTTGATTTAATTTGTCACAATACTAAGTATTTATAGTATATAAATTAGTATAGAGTATTTCATGAATTGTTTTGTTTTTCTTGGGGATATGCGATTTTTTCCCTAAAAAAATCCACAAAGTGCTAAATTGTACTTTTGTACCTCTCCATAAATATTTATTGGGTCACTCCTTAAGTTAGAACTTTCTTGTACAAGTTTTGGGCCGCATATTATTGGATTGGCCCAACCGAGCAAACAATACCCTTCTCCCCCTCTGTCCTCTTTGATCTACTTCCGATCGTCTCAAAGGAACCCTAAATTCCATTTTGTAAAACCCAAATTTCACTCTGCAATTCTCCATTTTTTTCCCCGGGTGTAAACCCAGTAATGGTATTCATGTTCAATTTATGGAGTTTCAGTAGAAAAAAAACAAAATTCGCTCAGTCATGAAGTTTGAAGATTATTTTTCTGTCTCCAGTGAGTATTCTCCTCCACATTTAAGAAATAAAAATATCATTTTTAATTTGAAGTTTCGATTTACTCTATTTTAACGTTCTTAAATTTATTTTTTATTATTATTTTGTCTCCGGAGAGTATTGATATTGGGTTTTTTCTTGTAATTTAAAGTTTTTTTAAAAAAGGATTCTTCTACAAATTTTGCCCATTATGATAGATGGTTATTTTGTGATTTTTTTTTAATTTAAATTTTTCATCATTTTCTTGAAGTATTGCATCCCCTCAATGCTATCACTAATTTGTGTTGGAATTTTCGACTGCGTGTATGTGAATGTGGTTGAAAGTTAGATGGGAAGTAAAATGATGGATTATCCCTGGCCCAAAAAAGTTCATCGTGCAATTATGTGCTGTGGGAAGCTATTGGTGAGATGGTTTCTGCTATACATTTTAGTAGCAGGAGTTGAAAAAATCCCTCTGGTTGAAAGTGGATGAGTATCTTTTGTGCTTACTAACACACACTGATGAAAAGGATTCTTATGTTCTGTATTTACAGTTTCATACATTTATATGTCTGCGTGATTTGGAAATAGATGTTTAAAGATAAATAGGTGGTTTTTGGAGAAAAGATAAATGGAAATTTTAGATAGAATTTCAGGAATGCTGAAACGTATGGTGGATTTATTGAGAAGATTTGGAGTCTAGATTACAACTTAAATGTATTTAGTTTTGAAATATGTTAGGTCATAAAAATACGTAAGAAGTTATTGCATGGCTATTATTGTCTTTTGTGTTCCATGGTGAAAAAGTTAACTTGCATTTGCCATGTGGTCAAATGTTATAAATAAGAGTGCGTTTGATTGCAAGCATAGAATTTGTATGAAAAGAAAATAAATTCTAGGTAATTTAATTTCGTAGAATTTATTTTAATGAAAAATGTCAATTAAACATGTTTTATTGATTTAATTTTCAACCTAGAAAATATAATATTTGTCTTTTTTTATTGGTGGGTAGATGAGAGAGAGAAAAAGAAAGAGTGTATTCCATGGAAAATAATCTTCTACTTCTCATAAAGAAAATGTTTTCCTTGATTTTAATGAAAATATGGCCACGTGACCGAAAGTAGGAAAATGTTTTCTATGGAAAAATGGCAATTAAACAATACTAAAGTAGGAATTTTGGTAGAAAAAACACATTTTTCATGAAAAATGCTGGCAATCAAATGCACCATATGTGATTTTCTTCCCATGTGAGGGTATTGCGTAATTTAAAAAGGCATAATTGGGTACCAAGACATTTTATGAGTAAGTCTCGAGACAAACCAATAAAATAATTCTAAGCCTTTGATTAATTCCCATTATTTTTAAAATATGTTTTCCTCTATCTTCTTTTTAATCATACATTCTTCAATAAAATTATATTACATGCAAACTCAAAATTCTTCTTATTTTTTAATCGCACATTCTCCATCAATCTACTATGTTAAAATGCATCTCTCAATAAAAATGGGGCTCAAACATGCTCTAAATATAAAATAGGCTCATATTGAAACGTAAACTATAATCAGAGTCCATAGTAAAAAAATTAACAAAATTATAAGTCAAACTTGCAACAAATAAAAAATTAAAATACATTTAATGTAGCAAATAAGTCCCATATGAGGTGTAAGCCTCGGTAAATTGAGGTTACCGCCTTACAAATAATCCTTAAGGCATAAGATTTTTAGGCATTTTATGGAAGCCTCACATGAGACATGATTCAAAACGTAGCCTTGAATAGCTTTTTAAAAAATGGGTGGTGAAGCTTTGTGGCTATTGTCGTCCCGTAGGCAGTCTGGTGGAAACATTTTAAATTGGGTAGATTTCCATGGATTAGATTCAGAATTTTATTTGTGTTTTCCATACTGTGTCAATAATATATTATATATGTGGTGTCTTTGTTGCCCGTATACTTCAACTAGGGTAGTGTATCCGTACCTGACAAGTGATGGATACCAGTACTCCTCGAATATTCTACCACGATCATTTATCTTTTTTATATTTCTAACTCAAAGTTATTAAATATGTACGCATATTTAAAAGATTTCAACAAGTAATAACAAGTATAAAATTAAATTTATACTATATAAATGAAGAATTTTAAATAATTTAATAAATATCTCAGCAACATTTCGTGTTAGTAGTTTTTTGAAAAATCGTATGTCAGTGCTCCGACTCATATTGTGTTGGACACACGTGTTCATGTCACTGCATTGTAGGTGGGTGTAAACAAGGGAGATGCATTTTGTATTTTTTCGAGTCATGGGAATTGAGTAAATTGGGGCGCAGATAGGTTTAATCATGAGAATCATCTGGTTTGTTATTATAGGATTGTGTTTGTCAAATTGAAAACAATTACTTTTATGTATTAATTAAAAAACGGTCATCAAAAAAAACTTTATTAGCATTTCTTTCAATAGGCTATAGCAAGTTATCTTTTAAAGAAATAGTCAGGGATGCAGTCTGACATTTTTTTACTTTTTGTGGAAGAGAGAGATTTCATTGTGATCCAAGTGTGGTTCCGTATCAACTTGAAATTTTCTTTGTTATACCCTCCAAGGAAATGATGAAAGATAAAGGGTTGGCAGTTATGTTTCTAGTTAATTCAGTTTCCTTTCCTACTCGAATTGTTTCTTTATTAAGAGCATGCGTGTTTATGCTGCTTCTAAAAAAGAAGCACCAATCTAGTGGCTTAACAAAATTGCTCTAAGTTTACAATTTCCTTTACCATGATCAATTCTTACAAGGGTGAGTTCACATTTACGCTAGCACCTGCTATCCCTTTGACTGATCAAGATGGTGATTTAATGCCGAAGAGAGCGGTCTTTGCTTTCAATAGTTTCAATACTTCTGGAGTGTAGGACTGAACTACGGAATGGAATTCAAAGGCTGGGCTTAGAAGCATTCCTTGACTAGAGCGCCTTTACAACTAATTACTACCCACTCCTTTCATACTAATTACTTGACAGAACATCTTCTAAGAATCGGGAACTCATAACTCAGATCTTTGAGAACAGCCTAGCTATTCATTACTTGCTTTCCTTTACTAATTCCTTGTAGGATAAGTATTTTTCAATGTAAGAGTAACTTGGGGAAAATTTGCTTACTCGTGGGGAATTCTTACTTCAAGCCTCTTTTTCAGTTAGTGCGTTAGTTAAAGCAGCAAAAGAGTGTTGGAACGCATGATTTAGTAGGATAGTGAGAAGGGGAGGTTTTAACTGGCTATGTAAGTTTATTCCTTTTGTGTGATTGGGAGATTCTGTATGCTATTGGATTTTTTCAATGGTCAGTGTTTCTAATATCTGTGAAATATTGAACTTTACAAGTTACCATGTGGAGCTAATACCATGCTTCCTCGTGAAAATATGAAAGATTTGTCAAAAGATTGATAAAGAATTGGAATTTGTTGATGGAAACAATTCTACGATTAGGGAGCTATGAAATTTTAGTGGAAGGTAATTTTTGTTTCCTTCTTTTGATTCAGAAGTTAATTTTATTTTCCTACCACATCAAATATTGTAGTTTTATAGGTAGGTTATAAACATGGAAAGTGTATTCAGTATTTCCTCTGAGTTGAGATTTGTGTAAACTAGGGCAGAGATAGGTTATGAGGTAGGACTATGTTGGCTTATTGAAGTTGAAACAATTACTGTTGGGTTTTTAACGTATCTTTCTATAGCAAGTTATCATTCAAGATATAGTCCAAGGTGCGGTCCAACATTTTTTTTTACCGTTTGATTTCACTGTGATCTGAGTTTAGTTCCTAATATCAACTTGAAATTTGCTAAGGGATGGCAATTAAGTTCACATATGAAGTCAGTTTCTTTTCCTACTTCAGTTGTTTCTTTATTAAGTCCTTTTCAAAATAGGCGTAATTTTCAGGGAGAATTGCTTACATGTGGAGGCATTTTTGCTGAAAAGTGTCTTTTTCATCATGTGGGAGTTAGTGAAAGCAGCAAAATGGAGGTTGGAACACATGATTTACTAGGGTGGTGTGAAAGGAGGTTTTTGCTGGGTATAAGTTTATTCCTTCGTGTGATCGATTCTGGACATTTTGTGAATTTTTTTTGTTTGTCAGGGTTACTAATATATTTGAAAAGTTGGATTTCACAAATTATCTGTTAAGTTCCTATATCAATTGGCTGTCGAACATGGGAATTAGAATAGTTATAAATGGAACAGGATTCAATGGCTCAATGAGACTATGGTTTATATTGCTGCACTGATATAATAGTGAAAGATACAATGAAATTAATGGCAGAAAACTAATCTCTAAGCTAGGTACTTTTCTATTAAAGCAATGAAATACAAGATGAAAAGATAATTGGACTTTTGAGAGGTCCAAGCTCTCCCAGAGACTTCTTCTAATTTCCCCCCTCCTTCCTCTTTTCCCTAGCTTCCCGTATTTATAATATATACTTTAACATCTACGTCAACAATTTCTATTAGCCACCCGTGTGTTTGTTGATTTTCTTCTTTGGCAATTTCCTTTCCTGCCCTCAGCCTTTTCTTGCATATGGTATATTGTGTTGGACAGTGTCGTATCATTACTCACCCCCCGAAATCCACCTTGTCCTCAAGGTGGAAGCTGATGCGGTTTGCTCAATTCTTCATACAACCACATACTTTCCCTTGCAAGTACTCCTACCATGGTCACAGTAGAGAAGGGACGTTTCAGCCTTTTGAAGTGAACGGACTTATTTAGTCGAGCAATTAGCACAAGTATAATATCCAAGGCAACTCCGTAACCAGTTGCCCCTACCCACATAATCATATTATAGGGTTTTCCTTTATTGGAATCTGAGTTCCCGTACTTCGAACTTGCCGATTTGTTTTCTGATTTTTTAAAAGAATTTTCCCTCTCGACATGCTTTGACTCAGGAGTTTCATCAAACACAACAGATTCATCGAGAATGGGTCCACTAAATTCACCCCACCCCAAGTCTGAATGCGCTCTTCGTAGTACTCTACCTCGATTGTTCACCAATGAAGATCTGTCAGTAAAACTAGTATTGTCAACCTTGGGGTAATGTCCCCTGAACCCAGGCTCATTTATCTTCCTTACAATTTCATTTTTACAGTGACGGGATTCAGTCAATAGAGATTGTTTTTCTCCAATACTTGCAGAAAAATTGGTTGACTTTTTCTTAACAACGAATCCATCTCTCACTTGTGCTACTCTTTTACTCTTATCTTCTTGAAGCATAAGACCCTTGCTGGTTTGGAGGCTCCCTATGATTCAAGTTCTCTACATTTTTACCTGATTGACTAATCTTCTCCAGAAGCTTTAGACGGGATCTTAGCCTATGCCCTAGTAGTCTGTATAAGCCTGCTATTTAATTCATTGTCGATTGGGCCTACTTCTCCTTGGGTTTGTTTCAATTGTAACTTGCCTCCTACAGATTGAGACAAAACCAAGCCCACATGTTTTTCTTTATGAATTTCAGCCCTAGTTTCAAGCCCAATGACATAATACTTATCATATTTCTGCATCGTTGTCTTCCTCTTCTCCTCTTTCGGTCCATTCCAATATATTCCTTCCACAACATGCTCCGACTTCTCCACTTTCGGCAACGACGTCCGGAGACGACTTCCACTGACTCTGCTGTTCCTTTATCGTTGCCTCCAATTTTATCACATCTCCATTCTTCCTCGCTGGAATTTCTTCACCATTGGAGATCCTCTTCACACGAAATTGACTGAGCTTCAATTTCTTCAATTCTTTCCAAGTGTGAATTGGGTGATGGCTTTCAATCCACTGGACCCATGCCCATATCTCTTCGCCGAAGCAAGCAACAGCGGCTTCCACCTTTCCCCACTCCGACAACTGACGATTCATGGAAAAACATTCCTCTGCCTTAGACACCCACCTATCTGGATTTTCCCCATAGAATAAAGATATTTTTAGCCGGCCTTGTGAATCCAATCTAGAATCATTTGCTTGGTCTCCTATTCTTCGCATCATTAGTTGTTGGAATCGATTGAAAGTGGAGCCCTATTTCTCCTCCAAATCCTTGCTTAATTTTGTTTCCATTTTCCCAGATCTCAACTGCTTTGATACCAAATGTTAAGTTCCTATATCAATTGGCTGTTGAACATGAGGAATTAGAATAGTTACGAATGGAACAGGATTCAATGGCGCAATAAGACTATGGTTTATATTGTTGCACTGATGTAACAGTGAAAGACACAATGAAATTAATGGCAGAAAGCTAATCTCTAAGCTAGGTAACTTTTCTATTAAAGCAATGAAATACAAGATGAAAAGATAATTGGACTTTCGAGAGGTCCAACTCTCCAGAGACTTCTTCTAATTTCCCCCTCCTTCCTCTTTTCCCCAGCTTCCCGTATTTATTATATATATTGTAACAACTACTTCAACCATTTCTGTTAGCCACCCATGTGTGTGTTGATTTTCTCCTCTAGCAATTTCCTTTCCTGCTCTCAACCTTTTCTTGCATATGTTATATTTAGTTGGATGGTGTCCTATCATTATCCTGTGGAGCTGATATCATGATTGCTTGTGAAATGGTAAAAGATGTGTGTGACGATTGCTAAAATTTAATGGTGAAATGAGGGGATGAAGAAATTAGGAATGCAGTATGGCTCTTTAAGAAAAAGGCAAAATTCTCTAACATGGATGGAGGAATGGGTCCAATGGGGGCAAACAGGAGTACTTTAGAATTTTAGATTGTTTTTCTTCATTCCATTGGTAATGGTGTAAGAAATATCTAAGAATTCATGTACCAACACTGTAGAATTTCTCCTATTTTTCTAGAGGCAATAAGAAAAGGAACAGTAATCTCATTTACTAGCCATTCTGAAAGATAACCTGTAACTGAAAAAGAACTTGCATAACTTGAAATTTTCAATTACCACACCTGTCTTTAATTATGGGTTCCATTTAATTTGGGTTTAGTGACTTGTTATCTCACATCAATGATTGAGATGTCTTTGCATCAGTCTAATTAATGGGTACTTTCTTGCATGATAATTTCTATTCAAAGGATGACTTTTGTAGCATGGGTGGACCTAGCCTTTAGGGCCTTTTGTTTGACAAGGAATTCAGTCAAAAATATAAGTTGATGCTTATGTTATTACCATCTGTAGCTTATTTCATTTAATCAGCTAAGCCCTACCCTTTGTTTAAGAATTTGAAGTTAGCTACAAGAATCCTTTTTCGCCACTCTGTTTGGGACATTTTGAATCTTTAGGAAGATGAACCATTGTTTAAAAAGGCAGTACGAGGCGCACCTAAGACTCGTAGCCTCTATGCCTCAGGGTGCTTATTTTGGTATGATATTTTTTTTTTTTTTTGGCAGGCGCCGCTACATATGTTATTTAAAATTTGATTTTTATTTTTTTATTTTTAATAAAAAAAATTTACTATATTTTCAATCTTAAAAATGTGTCTTTAAGTGATAAAGCTAGAGGCTTTATTTGGACCCCATCTTCTCAAATAATAAAAAATGAGAAACCTAAACATATGCGGAGTTTATTAAGATTGATTATTTATGATTTATTATATTTATATGTTTTTCTTGTATTATTTTATAATTTTTTGACTAATTTTTTTTAGGTTTGTTTTGAGGCTTATACCTCACGGAACAAAAACGCCTCAGTGCCTATTTCCTCCTTATTAAACCTAGAGAAGGTCCGATGCAATTACATATTTGTAACTGCTTCAATCTATGTTAATTTTGGTTTCTAATGAACTAAGGAATAGGAAAGAAGCAAGATGGCAATTCTAGTCCATAGGAAATTTCAACTTTCAAGATGGCAATTTTAGTTAATAGTAACTTAATTCTAGGAATATAAATACCCATTTGGTGTTTATTTTGATTACTTGAATCTAGAAATTAACAAAATTTCAAGATGTGCATTTTGCTACCACTACTTGTAAATTATGGAGACCAGCCTCTTATCATTTTTGTATTTGATAATGTTTCTACTTATAATTGTATCTGTTTTTCCTTCCTTGTCTCGCAAATGATTTGCTTCACCTATGTCATTTGTATTGATTAGATTATCTTATATGCTTCTTTTTTTTGGTAAACATTCAAGGAAAAATGTTTTCTTTTATATATCACTTATTAGGATGCATTCCACATTTATTTATACCAAATAATCTCTACTAATTACAAAGAGATAAACAATGAAACTCACTCCTAAAAGATAGAGACAACATTATCAGTGGGACTCTATCCTTTTAATTTAAATCCCACAATTCTAGTATTTCTATAACTCCTAATCCTGTCATTCGGATGTACACAAATATACAATAACTTATCCATTCCAACACTACCCCTCAAGCTGGTGAATATGCATCCATCATTCTCAGCTTGCAAATAAGCTTTTGAAATGCGTCACTGTTGAGTCCCTTTGTGAGTACATCAGCCAGTTGGTTGTTTGTTGGGACGTATGGTGTGCAAATTAAACCACTGCCGAGTTTCTCTTTTATGAAATGTCTATCTATCTCAATATGCTTTGTTCGATCATGTTGAACAGGATTATGAGCAATGTTAATAGCTGACTTGTTGTCACAAAATAGCCTCATAGGTCCATCCCACTTAATCCTTAAGTCTTCCACGATTATTTTGAGCCACAGTAATTCACATACTCCTTGAGCCATTGCCCTAAACTCTGCCTTAGTACTTGATCTTGCTACTACATTTTGCTTTTTACTCCACGTCACAAGATTGCCTCTGAGGAAAGTGCAGTAACCCGTCGTGGACCTTCTATCAATTAGTGAGCCTGCATAGTCAGCATCAATATATGCCTCAAGGACTAACCCAGTATTTTTTCTAAATAGAATCCCTTGTTCAGGATTAGCCTTTAGGTAGTGTAGTATGCGATGAACAGCTTGTAGATGAACTTCTCTCGAGCTGTTCATAAATTGGCTGACAACACTCACGGCATAAGCAATGTCTGGCCGTGTATGAGCAAGGTATATGAGCTTCCCTACTAGTCTTTGATACCTTTCCTTGTCCACGGATGGATCATCATTTGCTTATGCAAGTCTATGGTTTTGTTCAGTTGGCGTGGAAACTAGCTTTTTGCATGCAGATTTTCCTATCTCAATAAGAAGGTTAGACACATATTTCTGTTGTGAGATAAAGATCCCTTCCTTGGAATGAGCTACTTCAATTCCTAGAAAGTATTTTAACCTCTCAAGTTCTTTTATCTCAAATTCTCAGACAAGATATCTTCTCAGGGCTTCCTTCTCCTTTTCATCATTTCCTGTGACTATTATGTCATCGACATACACCAAAAGAGCGGTGACTCCCCTGCATTCGAGTGCTTTATAAAAAGTGTATGATCTCCCTGACTTGACTTATACCCAGTGGCTAGCATTACATTGGTGAATCTTCCAAACCAAGCCTGTGGTGATTGTTTTAGGCCATAAAGTGCTTTCCTTAACTCTCATACTTTGTTGCCTCTCAAATGTTGCTCATATCTTGGAGGAATGTCCATGTATATCTCTTCTTTTAATTCACCATGAAGGACGGCATTTTTTACATCGAATTGCTACAAATACCAGTTAAAATTAGCAGCTAGCGACAACAAAACTCATACCGTGTTTATCTTAGCTACTGGAGCAAATGTCTCTTGATAATCCACACCATAAGTCTTTGTATATCTTTTTGCAACGAGTCTAGCCTTATATCTTTCAAGAGAGCCATCCGACTTATACTTTACAGTAAACACCCACTTGCAACCTACAACCTTTTTTCCTGGTGGTAAGCTAACTATCTCCCATGTCTGGTTCTTCTCTAGTGCTTACATTTCTTCACTCATGGCATTTCTCCAATTCTCATTAGATAATGCCTCAGATAAAGTATCAGGAATATGAATAGTGTTTAAGCTAACTAGAAAACTTCTATGTGCTTGTGAGAATTTTTTAAAAGGGATGAATTTTGCCAAAGGATATAAGGGGTGTTTTGTGCATTCTCTAGTGCCTTTCCTAATGGCAATCGGGAGATCACATGCTTGTGTTAATGCAGGCTGGTCAGAAATTGTATTTACCTCATTTTCAGGAGTAGGAGTTGAATCTTGGACTTGCATGGGATTAGAATCCGAGTCTCTCCTCCTTGAATAAACCTGTACAAATTGCCTTTCGTTATGAATATCATTATGCTCTGTCATAGTTCTAGTGTGGGATCAATTGAGACTGGTTTGGCTAGAACTTGATTGGTTGGATCTGGTTCTATGGACACAATTAGCTTACGGGTAGGTAGGTCAAGTAAAAATAAGTTTTTATCCTTATCTTCACTAAATGAAATCTCCCTTTGAAGATAAGGTTGAGTGAAATATAATTTTGTTTCCTCAAAAGTGACATCAATAGAGAAAAAGAATTTCTTGGTAGATGGGTGGTAGCATTTGTATCCTTTTTGGGTGGATGAATAACCTACAAATATACATTTGAGTGCCCTTGGATCTAATTTCGCTCTGTTATGACTATGAATATGGACAAAAGCAGTGCACCCGAAGATTCTTGGAGTGAGATTATTTGTTGTACAAAGGTCAGGATAGAATCCAGATAGTGTCTCCATTGGAGATTTAAATCCTAGTACTCAAGAAGGAAGACGGTTGATAATATATGCAGTCGTGAGTACGGCCTCCCCCCAATAATGTTTTGGAACATTATGGTGGAAAAGAAAGGCTCGGGTTGTGGCTAGCAAGTGACCATTTTTCCTTTCTGCCACTCCGTTTTGTTGTGGAGTATCAACAGAGGAAGATTCATGGATAATTACTTCCTTTCGAAAGTAAGAGGATAGAACTTGATTAAAATAATCCCTTGCATTATTTGATCGGATTTTTTTTTATTTTTACCCCAAATTGGTTTTGAATCATGTTGTGGAAGTTTGGGAGTACACTACTTACATTTGATTTGCGTTTGAGAAGGAAGATCCAAGAAACCCTAGAACAATCGTCAATAAAGGAGACAAACCAACGAGAATGAGACACATTTGGAACTGTGGAGGGTCCCCATATATCACTATGAATTAAATAAAATGGAACTGAACTTTTCTTATTGCTGATTGGAAAAGGTACACATTTGTGTTTAGCAAATTCACATACATCACAATGAAATTGTTCAGCACCTAGATTTTTAAACAAAGTGGGGAACATAGTTTTTAATATTTCAAAAGATGGGTGCCCAATTTAAGATGATGAAGCCAAATAGTGTCTTTATTGGATGATGAAAGAAATGACAGAGATAAATTATTCTTGACCATATGTGACTTGCTTGATTCTTCAAGATAGTAGAGCCCGTTTCTTTCCTTAGCAAGTCCAATCTTCTTCCCCGAAACCTGGTGATGAAAAACAGAATAAGAAGGTTTGAAAAATACATTACAATTCATATCATGTGTGAGCTTCTGAATGGATATTAAGTTGGTGGACGACTTTGGAACATGAAGAACATTTTTTAGAGTAATGAAAGGACTAATATGAATGTCACCTATACCAGCTACAGTAGTTAAAGAACTATCAGCTACTGCTATTTTTCGATTGCTTGGACAAGGGTTGTAGGTGTTAAAATTTAGTGAAGAAGTAGTCATATGGTCTGCGGCTCCCGAGTCAACGACCCATAAATTCCTGATAGTTTCATCTGAGACATTTAGCCCTAGAGAAAATGAAACTTACCTGAGTATGCAGGAGAGCATGAACCACTAGGTTTATCCAGTGATCCTAGAAGTCCCTTTTAACTTCTCTATCTCCTCCACATTAAATGTGGCTTGGCTTGGAGGTGGCTGATTCATGGTGAGATAGGATTGGTTTCGCTTTTGTCCAGGATTATGTTGTTGTCCCCCTTGGTTTCCCCACTCTATGCTTGGTGGTTTTCCATGTAACTTCTAGCACTTGTCTCTGGTGTGTCTCAGTTTCTTGCAGTAAGTACACCAACGATTGTCCCGAATATCTTGATTCGAGGATCGAGACAGATCTTCCTTCCCATCCATCTTTGTCACCATAGCAGAACTGTCACGAATTTGGGGTTCAAGCATCACCCCCCGTCGACTCTCTCCTGCCCGAACTAGAGAGATGGTCTCGTTTAGAGAGGGTATCTCTTCTCTGCAAATAATCTGGACCCTCACTTGATCAAACTCAGCATTAAGTCCTACAAGAAAATCATACA
The DNA here is from genome assembly GCF_002742605.1 of Olea europaea var. sylvestris. Lineage (NCBI taxonomy): Eukaryota > Viridiplantae > Streptophyta > Magnoliopsida > Lamiales > Oleaceae > Olea > Olea europaea. The sequence continues at coordinate 30,249,774 of NC_036238.1, forward strand.
CTCTATATCTTTTTCGATAAAATTCTTCAAGATTGCAACATCTTCTGGACACTTGGTCTCAAAACAGCAATAATGGTCTAGCTCTTGCCATAAATTCTGAAGTGCATTTGCGTACTCAGTAACAGTTTTGCTGCCTTGTTTCATTGAAGCGGTCTTGACCTTAATCTCGTACACCTGAGCCGCATCGTGAGCCTTCGAGTATGTTTGTTGAACAGCATTCCAAATTTCTTCAGTAGCGGTTAGAAACATACAAGTGTTGCTGATTTCAGGAGTCATGGAGTTCCATAACCAAGACATGGTCATGGAATCTGTTTCATCCCATGCTTCAAAGTTGGGTTCTCCCTTCTTCGTTCCTATTCCTAGAAGATGACTCATTTTTCCCTTGCCCTTTAGGTATGTGCAGATAAATTGGGACCACTTGAGATAATTCTTTCCATTTAGTCTGTAGGTTGCTTGGATCTTCTGCAGATCATCAGAAGATGGATGATTGAGGACTTCTGTGGACGTTGTAGCCTTTGACATGATGGTTAATGGTAGAGAAAATGGTAAGATCAAAGATAGAAAAATTGGCAATTAAGGCTTGAGCAATGAATGCTTGAAATTTTCAGAAAAATAGCCTAGAGCTCTGATACCATGTAAACATTCAAGGAAAAATGGTTTCTTTTATATATCACTTATTAGGATGCATCCCACATCTATTTATACAGAATAATCTCTAACTAATTACAAAGAGATAAACAATGAAACTGACTCCTAAAAGATAGAGATAACATTATCAGTGGGACTCTCTCCTTTTAATTTAAATCCCACAATTCTAGTATTTCTATAACTCCTAATCCTGTCATTCGGATATACACAAATATACAATAACTCATCCATTCCAACATTTTTTTTTTTTGGTTATCACAAAACCATATAGTTCTTGAAAGAACGAAAAGCTTGAAACTGAGATTTGGCAAATTGTGGCTTAGAGTGATCATGATGATGGTGCATTTCCTGCTCACCATGACAGATATGAACAATTATTCAAAGGCCTTAAAGTTTAGTGCAGAGAAAAAAATTCCAAGCTCAATATACCAAATATTTTAAATGCTTTAAACAATACTTCAGATCCAGAGAAAAAGGATATTAGCACACGTGCTAAGAAAATTATAAGAAGTGGTCAATCAGATGATGGTTTTTCCATGGTGCGAAAAACTAGGCTGTGAATTTTGTCTATTTTTGGTTGAAAATGATTCTTTTGACAAGACAAAAAAACATGGTCACAATTTCTTAGACTCTGATATTTAGTCATCCAAATATGATAATGCTACCACATTGATCCTGTTATATGGGATAAAATTGCTTCTGATTAAACCATATGTAATGTAGCTCATTAGGACACCTTTCATAGTTATGTCATTGTATTATTTTTGAGTTCAATATCGCTGTGTGTTTGGCTTTCTCGGTTAGACAATTGATGAGGTATCTTTATTATCCTAGAATTCTCTTTTTGAATATCAGCAATGTATTGTTTTAGATCAGAACTGGGACACGCTTCTAATATATTCATTTCAGTTACAAGAGTTATCACAACTGGGAACCTGCATATTTACCTTTTGATTGTAACTTCAGTGAAGTGTTGAATAAGCCGTGTTTGTTTGCAGAGCCCTTCACTTGATTTGCCTTTTTTCACATTTTGGACAGATGTAATTAGCAGCAACATAATGGACTTTTCTGCAGCCAGCCCTGGACCAGTTGATGAATCTGTTTTGTATGATCAAGATAAGCACGTCTCGGCTGCAGTTTGGGAGGGACAGGTGTCACTGTGAAATAACTTATCCTCTCTTATTTTTGCTTGTAAAACTTTTATAACATGCATGTGTAAATTGGATATTAACAGGAACGGGGCGCACTTAGATGTCATGAACATACTTCAAAGCTTGACCGCTGGATGCTCACCGAGAAACAAATTGAATTAGTCAAGAAAGCTGGATTTGGCTACTTGAGATTAATACCCGCAATCAGTCTTGATAACCCACTTATATCTGCTCTAGTTGAGAGATGGAGAAGGGAAACAAACACATTTCATTTGACTGTTGGGGAAATGACAGTGACTCTTGAAGACGTTGCTTACTTGCTTGGGCTTCCAATCGACGGTGAACCTGTTATTGGTGTAACATATACAGCATGCGATGCACTATGTGTCAAGTATCTGGGGAGAGTACCAGATTCTGGGTATGCAAGTGGTGGAATGGTGAAGCTTAGTTGGCTGAAAGAGACCTTCTCCCATTGTCCCGAGAACGCATCAATAGAAGATGCTGAGTTTCATACTCGTGCTTACCTTTTATACCTTGTTGGTAGTACAATTTTTTCCACCACCACTGGTAATAAAGTTCCTGTCATGTACCTTCCATTGTTTGAGAATTTCGATGGAGCTGGTAAGTATGCATGGGGTGCAGCAGCATTATCCTTCTTGTACAGAGCACTAGGGAATGCCTCCCTCAGATCTCAAAGCACAATTAGTGGCTGTTTAACACTGCTACAGGTGAATTGAACCTGGCCTTCACTTGCATCATTAATATATTTAGTACTCAAGAAATACTAAGGACTCTGGTAGCCTGCTATTTATTTTTTATCCTGTAAGGTGTTTTGGTTAAATTTTACTTTTGAATAGTGTTTTCTTTTGTCTAGTGCTGGAGTTACTATCATCTGAACATCGGTCGACCCAAACTTCATCACGACCCAATCCATGAATGTTTTCCATTTGTCCTTAGGTGGAAAGGGAAACATAGTGGTCCAACATCAAATCGTGATGTTGCCTTCTATCGTAAAGCTTTGGATTCATTACAACCTTCTGATGTGAGTCGAAATATTAGTTGGTTCCAAACTTCCCTTTTTCTTTCATTTTGCGCCAAAATGACAAAGAGTTGATGCCATTTTGATATCCAGGTCGACTGGTGTCCTTACATAAACATCAGTCACACGGTTATACCAGAGTTTATTTTAAATCAACTCATTCTTGGAAGATCAAAGACAATGTTGATTTGTTTTGACAAGGCAGAAAGACACCTTCCAGATCGCTGCTTAAGGCAGTTTGGCATGCATCAAACTATCCCAGAAGAAGTCCAGAGATGGGAAAGGAAGACTCGTGGAGTTGATGGTGGGGTAGATCTATCAGGGAAAATGGAATCAGAACTTAACGAATGGTCATATCGTCGTTTTCATATTGTGGAGGCTGAAGAAGATCTGGATGAAAGTGAATACAAGCACTGGTACTTGAAAGTTACGCGCAAATTTGTAGGCAGGCCTGTACCCTTCTCATCTGAGTTTCAGAGAATGGTAAGCACCTATGTGATGTTTTGAACCACTATAGCTTGACTAGCTCATTTTCATTCTCGTTTTATTCTTCATTGTATTTCATCGCATTTAACTTACATTACAGAATGCTGCATTGAGGGACATTTCACATCTAGCAGACACCATCTCGACTCATGGGATGGATGATCTACAGGTACAGTCAGTGGCAAGAATCAGGTATATTGCACACGAATGTTTGAGAGACCATGCCAGAAGCTCGACAGTTGTCATAGCGGATCCACAAAATGATGTTGGGAAAAGGATAAGAGGGAAGGAAAGAGTTAGGAGGAGGGAAATGGGTAAACGTAGACGGAAAGATGAGCCTGAGCAATATTATGCAGTTAATATGAACGTCCATTCCCAGTTATATGATGATGATCATGCACATTTATATCATGTGGATGGTGATGTCGATAATCATCAAGATCTACCCATTCTGGCTAATGCAGGAGATAATGGAGAGCTGTCTCCTATGGCTCGGGCAGTTGATGGAGGACAGCTTTGTGATGTAACTGACAACGTTGATTGTGACATAACAGGCGGGGTTGATGAATTGCCTTCAGATCATGTGGCTGAAGAAGCTGATAGCAAGATTTCTTGTCGCTCAGATGAAAAACTGCCGCCTGGTTCCCATGGTACTTTTGATGTCGCACCCCAGTCTACCCTCAATAACAGTGAGGACGTTGCCCTGCAGAATGATTACAATGTTTTGGCTTAGAGAAGAGAGTTGAAAACTTCAACTTTGAATTGTATATAATTTAGATTCTAGGTTACTAGCGATGAGAATCTTGTTCTAGTTTTGAACTATTTGTCTATCTATTGTAGAGTGGGGAAAAAAAAATGCTTCCAAAGTTATTTGAATCATAATTTTTCAAGATTTTCTTTTTTCTTACCAAATGTGAATTAAAACATTTATTGTCCATTAAGTAGGAGACTTAGAGTCTGTTTAGGAGTAATTTTGAGAATTGATTTTTTGACCGTTAGGAGAAAATGGGGTCCACCTGTGAGAGAAGAGATCAAATATGATAACTGAAATAGTGAAATAATGGTCAAAAAAAATCAATTTTTTAGGCAAAAAAATCATTCCCAAATAGGTTGTTAGTGCTTGTTTGATAGGGATTTTGTTAATTGATTTTTTGACCGTTAGAGATAAAGTGGGTCTTACTTATGAGAGAAGAATTCAAAAATGATGGCTGGAATAGTGAAATAACGGTCAAAAAATTGATTTTAATTGATTTTTAATTCCTGCCAAACATGCTCTTAAATAACTATTTATAAATGATAATACAAAATAAAAGAAAACCCTTCAAAAACTTTAACCTTTACCATTTTAATCCATAAAATATTTGCCTAAGTTTTTAGCTAAAGAAAAGAAAAAAAAGTAGCTCTTTTTTCATGAAAAGATGTTCTTAATTTGAAATTCAAGGAAAAGAAATTGGATGATTATGGTGTCATCCCATTTCGAGGACTTATAGAAATATCTCCATTTATGTCACAAATTGTCCAAAATAAAATAATATGTCGAACTACATCAACAAGTCTGTACATGAGATATCGAACATCGAATGTTCATATAGTAGTATCCACATTTCCTTAATGGGCTCCATAGTGTAGTATGTTGCGATAGTGCATGATGCTTGACTAATGCTATTTATTCTCCCTCGACTAATGTTGTTTATTCTCCTTCGACACTTGCTATAAGTCTTTTCCAAAACTTTACGCTAAGTACTCTTGTCGTGTTTAGAGGTGTAAAATAGATTAAATTATTGTCCAACACGATTCATCTCTCCATATTCATAGGAATTGTTGAGCACATGTGACGAGATTTTTTTTTAAATGTAAAATTTTGAACATACTGATTTCTGACTCGAGTAACAATTTCGTGGTATGGCGGGTAGAGGAGATCACTATGCCAGTCATTCTTTAATAAATGATCACTATTCTTTAATAAATGATCACTATGAGTCAGATTCAATAGCATTTGATCAATCCTTTTTTGGGGTACTTTTCAAAAGCACCAAGTCAGACAACCACTTTGTCACATTGACCAACATTTTTTTGTCATTTACCAAAAGGGCATATTGAAGAGTAAATGTTATTTTTGCCCTTATTATGTTCATTTGTTCAAAAGATAATAATACATTCTTTCAAAAAATTAATAAACCCACACACTCCCACTTAAATTTCAAAATTAAATCACTTTTCTTATCAGATTCTCCAACATAATTAAAAAGAAATTTCTCTTCCATCTACTTAAACATTGAAATCTCACAAAATTATCAAAAACTCAACAAAAAAATATTACTCACAGCCGGCACTCAAAATTGGTAAATACATATTTTTAATTTCATTTTAGTTAAATTAGTACATTATTTGAATCTTTAAATCTTATTTCAGCGTATAATTTTAGAAAAATAAATTATTACAAACTTAAATGGATGTATAATTTTTTTAGCAAAAATGAGGAAAAAATTTTATCTGTTCAGTAAAAATTGACGCAAAATTGAAAAATCGAACAGACAGTTCGAGCCATTTTTTACCTTTTTTTTGTCTTGCCTAGCATATTTTTTTCCTCCTCTTCCTGTAATTACAATTTTTTTAATAAATGATGTTACGTAATGCAGATATGAGATCAGCTGGTGTCCCGATTTGTTACTTTGGTGAATTTGAAAAAAATGAAAATGATCGATGAGTGTGAAAATTGACGAGTGAAAGATATGGTTGTACTGCAATTGTGATAACATTAAGTACATCATATGCAGAAATGTACAATGAAATACAGGAATTGCTCAAAGTCGATCCCTCTGAGTACTACATGAGATTGAGATTTCTAATGGGCGAACATACATTTATTTCAATTCCACCTATAATGGTTACTTCTGAAACTGAAATGAAAGTTTTAATTGAAATGAACTAGAAACGTGTAATTCCTAGTGAACAAGAAGATTTCGATGAAGGGGATCGTAATGTGAATGAGTTTTGGGACACAGTGGAGATAGTTCGTGATAATGTTGTGGCTATTTCAGAGACAGTTACTCCTCACCATGATCTCACTGTTACACACAGAATTTCTCGGTAGTTCAAGACAATGAAAGAGATAATGACTTTACAAATGAGAATTTGATTGCTTTATTCCATTTGAGACATGAGTCGAGTCAAAACTCACAAGTTGGATTGAGTGTACGGTCCTCTAATAATTCGTGTGTAGTCCCCGATGATAAAGATTTGCATGTTGAGCAACTGTTTGACACGAAAAAATATTTGCAAGAAACTGTTCACTGGATTGCTTTGAAACACAATTTTGAGTTTAAAGTGAAGAAATCAAACAAATCAACTTACACAATTCTCTGCGTCGATAACAATTGCCTTTGGCATTTGTGAGCGACGAAAATGGAAATGAATGAGTTTTTTGTAGTTTGTAAGTATGCATGGGAATATACCTGCGAAGTGGGTATTCGTCGAAATGATGCAAGTCCAATCATGGTTCATTAGTCAAGAAGTAATGCACAAATTTCAGGACCCACAAATGATCTACAGACTTTTGGACATCACTAATGACGTTCTCGAGAGCACGGGATAGTAATGAGTTATCAGAAGGCTTAGAATGCTAAAGAATGCTCGTTAAAGGATTTGATGGGTTCGATCGATATGAGTTATGCTAAATTGGTCATGTATTTCTCTGTTTAGATATTTATTTAATATTTATTTTAATTGTTAATTATTCATTTCAATTATTTAATTAATTATTTAATCAATTGTTTACTTAATGTTTAATTAATTATTTAATTCAATTATTAATTTTTCAGTTTATTTAATATTTAATTAATTATTTAAATTATAATTTTTATTTAAATTGATCAGGTTTTGCTATAACATAGGAAGAATTAATACTGGATCGATATTTTTTTTATTGAGAAGGATGACGAGAATAATTTGTCTTGTACTTGCCAGCAGTGCATCCGAGAGATGAATATATCCCCTCCTCGCATACTGACCAGCCAGGATGGGGACAATCTCGTAGACCCATAACTGCAACAATTATGATTATTACATGTACAATTTAATAAAAAAATAGATAACTCATTATGTTAAACATTTACCTACAAAGTTAACGGCATGTCATATACATTATGCTTACGCTCCGACCTATCTCCCTTGGACATCGAATGCCCTCTCCTGAAGACACGTAAAGTATCGACAAAGCATCTCTGTCTCCATGGATAGCCATTGAACGTATTGATGTCATCAACAACTTGCAAATGAAAAATGTCAATCAACATCTTCTGGTGATGACGCCTTGGTACGCTTTCGAGTATAAACACCATCTCCAACTTCAACTTGTCAGACATTTGTTCGTATTCCCTGAATGCATCTCCTAATTGCGTCAGTGTCACTGGCGTGTGCCCATTAAAATAATCATTCAGCAGACTCTTGTTTGTCGAAATACTAACCCTCGCTGCCTCTTCCTTTTACATCTCAATCCGGTGATGTGGGCAAACTCGAATATGAAAAATGTAACAACTTTGCCCCCGAGATCAAAGTGAAGGAAATCTCCGTCAACTAACTTAATTAGTTGACATAGTAATTAATTGATCAACTGTCCAAAAAACTATATAGAGCGCAGCGAATACAGGGGCCATAAGCAGGACGACATAATATCTCCGCTTGCTTCTCGTCCAATGAATCTAACACTGCTGTAAAGCTGGCAAAGTTACAATTTGACATAACATTGCCAAGAATCAGTCTCAATGCGACGTCCAAATGATAATTTATTTTGCAAAATTTCAAATGTTAAAACATTGTTAATTGAAAATGGATAAAACATAATGTCACAAAATTCAACTAACCGAACTGTAACTAATATAAGCACGAAATAATAGATAATAAAGAAAATGGATTAAAAATTAGACAATAAATTATAAAAAATGAAAAACTAATTTTTGTAATATTATTTATTTAATATTTTATTTTAATTCTTTATTATTTATTTCAATTATTGATTAATTTGTTTCAATTGTTTATTTACTGGTTATTTAAATTATTTTTTTGAATATTTAAACTTAAATATTTAATTATTTATTTCAAATTTTAGATATTTATTTCATTTGTTTATCTCAATTTTAAACACTTATATTTATTTTTTATTTAATTAATTATTTAAATTATGATTATTGTTTGATTAAAATTGTTTATTTAATATTTAATTACAAATTTTGATTATTTATATTTAATTACTTACTTAAATAAATTATTTTGAATATTTATATTTCTTAGTTATTTAAATTGTTTATTTATTATTTAAATGTTCATTATTTATTTCAATTGGTTATTAAAATTATTTATTATAATTGTTACTCGTTTATTTCACATTTATTTTAACTATTTATTGAATGCTTAATTTTAATTATTTATTATAATTATTTATTTAACTATTTTTATTTTTTTATTTAAATTATTTTTTGAACATTTAAACGTAAATATGTAATTATTTGTTTTATTTTTCTTTAGTTATTTATTTAATATTTATTTTGATTATTTATTTTAAATGTTAGATATTTATTTCAATTGTTTAGCTAAATTTTAATTACTTACTTTGATTATTTTTATTTATTTATTATTTAAAATATAATTATTGTTTGATTGAAATTGTGTATTTAATATTTAATTACTAATTTTGATTATTTATATTTAACTACTAATTTAAATAAATTATTTTGAATATTTATATTTCTTAGTTATTTAAATTTTTTATTTATTATTTAAATGTTCATTATTTATTTCAATTGTTTATTTAAATTATTTATTTAAATTGTTTATTTGTTTAAATTTTTTATTTATTATTTAAATGTTCATTTATTTTAATTGTTTATTGAATGCTTAATTTTAATTATTTATTGTAATTGTTTATTTAAATATTTTCATTTGTTTATTTTAAATTATTTTTTGAACATTTAGACGTAAATATGTAATTATTTGTTTTATTTCTTTAGTTGTTTATTTCATATTTATTTTAATTATTAATTGAATATTTATTTGTTTCTTTTAAATGTTAGATATTTGTTTTAATTTTTTATTTCAATTTTAATACTTACTTTGATTATTTTTATTTATTAATTATTTAAAGTATAATTATTGTTTGATTGAAATTGTTTATTTAATATTTAATTACTAATTTTGATTATTTATTTTTAAGTACTTATTTAAATCAATTATTTTAAATATTTATATTTGTTGGTTATTTACATTATATATGTATTATTTAAAATGTTCTTTTTTTAATTTTTTTATTTGTTTGTTTCAATTGTTCATTTAAATTATTTGATTTAATTATTTATATTTATCGATTATTTAAATTATTTATTGAACAAGAAAACTTAAATATTTAATTATTTGTTTTAAGTATTAGAAATTTATTTAAATTAAATTTTAATTACATATTTTGATTATTTATATTTATTCATTATTATATTTATTTATTATTAAATAATAATTTATTTATTATTAAATGTTCATTATTTATTTTTGTGTATTTCAATTATTTATTTAGATACAACGAAAAAAAATAAAAAAAAATTGGGAAAAAAATGGCACAAACTGTCTCCAGCTACAGGAGATTGCCATTTCTGACGATCTTTGGTCCAAAAACACCACAAAAAGAGCCATTTCCAGTAATTTCATATAATTTACAAAAATTTTTACCACTATTTTCAACAAAATAAATCTTCAACATCCAAGTTCAAAGATTAATGGGAGAATAAAGCAAAACTTACATTCTTCACCTCTAATGATGGCCGGTCGGTCTCCTTCTAAGAAAAAGTCGTCGATTTTCTTGCTATTTCTTCCCCTCTTTTCTCCAAACGTTGGTGTGAGTGATTTGTGTTAGTGGCAATATTGGCTTTTCATTGTTTTTAAGGTTTTTACAAATTTTTCAATTTTTTTTTTAAACAGTAATCAATGGCCATTTCTTATGGCTATCTACCACCATTTCCTCCTCCATCATTGCATAGTTTTATAATTAAAATCTGATCACATACTCTATTCTTTAATCTTATTCAGTTTGCTTCGGTAAATTACAAGCCCCAGGTGCAATGTCTGACTGGACAATGATGATGATGATCATGAATCATAAACCTTAAAACTCCATCACAATCTGAAATTATCTTGCTGTATTCAGATTATTGGTCGAGGAAACATTAATAACTATCATATCTAAAAGTTTTTCCTTTTCCCTTTTAAGTTGTCATATTTTGGGAAGGAGAAAGGGGGATCAAAGGTTCTTCATGCTATTTAATAGGAAATACGTGTTTAGATAGACTTTATGGGATTTAAAATCTCTTCCACACTTGCAAGTCAATTAAAGTTTGCCACAAAATGTGAGAATAGTATCACACAAATAATAGACAAAGCAAGGATGAAAAGTTTAGAAGATAATACCATATCTACAGAAAGACACTTGTATAAGCTGCATTATGAGTTATATGGATACAGAGCTTTTAAGCTAAACCAGACAACCCAAGAACAATACAAGCCCAGCAAGGACAGAAAAAACCAGAAGATCTTAGAAGAATAACATATCTACTGAGAGATCTTCGTATGCATTGTGCTTGAAAAGGATACACAGAATAACATATCTACTAAGAGATCTTCGTATGCATTGTGCTTGAAATGGATACACAGAAACAAACTAAAGCTGAGACAACAAGAATAATCTCCTTGAACAGAGTCCTTATTGCCCTTAACACAACATATTAGCCAACTATTCGGACAAGAAAATAATATTCGAGAGCCCAAACAAATATATAAAAGTCAACCATTGTATTTTCCCCGAGCTCTAACTAACAACAAAACCAAAAAAAGCAGGATATATCAGCAGAATCCAATCAGAGAAATGGCACAAAAATCACGAACTTGACTATAAGCACCATAAATCAAACATTAACATACTCTCCATAAATATAGATCATGTAACCTTCCATTTCTCATTCAAAGATTCAAAATTTACATCAGCAAACACTCAAATTACTATTCACGTTGATACAAGTCAACTAAGCCTATCAACATTAACTACATTCCCAATAAAAAAATAAAAAATAAAAAATAAAAATTGTTAGTTGAAAAGATCAAACCAGAAAATAAGCTAAATTCATAGCCATTTCTTGGATCAACCAACATGGAAAGGGCTAATTTCCCCAGTTCTCAGAGAATTAGCAATTTCATCAGCAACACTTACACAAGAAACCACCCAATTACTCAGTGCCAGCCATATCATCTTTGCCATCCAAATTGTCATATTCCATGGCATTGCCATTGTCTTTTTGTCCCAAATCTTTTCAAGTTCACACTTTTATTTGATAAACAATCAAACCAAATTGAAATTCTTGCTGATTTTAAAGCAAACCCATATCAAGAACAATTCCTGAGCTCCATTTTGCAAATTCGAAACCCCGAGAAATCATTCCAAAGAAACAACACACAATATCTTGATTCTCTTCAAGTGGAATGAATAATCAAAGCACGGTTGAAATTTTCTGCAGTTAAGAACTACAAAATTTAAATTGTCCCCCAAAAATTCTGGCTTTAGATTAAATAAATAGACAAAATCACAACCCACCAAACCCTTTCTTGATTCTCCAAAAGTGGCATCTATGGCTGAATAGGTTTGTGTCCGGAGGATAACCGATTCTGGGGTAAGGTTAAGAGATCTCTGGAGCTGCAGTCCGGGGAATAGATTGGATTTTGCTGACTATCTATTGGACTTCACGAAGTCGGTCGTCGCACGTAATGACAGATGTTTCAAGAATGTACCAATAGCCCCCCTAAATATCTTGAATATTCATATTCCGCCTCTGAAGTTTAATTATTTTCAATCTAACCCCATCATCAAATTTTATTTTAACTTTAAAATTTTGAATGAAGATTTTGATATTCTTTAGCATCAACAAAAAATTTGATTGTAAAACATTGTAATCTCATTTTTAAAAATAATTTTTTTCTTTTTAATATAAAAAAAATTGTATTTCTTCATTCTCTCTTTGCCAATAATTATAGGAGTCGACTGTAATGGATATAATCAAAGACAATTTTTTTTAATTGAATTTTACTAAAATAAGAGTCTTTTATTATTTTATGTCTCTCAGATTCTTATTTTCAATTTCACTGAAGTTATGTTTTGGAGTAGTCACGATTAAAAAAAAAATTAAACTAAAATTCTATTATTTTGTGTTAATTGAGGTCTTATTTGCAATTTCATTAAAGTTAGTCCATGTTTCACCCATTTAATTTTTCTTTTCTCCAGTTCAAATTCAGTTTTAATCATGCATTTGATAAAATCAACAATTTTTATTAAAATTTTAATTTTTCATTTCATCAACTTTTATCAAAGTTTACTAAAAAAAATTAATTTTTATCAAAATCAAACAATGGCTTAATATATCAAGGTCGTGCGGACTTATTAATCGACAAGTACAATTCATTTACTATTAGGTTGTTTATGGACATGATTTAAGCCTTCTTTCAATTTCTTTTAATTATTCAAGATAGTTAATTCTGAAGCATTTGAGGTTGAAACATTAGTCCACATTGATTCTCAAGAATTTTGCACGCATTGAGCTTATGTTTCAAAAACAGTTTATAATTTTATTTTTGCATCCATATTCAATATTCAATAATTAAAGTGGAACATGTTTGAGAGTGCATTTTTAAACTTATAAGTTGATCAAATATTATATTTTTACCCATGTATGGAAGTCAGCCACAACTACTAATTGAAAGAGTAATGATATTTTAGTCTCACTTTTAGGTGGTATCAATGTGACATTAAATGATATGCCTTTCATTCAACTTATCATATAGCTATCTAAATTGGGGTCGCATTAATGTGATATTAACACCCTGTCTAGTAGAAATTATGGATGCCAAAAAATCGATTATTTGCCCGTTGGATATCAACATCAGCTATCATTGTTGACTGGCCATCTCTATGGTGGGACCCACGGTTTGGGTTCAACGGCTCCATTTTCACTGATAATCCAATGAAGAATCACAGGCAGACAGGCACTAATGTGCATTAAATGATATATTAAAATAAAATAAATCATTTAATTTTATCTTTCATTCAACTTACCATTTAGCGTCACCTAAACTATGGTTGTAACTAAGTGGAGTTGCATATCGTCATTTTAATTTGAATTGAGAGAATTATTTAAAATGAAAATGTTTGACCATCTATGTGTCCAAACGGTCAAGCCACATGCACTATTCCAAACCAATTTTGCTACACAACTCTAGATTAAATATTGGGTTTCAACACCTCGATCCTCGATTTTGAATCACATGGGGTCCACCACCATCAAATCAGAGGTCGAGTTCGCGCCACCTCGACCCTTAGATTCAATCCCGAGATTAGCAGCTTTATTCATTCCAAACGGCCCCGTTCGTTTATCAAAACTCATTCCATTAACTGACTTTTTTTTTTTTTTTTTTTTTTTTCCCACACCACGCACGAAAGCATTATAAATAAATTATTGTTAATAATTCACCATAAACTTTTGTTTGGTTTTCTCTGCTACAGTACGCAAACTAAATGGCGGCTTCGGCCTTGGCTTTCAGATCACTGTTTAAGTATGCTTCACCATACCCGACTGACGGGCATGTAAGCATCCGCCTCAATTTTTCGCGTGCATTCGTATATTTGCGGGTTTTGTGTATTTTATGCATATATATGTTTGTATCTATTAGAGTCTGAAGAAGGGTTCTTTGGATGTTTGTTTGGGCTGAAAATTGGCGGGCTTTGTTTGAATTGAATTGAAATCGTTGTAAATTTAGGAAAGTTTTAAGCTTTTGCTTCGATGGGCATGTTCTAGTTAATTGTACGCATGTTTTATTCGAGTAACAAGAATCACACTTAAATTTTCAATTTAATTTCTGTCTTCACACCAGATTTTTCCGTGTTGGCCATAAAAAAGTGTCTGTATGTGGAAAATATTGAAAAAGAAAATAAATTATTTTCGAATTTATGTTTTTCTTTTTTCATTTAGAGAGTTAGAGAGCCATAGAAACTTGGGATTTTTTCTATTTAATTATGTTTCTAGTATTAGTAGGTTTAATAAGGATTTTTAAAGTTTCCTTATGTGTTGTTTGAACAATGTTGGTACCTCGGCAGCTTTTTAGATGAATCTTCTATTACGTGTAAGAGCATAGATCTAAGTAGAAATCTTTAATGGAAAAATATTTTCTGTTTTTTGACTTGTAACTTAGAGGTTGCCTTTCCACTTCGCATACAAATGAGATAAAATTCGAATGTAAACTTTTGAACCAATTTGTTCCTAATTCAATGCGGTACTGTTTTAAGGGTTTTGTGACTGGAAATTACCCTTTGGTATATGGGTGCAAAACAACGGTGCTGGTTAGCAAAAATCACTTGCTGAGTAGTAAGAATTTCTCATTGAATTGCTTGAAAGACAAAGAGATGGATGTGAGTGCATCAGCTTTGGTTGATGGTATTGCCGAATGCTCAAGTGGTTAGTCTATTTTATTTATTCTCGGTACTTGACATAAATGTACGTATGCATGCATTTTGATTTGTCATTGTAGCAGCAGGTACTTAATATAATAATTGATGGCAGAAACAGAAGTTAAGGATCTGAGCCCAGTGGAGCCAAGTGTTTCAACAATGTTGATGAACTTTGGTAATGAGTTTGATCCTTATGATGCCTTAAGTACGCCTCTTTATCAAACAGCAACTTTTAAGCAGGTAATTTTTATTCCACATGTGTAGCAATGCATTTTTGTTTTTTATATGCAGAACATGAACTTATGGGTGTAAACTGAAAGGTTAAGTTAGAGGTTAGACCACTCGGGAATATGATATAAAATTAGGTTCATATAAAATGCTGCTTCTTTATTAGTAATTCCTAAGTTATTTTTCATCACCGAAGGACGACTTCTAATTATTTGTTGGCTGAATCTTTAACATAAGAATCAATTAGAATTTCCATTGAAAAGACAATAGATTGATATTGTGAAGAAAACTTTGGTATTCTCATGCATTATATGGTAGATACATTTGCTCTATACACACACACACACACACACACAAAGTAGAGATAAATCAGGAAAAAGTTTCATGCAGAATAGTTAAGTACCAGAAATTAGTCCAGCAATCTGATCGGGTCTTAAGAATTCAAATGCAAACTCCTAGATCTTTTTACAAGAAGAAAAGTTAAATGCTAAAATAGCAACGAAAGTTCATTAATCTGATCTTGACCTTGTTGATAAGGGGTTCGATACAAATTAATTTCAAATTACTTTTCCAGATTTTGATCCCTGTGTTCAACCTTGGTTCTTGCAGGGGCACTACCCATGATTCTAAGATTCCTCATCTGATAGGTCTTTCTAGAAGTTGTATAACTTTGAACTTTAGGAGCAAAAATATTCATATTTGAATTCTGAAGTAAAATTTTGCGAATGTCTTTTGACTTTAAGAAGATTTCCTTGGATCGTTTCATAAGTTTACAGGCCCTTTTTTTTTTTTTAAGCCATCTGGTACTATTTTTCACTCTTAGCACATAAGCATTTTTATGTATACTATCTCTGCATGCTTTTGCTGACAGATGCCCTTTTTTTATTTTTTTTTTTTAAGCCATCTGGTACTATTTTTCACTCTTAGCACATAAGCATTTTTATGTATACTATCTCTGCATGCTTTTGCTGACAGATGCCCTAATATCTTTCTACCATTCTATTTATACTGGAAAGCGTTCATGGTGATTGTAAATTACTAAATTTGACATTTGATTCATACGATTACCTTTTGCTGATACCTTTGTTTCTTTGTTTCTTTCTATTTATCCTGGAAAACATGCACAGTAGTAGTAAATTTAATATTTGATTCTTATGATGACCCTTACTGTTATCCAGCCTTCGGCAGTAGAATATGGACCTTATGACTATACAAGAAGTGGGAATCCAACTCGGGACACCTTAGAAAGGTCTCTGCTATTTCGCCATGTACAGTGTGGTTGGTGCAGTTATTCAGATGGCCTACTTGCCCCTCTTAAATATATATTCTTTTGTATGTTCTCAGACTTCTTGCAAAGCTTGACAAGGCAGATCGAGCTTTATGCTTTACTAGTGGAATGGCTGCCTTGGCAGCTGTGACTCGTCTTATTGGGACAGGTACTTTTTTATTTACCTATTAACGGGTTCAGCGTTGCAAGTCTGGTTTTAAGGTTTCATCCTTTTTCACTGAAATTTAATTAGTGTCCTCCTCGAATCTCCTCAAAGTTTCATAAGGAACATGTAAAAACATATGCTTTAAGAACTATCTTTTAGAGATTTGCACGGGTATTTAGTGAAGATTCTTGTTTCTTGATGAAAGGTGAGGAGATTGTTGCTGGAGATGACATGTATGGTGGTTCTGATCGATTGTTATCGCAAGTAATTCCAAAGACTGGAGTTGTGGTCAAGTCAGTATTGCCTTTTGCTTTGAAATGACTCTTTTAGAGGTTCTAAGTTTGAAATCTTAGATAAGAATAACTGATGCAGGCGTGTGGATATGACTAACCTCGTTGAGGTTGCGTCTGCGATTGGCCCCTGGACAAAACTGGTGTGGTTAGAGAGTCCAACTAACCCACGCCAGCAAATTTCTGATATTCGTGTAGGTCATGCTTAATTTTAGATTTCAATTTTACCATCTGTTTCTTTATGCCCTTCTATACTGGTGAAATGAGTGGGGTTCACTTATTATAGGTTTTTATAAATAAAAACACAAAAATAATATCAGGTTTTGACTTCTCCAGAAGATTGTTACTCTCTATTATCATAGTTCCCTTTTGGGAAGTGCATAAATTAAAATTTAAGTGATGTGGGTCTTACGGAATATGTGGACTAAACTACGTTTGACCAGAAGTGATTAAATTATAATCACCTTCCAAACATGCTTATAAATACTACTCTTCTTATCTGATTCTAATCCAGAAAATAGCTGAGATGGCTCATGCCAATGGTGCTCTTGTATTGGTCGACAACAGCATCATGTCTCCTGTGTTGTCTCTACCCTTGGAACTGGGAGCAGGTATTAATTGTTTTTTGGTACCTGTAAATATTAAGGTTACAAACTGTGAATCTGCTTTCAATACTAATCTATCAATCTTCCAGATATTGTGATGCACTCGGCTACTAAATTCATATCTGGTCACAGTGATGTCATGGCTGGGGTTCTTGCTATTAAAGGAGAAAGGTTCGGCTTTAAAGTAGCTTATGCACTGGATACCCTAAATATGCTTTCTCTAGTTTAAGCTGCACTTTCCTTGAATCTCATAATTATTGATTTGTCACAAAAGTTTTGGTATTATTATCTACTTAATTGGCATTGCCTCGCGTGTGAGGAGATTGGGGAGGTGTCAGCTGGAATTAAACAGCTTATTTATTATTTTTCTGTAGAAGAAGATATAAAAACCATTAGATTGTCTATAATTTTTTAAATTTGAGTTGTCTCTATTATAGTAATTTACCTTTGAGGTCATCCCTATCAGACCCATCCGACTGGTTTTGGTTGGCAATAGTCTAGTTAGAGGCAGTTCTGGTTCTGTACGTCCTTGGAATCAATTATTGCAACATCGGATTACCAATGAGCACAGAAATGCGTATTCCATTCAGGCGCAGTCTCACACCCTAAACTTTACCCTATATATATATATATATATATATATTAACATCCATGTATTTAGAGGTATCCATAATATCTGGCAATTTCTTAGACCGTGCTGGTTGCTCGCTACTTTGAGGATTTAACTTTTAATTTTGTACTCATTAGTTTGGCGAAGGACTTGTATTTCATACAAAATGCCGAAGGTGCAGGATTAGCTCCATTCGACTGTTGGACGTGTTTAAGAGGCATTAAAACTATGGCTTTGCGTGTTGAGAAGCAACAGGTTCCATTTAAACCTTTTCTTCTTGTTTGTAAAATGATTGTTTTGGCATTGACGTCCGATCTTGTTGTATCACTTCTCTTTGTTTTTCTATTGTGCACCAAATAAATCTTTCTTTTTGTTGGTCAATGGCGTATCCAGGATATCTGTTAAGTGGAAGACCTAGCTTGAGTCTTTTTTTCATTGACATTCTCACAGTGGGCGGGGCTAGGGGGATATATGGTTATCCAGTCCTAAGAATAGTTAAAGTTTATAAGACGAACTTATGTGCTATTTCAAAATTTTAAGGCACCGCCACATCCTGCCCTCAAAACACCCCCTTAGATAACAGAATGGAAATATTTCTGGCCTTCGTTAGATGTCTAGCTAATTTTCCAAATTTTTTAGTATATTTTATTGTTACTTTTGCCTTGTGAAGTTCAACAGGTTTTACTGAATGGTTATGCAGGAGAATGCCCAAAAAATTGCTGAATTTCTCGCCTCCCACCCACGGGTGAAACAGGTTAATTACGCTGGTCTTCCCGGCCATCCAGGACGATCTTTACACTATTCCCAGGTACTGTCATTAGACTGTACTTTTAATTGATACTATCATTATATCACACTTAGAACAGCCAAAAACAATTTTTGTATCTATCTGCTCTGATCTTCCTTCTTGCAGGCAAAGGGTGCAGGATCCGTGCTCAGTTTCCTTACAGGGTCGTTGGAACTTTCTAAGCATGTAGCTGAGACTACCAAGTACTTTACCATCACCGTCAGTTTTGGTAATTTCTTATTCAAAAGCTTGCTTTTGCGCAAAATTTTGAAGAACTTCCAGTTTCTTTGTTCTTTTTCTGGTAGATGACATTCATTTCACGACTGCAGTATTCCTGTGAGAGTAAGGGCTTGTTTGTGATAGCTTCTACTTCTACTTTTGCTTTTTGTAGAAGAGCTTTCTGCAGAAATCACTTTAGGCCAACTTCTTTTAAAAGCTCTTTTAGTCTAACGAAACATTTCTAATAAGTAATAATTATCTTAACAGGCTTGAAAACCCTGCCAAATGGGTCCAAAGACTTATGTTACACTATTTTGTTAGCTTTGTTTCTCGTATAATTATACGCAACATTATTAGCTAAGAAATGTTTCAAATTATTGTCTACCTTGTTCGACTCGCTGATTTATTCTCTTCAATTTGCAGGAAGTGTGAAGTCCCTCATAAGCTTGCCTTGCTTTATGTCCCATGCAGCCATACCGGCTGCAGTGCGGGAGGCCAGAGGTTTAACTGAGGATCTCGTCCGTATATCTGTAGGAATTGAAGATGTCAATGATTTGATTGCTGATTTAGACAATGCATTCCGAACTGGACCTGCACAAAGTCATTGAGATTCAGACCTACGAATTTTCATGTTCATGCTAATTTGATTGATGTCTAGTTCTGTGATTGGAATGCATGATATATGAATTTTTTTTTTCCCGGGGGGAGGGGAGGGTGGGTTTGATAAAATTTAATAAGAATGATGTTGCATCCCTACTTAGTTGGATTACATACGTTTGAGTCTAGTTCGACCTGTGGTTGCCAATATTGCAGTATTGCATCTCAACTTCGAACAGTAACATACCATCAACCTCAAAATGTTACGCCCCCGTGACTTTTGTTTCTATTCGACCAGTCGATCTCACGGTCAGGTAGGCTTATAGCATTATGCTCACGTGCAAAATTTTAGCTGGAGCCTTCCTTTGATCACCTTCGTTACTCTTTAGAGGCATCCGCCCCTGATTAACTATGTCCTGTCTCCCCTTGAATAAGTCTCAAAATTATGAGAAACTTTTCATAAATTGCAATTTTGTCCCCCATATTGCTTGTATTCCCTGTCAAAATGTGCCTACTACCTTTATTTATGCAATGAGAAATTGTGTTCAGCAGACGAGAGAAAGCAGTCTGAGATCCTTCTAACGAAAACAGTAGTAGTATTTTTGAAAGATAAAGCAGCAAAAATGTATTCAAACGATTCACATTCTTGAAACGCATAACGATCAGCGATAACAAGTCACAACCCGAAATGTGAAATTATTGGATATCGAACAAAACAAGTCTATAATGTGGTAGTTAATACCAATTCAAGAAGGGGAAAAAAAAAATTACAATCAAAATGTGATCCAGATGCCTGTCAACTGTAATATTACTAAAATACGCCTCCTTTGGCCAGAAAGAGCTTTTGCTTGTATATTGTTCGTAACACATGGTTATCGTCTATCATGACTACGGCAAAGAATTCAAAATCCTGAAGCCTCACTAATTTTATAAACATGTCTTCAGAAATTTCTATCCTATAAAGCAAATGGACCTGCAACACAAATAAAATGACAAAAGAGAATTATATCGATTGTATTCGACTTGCAAATCAAGTAGAAAGCAAATTGCGTTGGGCAATAATACCGAGGAAGAGACGAAGAAAGTATAAGTACTAACAGGGATGTAACAATTTAGACCCTGTAACGTTAACCAAAGAGGTTACAACTGAATAGACACATAATAGCATGAAAAGGGAAGAAACAATTCTAACAGTTAACACGATAATTTACTGTCTAAATTATTCAATCAATCACTGCCAAAATCATTGTAACTCAAGCACTCTGAAACGGTGTCCAAATTATTAATGCCTGCCCACAGATAGGACACGCATAAGCTACATTCTGAATATGTCAAAAAGAACGTCAAAATTTGAAACTCGTACCTTGCTGCTCTTCCTTAATATGGGGTTCCAAGAAGTTTGTATCACTTCCAAGGAACGGAGATCTAGAATAGCTCTCTAATATATCTGAAAACAGTATATCATATAATTCATAAACACAAGAAATTGGAACAAGATGTTACCAAGCATAGTTCACTCAAACTAACAAATTAATCAAAATTTGTGGGTTAAAAACACTTTTTGTTCACTCAATTTATGGCAAAGTTTCATGTTGGTCACTAAGCTATTCCAAGCTGTCACTAAAATTTGTTGGGATTATTGCCTCAAATGTTTCAAATTTACGCAGAATCTTTTGAAAATAGGAGGGACTTTAATTGCAAAGAGGAGATAAGATTGGATATTGATTATTTTCTTGGATCACTTTTGGACTGATGTTGGAACATGAATGCCAAAGTGTTATAATTTGTAATGGAAAGTTGGAAACAAATTGGCAGAGAGAGAGAGAGAGAGATCATTACATGGTCAGCAGAAATTGTGTAGAATTCAGTCATCCAATGTTTTCCTATAAATTAACGTCTTTAGTATTTTTTTCATGTACACGAGTAGACAGTTCAGTGAAGAAAAATTATAAGCCTAGCATCATAATTTTTTCTTAAGTCTCTTTGTGGGGTGTTCAAATAGTAGAAATTGGCTGGTGTTGTAATGCTTAGAGCATTTTCCCTATAGGATATGGGGGTTTGGGTGAATGAAATTCACTATGATCATTCAAATTTTTCATATACTGAAAGTTTTGACAATCTGTAAATATTTTTGTCTTATTTTTTCATTTATCTTGTCTGCTATTTATTTTTCTGAACAATAAAAATCACTGGGCAAATAAAGGGAATTTTTCTTAATTCCCAACAAAATTTCTCTTTTTTTCAGTTTAGTGACTGTTAAACTCGGTGAGTTCATCTAGTGGAGTCCAACGTCAAAGACAAGAATTTAACATGGTTTCAATGTAGATCGCTTCAATGTTGAACATTCGAATAGAAAAAATAAAAAATTTTAAACGAGTGACTTAAACTGAAATGGAAAGAATTTAAGCACTTTGAAACAAAATAAGTTAGGTGAAGAAACTTCGCCATAAGTTGAGAGAGAGAGAGAGAGAACTAACCAGTACTATTGGAAAAGTCAGCTGTCAAGTCAGAAAAACTGAAGTTTCGGGGAATCTGCCCCAAGAATCCGAACATATTTGTGTCGCCTTCCAAGATATTCTCATTCAACGGTTGTGAATTAGACACCAGGGAACTGAAAGACGAAACAGGTGCATCCCCTATTCCATTATGAGTTTCCAGAAGATCACTGTCTCCACCAAACATGAAAGGAGAATCACCCGTATAGCCCTCTTCTGATTTAATTATTCCACCATCTATTCCCTTTATTGTTCCTGAATTTGAACTCTGAGCCAATTGCATGTCATCTGATACCACATCGACAGGAATTTGTATGGATGGCTGTCGGGAGGATGCACCGTTAGTGTAAACGCTAGGTATGATACTAATAGCATGGTCCAGGTTTTCTGGCTTTAAAGCTCCAGCATGTTCTGGAGTATGGTAAGCCGAGTTGTTATGCACTGCCAAAATGAAATCATGATAATTTTCTACTCAAGTCGAGCTCCTGTGTAATTGCAGATGAAATAGCCACAAATTTTCTTTTACTTTTTTCTCAAAAGCACTATCAGATTCCAGTACAACACTTGGTAAAAGACATGCACAAATAAAATTTTCGGGATCCCATATTCCTGCATGGCTGTGTGTATTTATCCAAGTGTGTGTGTGAACACACCTCACAGAAACACATTCCTTGAAGAATGGCATAAACATTTAAGCCACGTTTGGCAAGATTGCTCATATAGCATTAGACAGTATAAAAGAAAAAGAATAAGAAAAGAGAAGCTAAAAACTTGTTAAGTGTACATTGAGTCCCCGCTAATTTTATTAAGGATTGCATACCAAACATGCTCTAAAGTTTCAAGAACATCTGTTTACATATGATCAATTATTATCGTTAATCAAGAAACTCATTATGAGAAAAACATTGGAAACAGTTATAGTTCTTGTCCAATACATCAAGACCAAATAAATAGATTCGATATGAAGCTGAGAACAGGATTACAGTATGAAATTGTCAGAAAACAGCAGCCTTGTGGCCGAGCTGACCTTTACTTAGTGGTTTTTTGAGATCTCCTATTTTAAGTGTTTTTAATCACTTTCAAGGTGAGTTTGTTGTTGAGCTTTAAACACCAACATGCTTGGTGAAGAGAGGCAGATGCAACCATATATATACACATGTAACACATCTAACAGTGGTTTGTCCATGAACGATACTGGAGGCCAAAAGATGAACACCCTATTTATATGGTTGTTTTCCGTCATAAAGAAAACTCTGGACTTATCGAGAAGTGAGCTTACTTGAGTAAAACTGAGATCCATTAGACCTTGGAGTGGAAGCAACTCCAGGAGGACATATTTGGCGCATTAGCTCGACCTGTCTTTCAAGCAACTGATTGAATCGCAATATCAGATCCTTCACTAACAACCTCGGATAATATGCCTCGAAAAATCTTTGATTTTCAGTTTCAAGTTTTTGCCACACTGAAAGGAGAATCCTAAAGTTAAATAAATAGATTTCAATTTAAGTCACAATTATTAAGGGCAGGAGTAAAAATTTACAAGACTGGTTCCAACTTAATTTTGATGTCCTTCCATATAGTGGAAGTTAACTCCGAAATAAGAAGAAACACAGCTCGATTAATTTATATTCAATCAGGAATTCAGGTCCTGCTGGATTAGTTTAAATTCAATTACGAGTAATCTAATTTTGTATTTGGCTTCATTTGTTTATTTGATAAACTTGATTTCCATTATTTGTTTATACACCATGTGATTACCTCCTTGTCCTGCAAAATACCTCTGTTTAAAACTTGGAAGAACCCAAAAAAAAATGACAGGAAAAAACTTCTAATCGAGAAATTGATATTACCAAGCTCCGTGAAACCAGGCTCAATTTTTGCATGGTGTAAGAGGGTGCTCACAACTTCCTTCGGGCTCATGTAGAGCTGAAGACACCTTTCAATAAGATTTTGAACCTGATATTAAAGATGATCAAAGTAAGGTTCCCAATCAGATGCTTACGGAACACATAAGAAACTGGGGGCGGCTAAAGGTTCTTATTTTGAGGGAACAATATTGAATTGAGGTTGTTAGAAGCGCAATTAACAAAACTTAACTAGAAAGAAAAATCCCTTGGTCCTATACAAATCAAAGTGATTAAGTTGGCATGCCATCCTTCTGGAAACAGTAAAATTATTTACATCTAGGAATCTAATTGGCGTTGAAAAAAATAATAATAATAATAAAATTCTTCCATGCTGGCCAATCACGGTCGGATATCTTGCACCGACAATTTTGATATCTATTCGTACAAAATTTGCACCTGGTTAAATAGTGGTTGATCTCGTCTCACATCAATGATTTTACCAGCATTGTAAATTTCAGTACACCATAGGCTTTCTTGAAAATCCGTTAACAACAAAAACACGAAGAGGCCAAATGCATAGATCATGCAAAATTCAAATCTATCTCCACTTCTCTCCACCCTAGATTCTCTTCAAAACAACAAATCAACAGCATCTTGTCATTTGATCCTTCATTCTCAACCAACGGATAGATGTTCGCTGATCCTAATCCTCTATTAGCACTTGATCTTCAATTGAAGATTAAACAGATAAGAAATCACAGGAAGGGAGGAAGGACAGCAGCAGAAACTATTAAGTCAATTTCTAAGAAAAGAATGAACTTCATGGAATGCACACTAGCTTTGTAGCACGGACACTTCAACTCGGGTAGTGTGTCCATATTATATACGTGTCGATTCTGACACTCCTCGAACACTCTATTATAATCATTTTTCTTTTTTTACTAGAAATATTATATATTTTTACTCAAAGATATTATAAATAACAAATGGGTACTTATATTTAAAAGATTTCAACAAGAGAAATTAATAACAAGTATTAAACTAAATTAATACTATATAAATGAAGAATTTTATCAACGCATCGGTGTAAGTACTTTTTTGCTAGCATGGAAAAATGATTGGAGAAGGGCCGGAGAGGTAAGTTATATGGTTCAAATAGAAAGGTCATGATATTGTTTATCGCAACCTTGTAAATTTTAAAAGTAGTCTATTCTATTTTTCAAAGAGAGATTGAAATCTTTCTATGTTTTTCATAAATATAATTTCTGTAGGGAGAAGCTATCGTGTTGTTCAAATAAATCTCTCTCTATCATAATTTTTAGGTCCTTGTTTACTCATTAACAAAGAAGCATATACATATTAATTTAATCTGTCTACTGGACTTGTAAATAAAATTTAACGTCATAAATCGGATAATATATTCAAAAGTAGACAGTACAGTGCCTTATCATACAACAAAAATCTAAGACATTCTCCAGTGAAGTATTTATAACATCAATTCTATTAAAAAAATAAGGATCGCATCAATTATTAGTAATGAACAAGGTTTCCTGCTAATTTTCTTTCCTCAATAACCAAATCAAATTCGTGCCGCATTCACTGACTCTTTTCTGGAGACATAAACTTAAAGAATTAAAGGTTACTGTGCATAGTTCAGTTCCACTCAAGTTGTCAGCCATGGCGAAATTTTTCTCTTGAATATAAGAAGATTTTTCGTGCCCCCTTGCACTTCTCTTCGAATCCGTCAGATCATTTATAGGTTTGGCAAGAATATTTTGTTTAATTTATAAGATCAACTATAGGTTTGGCAAGTTAGGGGGCGTTCCTTGCAGAGATATTTTTTGTCTTGATAGGTGTGTCATACCATTGGCTCCAAAATACTCTTTATGAGAATGATTGTGCATCTAGGATGTCCATCAAAACTTAAGAAAGACAAGATGTAAAACATGGAAAAAAATTTCTCCACACAACGATGCTAAAACGATTTTTGCCCTTTCTTGGCAAGGACCTAGTTTGCCAAATTTATTAATAGTTATATTAGGGAAAATTGCAACAACAATCCCTAACCTTTTCATTTTTTGCAGACTTTACCATAATATTCATTTTGTGCCAGTGGGTGTTCCTAACCATTCATAAATATGCATCTAAGGTCCATTTGGACGGAAACCATCCAAAATATCGTCAGTTGACCAGTAAAATTAAAGAATCAGCATCCAATAAAACCATCCAATAATACTGCCCAAAAAGATATCAACATCCAATAAATTCATCGAGGTAGCAGATAGTTCAAGGAATTTTCTAGGTCAACTGATGGTGTTTTGGACGATTTCCGTCTAGATGGACCTAAAGTGCATATTTATGAAAGGTTAGGGACCTTCGTTGGCACAAAATGAAAGTTAGGGTAAAATTTGCAAAAAATGAAAAGGTTAAGGTCCGCTACTGCAATTTTCCCATTATATTATTTAAACACAAATTTGCAGGGATATATTATATGGTGTAGAATTTTACGAATAATCATATAACAAAATAACATATCAAATTTTAGAATCAAATTGCACATATATAAATTGCAAAAAATAGAAGCCAGACAACTTACCAGCTGTATATCTTCAAGAGAGACTTTTCTAACTTCTTTGTTGGACATTTTGCAACTCTGCCAACCGGATATACACTTAAATTTGAGCAATTAGCTTTTTATGCCACAGTACCTAGCAAGGCTTTTCTCCAGCTTTAGCATACAGTTCTAGAGATGCAATCTGTAATACCCAAAAGCATAACATCAACATGTCATTAGGTTAATTAACATATAAAGAACCTAAAGTCGGAAGAAAAAAAGCAGAAGCTGGAAAAGTACGGAATCAACGGGCTTAGATTTCCTAATTAATCATATAAGAAAAGGCAATAGTGAAGGAATTGGTAGTTGATGGTACAAACGAAAAGCCACACTAACAATATATATTTTTTAGTACATGTTGGAATGGTTTTAGGGTCGGTACATGAATATTTTTTGCATTCAATCTATCGCTACATTTACCAAAAGTCCAAAAAGTCAAATATTTTGCAACCACATCAATCCAAGCTAATATTAGAGTAACTCTCTAAGCTAACACGTTCAATTGAGATTGCATTGCTCTGGCTTCTTTAGGTTTACACGACATACGTTATACATCTAAATTGACTTTCCTTAGATTATCCTTTATTGGTACCACCTCTAGGGTTAGTTGTCAATTTACAGAATAATTGGCTAAATCCCTTTTCCCTTCTGGGATCAGTTTCATTATATAGGAATAGAAATATGCACAACTATGGTATGCAATCAACCTATTATTGAAAGTACAATTATGGCAAATAAGATCATATAAGGATGGCAATATAATCTCCGTCGATCTCATTGACATTAGTGTCTATTCTTATCACTTGTTTTACTCATTCTACTATAGTCAGCATCTATCTTAATATTCTTGTTTGTACTACATTACAATGTCCTCAAGTCCTCCTTAGGACAAGATGATCATCTATAGAGACTATACCCCCTCTTGATTCTACTTAACACAAAACATTACGTTACAAAGTACTTATCCAAGTTCCAAGTTATGATTTACTCCACTCATTAATCAACTGAATTGTCACGGTGAATAGAAAGTAGACTAATCTCAACTACCATGCCACTAGATCTACAGTCGTGACTGCTTGATCGTATGTTTATACTATTAACACGTCTAATGATAATTTCTTCGCTCTACCACCGACAATAGCACTCGTCCTGACATTGTATCATAAAATATTTTTCAGCTGATAAAAATCAAATGTCATTTTGTTTCTTTTCTATATATTCCCATAAATCTCCAAGACAGATTCATTACTTCCCACAACATGACTCCCTGGCATCAAATGAAGTTGGTACTCGGTACCTTTGAGTTACACCATAATCAATATTCATTCATACTCTCTTAATCCTGTCGGATGAATTGTGAGCTTATTACTCTATATTTTGTAAAATCTAGGACATCTCCTTAAATCTCAGTATAAATGAAAATGATTAAAACAATTTTAAAACCGTAACCTTCTATTAGAGGTTTATCCCTCTTATTATACTTTCACTTCCACAGGAACTTCAAGTTAAAGATTTCATGAAAATATTCATTAAAAACATGTACTTAATAAATGTTCTTTGTTTTAATTAAGATAATTTTTTATTAACATCAATCTGATGAATTCGGTTCTAAATTCAAAATATTTAAAAAGATTCTTAAATCGCCACAAAATTCAATAAAACACAGGAAAAAAAAAATCTAATCTTTAGCCAAAATAATAATCACCCATTAATGTTCAGCCAGAGAAAAAGCTCAAAAATCATCAAAAAATAATAAAACACAGGGAAATAATCCAATCTTTGGCCAATATAACAATAATCCACAAATATTCAGCCCAAGAAAAACTCAAAAACCATAAAGATCAAATCACATACACCTCAGAACATAATATGATTTTAATTACACATTTAGACATAAATATAAATTTTCAGACATAAAATAAGGTTGAAAATAAGTCTAAAATAACAAATTCGTTGATTACCTTAAATTTCATCTGACTATTGGGCACCTCTCGAAATACGTACGAGCTTTACCATTTGTGGGGTTCGAA
Source organism: Olea europaea var. sylvestris (assembly GCF_002742605.1). Lineage (NCBI taxonomy): Eukaryota > Viridiplantae > Streptophyta > Magnoliopsida > Lamiales > Oleaceae > Olea > Olea europaea. The sequence continues at coordinate 30,278,380 of NC_036238.1, forward strand.
TTTCCAGAAATTTATAATTACAAGAAAACATTGAAATTGTCACTGCAATGTACAAGATTCACTCAATAATGTACAATCTATAATAGCGGTTCTGCATTGACATTTGTAAATTGCCATGGTGTAAGAAAAGGACAGTATCGGTCAAAACTTAGAAAGTAAAAGTAAATGTTAGAAAAAATAATTATTTTGATTAAAGTGGCAAAAATTATTTATTTACTTATTTTAATAATAATTTTGAGCATTTTTTTGAACAAAAACTAAGGATCCGTTTAATTGCAAAGATGGAATTGAATTGTCTAGAAAACGAATTTCAGGGAATTGAATTGCCTAGAATTGTTTTTCTGGGAATTATAAATTATTGTGTTTGATTGATATAATTTTCCACGTGGAAAATGTTGAAATAAAAGTGTTTTTTAATGTTCGTTTGGTTTTTTTTACATGAAAATTGTCAATTAAAGGGAAATATTTTTTTACAATAATTCTTAGAATTGGTTTCCATTACCAAAAAAAAAAAAGACGAAAAAAATAATATTCGCTACAGTATGGTGGAATTTGAATTCTCACCATATATGATGAGAATTTAAATTCCACTAAAACAAGGAAAATTCCAAGTTCCAAGAAATCCAAGAAATGCAATTCCATGAAAAATATAAGGTATCAAACACCAAAAGTTGGAATTTCCAATTCCAATTTCATCTTTATTTTTTCCATTTCCATATTATCAAACACTCCCTAATATGTTATTTTTTTCTTGTCTAAGCTTCACATGAAATTAAAAACTTCATTTGAGAGACAAAAGGCTTAAACAGTAGAAATTAATATACTTGACACTCATTACACTACTAAAAAACAAAGCTTCAGACACGAATTTTCCGTTCCTAAAGTTTCAATATCCGTTGTTAATAATCTTCACTAATGAAATATTTGTAACCACAAATCCGTTAGTAATTTAAGGGTCGTTGATAGTTACCAATGGATCGTGCCGTAGGTAAAGAGTAAACATTTTACCAACGGATTTTCCGTTGGGAAAATGTGAATCTTTCATCAATGGAATTTCCGTTGGTAAAAGTCTTAACTAATACCAACCGACTTTCCGTTGGTAAATGTCTACCATCACAATTGATAAAAATCAATGTTGTAAATAATCGTATGTTAAAAAAATTATTTATTTATTTATTTATTATTATTATTATTTTAATTTTTAGCCAACTGAATTGAAAGACCAAAATATTGTTTAACTCCTTATTGGACCACAAATTTATAGATGGCAACTATAAAGATATTGTTGTAAACTTCCAATATGGGATAAGTGAATTATTTTTACCAACTGATAATCCGTTTCTAATCACCAACGGAATATCCATTGCTGAAAGATCAAAATGTTAAACGGTTATATTAGGCACAGAATATCCGTTGGTAAATAGATATCATTTTTACTAACGGATAATCCGTTCCTAATTACCAATGGAATATCCATAGGTAAAAGTTCAAAATGTTAAACGGTTATATTAGGCACGAAATATCCGTTGGTAAAGAGATATCATCTTTACCAACGAAAAATTCGTTGCTGATTATTGTAACTAAAAGTGAATTATTTTTACCAACGGATAATCCGTTTCTAATTACCAACTCCGTTGGTAATATTCGGTACATCACCTACGAAATATCCGCTGGAGGAAGATCCAAATGTTAAACGGTTACGTTAGGCATGGAATATCGCTTGGTAAAGAGATATCATCTTTACCAACGGAAAATCGTTGCTAATTATCGTAGTTAAAAGTGAATTATTTTTACCAATGAATAATCTGTTTCTAATCACCAACGGATGCCGTTGGTAATTTTCTGTAGTTGAAAAGCTGTTTTTTAATAGTGTTAGAAGAACGCCTTCTTTTTTTTTCCCCTTGAGTTGATTCCAACATTCAGATAATAATAAATAAATAAAATCTTGAGATAATTAATTTTTTTGAAGCAACGAACGATGTAGGTTATGTCTTTCCACTACTTAAGATAAATGGTATAGAAATATGGCATCGCGTCAATATATCGTATTCCTTAACATTATTATTATATACTAATTCATATGAAAATTTATATTTATAAAATGGAAAAAGTATTTAAGAAATATTTTCATCATTATTCAAACCCAATAATTTATTTGGTAAACAATAAATATGGTCAGAATATTTATAAACCCTTAAATAGACCTCCCCACCCCCGCCCCCCCGCGCCACCCTCAAAGAGAGGATCCTAATAAGTCAAGAAAAGACACATCAAGAATCATGTGCTACAACGTTGTTATATTCATGGTACAAGTAATACTGATCTAAGTTCGTTTGAAATTGGATTTAGCTCCCGTTATATTAAATTACATTATATTTTATTTTTCTCTCTCCTATTTTTAACTATACAATCTTTCATAAAATAATATTACACATGAATCAAAAAAAACTTCTTCATTTTCAACCACTCATTATTCAAAAAAATCACTATTCTACCCATTTTTACTTCAAAAATTGGGGGCCAAACGAGGACTTTAAAATATGCAAGTTTTCGCACGTTAATGTTTGATTAGAAGTATAAACGACCTGATATGTAAGAACCTAACACGACCTAATTAGCCATGTCTGCAATTTGTGCACAACCTTGGGTACTTAGAATGCTATGACTCCCCCATTTCAGGGTATGCTAACCATCGCATTTTGCTACATAGGCTCGGACAAGCCCGACCGGGAAGAAAAGTGGGCTGTCCACGACACCTCTACGTTTGTTTAATAAAAATTATTCTTCTAAATAAGAAAAACAAAATTGGATGGAAGTCTCTCGTGTAAAATGGGTACAGATGTTATCATCATATATATGAAACTCTCATTGTTTCTCTCTCTCTCTGTACATGTTTCTTAATGTTTGTATTAACCAATTTAAACTAAGATACAGGGAAAAATTGTGTCAATTATAATTTTCAAATTGTGAAAAAGAAAATTATTTGCTATGATTAGCTAGACACCACAGTCAGGTCATTGTATCTAGGTCTTGTTCTGTCTGGGGAAGAAAGCTCTTCATCCATGCCTTTCCTCTTGTTATTACTCGATTGTGGTGGCTGCTGCTGCTGCACCAGAATCAGCTCTGGTGGCTGCTGCTGTGATTGTGGTGGCGGCAGTGGTGGCTGTGATTGTGGTGACAGTGGCGGTGATTCTTGTTTTTCTTGCTTCTTAGCTTTCACCATATGGGATTTAAGCTTATTTACATCTGACAATCTCACTGGCTTGAGAAAAAATTCCTCTGCTCCTTCTTCTAAGCATCTGCAAATGTTATAATTAATAAGCCAGACGGCCAACAAATAATTTAGACAGCCAACTCCAGATATAAACGAAAAATTATTCTTACCTATTGATTCTTGAGGGCACATTCTCAGAAGACATAATGACTACCGGTATGTTTCTCAGAGATGAAGATTCCTGCAAAACAATAGGAAGCCCACTTGTTTATTAGAGTTGTTCTCCATAGAAATTAAAGAGATTGCACCTAATTTTCAATAAATTTAGAATCAATTACATAATTTTTATTTGTCTTCGGTTCTTATCGATCAATAGATCTACTGAAAGACATAATTATCTAGAGAAATAAATGCAACAACAAATCCCCACTAAGTTTCAATGAAGTCGCGATTTCGCTCAAGACATTGCTAGATTTGCTTAAAGATCTAATTAGATTCTTAGAAAAAACATTGAATGAGTGCAAAGTGTTAACAAATTTGCTTTTTCACAGATTATAAGTAGATTTAGGCCATGAGAAAAAAATCATAAAAGCCTAAAGCAATGGGGCGACCATTTGGAAATAGTAAATGACCTTTCACTATCAAATTACCAAAATCAGGTGGTATAAAGATTTTGCTAAGATTCCTTTGATATTAAATGAATGGTGTGTATAACTTTTAAGAATACATCAATCCCAGATTGATACACAGCTAGAATTAGCAAATTTTGTGGAAGAATATTTCCAAAAATGAAAAAATGAGGTCTTGGAGAAGATGCAAATTTATTTTTTTCTTTCTAGTTACATTCAATTCCGACCATAGAATATAAAAAGATTTAAGCAGCCGACTCCATATATCAAAAATAAGAGCTACAGAATGTGTGGTTATAAAAGTTAAGTAAAGTTACTTTTCATAGGGTCAATAACTAACAATTCTGGTAAAGTAACTTTTAAGCAGGACTAAAATTTTTCACAATATGAAGAATTCACATAAAAGGAATTGAATAGAATCCAAGAAAGTATACCTTGATTTTCTTCAGTAAATCATAGCCAGTCATTCCAGGCATACAATAGTCTGTAATAACAAGATTTACTTCCACTTCCTGTAAATACAAAGAAATTTAATTTTCAGACAACATAGAAAAAAAAAAAAATCCAAGTCAAATCCCATAAATATTCTGCAACCTAAGAAAAATGTAAGAAACAGAAAATTGGCAAAATAAATGAATAAATAAATTTTACCTGATGGTTTTGAGGAGAAACAGAGTTTTCATTTGTGTTTCTTTCGTCATCTTCATGCCAACCAAGATATTCTAAAGCTTTGCTACCAGAATCCACTGTAGTAACTGCTACGAAACAATGAACAAAACCCGCAAAAGTAAAATCGCACACATGATTTATAAATCCAAAAAAAAAAAAAAAATCAGTTTTTTTTGTTTGTTTTTTTGGCGAAGAAAAATAAGTACCTATATAAGAAGAGGTTTTAAGTAGCCTTTCAATGAGCTTTCTGTCTATTAGGCTATCATCAACAGCAAGAACATGAAACTGTGGGTCTGAGGCGGCCATTCCCATTGCTCCAAGTTCAATATTCAATACCAGAATATGAATTCAAGAAGAACAAGAGAGAGAAAGATGAGAGATAGAGAAGGGTTCTCTGATTATTATTGAGATTGCTTTGGTTTTTGCATTTGTGATTCTGAAGAGGAAATGGGGTTTTGTTGAATTGGAATAAGACTCTAGAAAATCCACATCCCACAAAGCAAGATCTGACCAGATTTCATCCAAAGATTTTGCAAGATTTTTCCAACTTGGAATTGAATTACAAGGCAAGCAATAGGATGTGTATACAGTTAAATAAAATAAAGAAATAACAGTGTAGAACAAGGAGATTTTATTTGTAAGGATTCTTTCTTGGTGAGTTGGGTACTTGGGTTTTTATATGTAAGATAATAAAATGTTAAGAGGAAATTGCACTTTGGTCTCAACTTATTGTCTCTATAGCAATTTGGTGTTCAATTTTTTAGAAGAGTGAGTAAGTTTTAATATGAACCAGTGTCAATGTTCTAAAGCGAGTAATGTGTTGCTCGACAATGAGCTTAAGTTTCAAATTTTTACAAACCTAAGCTTTCCTAAGCATAAAACATGATTAGGTGATGATGCCAAACTTTATCGATAGGCGATTTTTTTTTTTTAAAACACGGATCAATTTTCAATGAAAAAATCGTACACATTAGTTAAATTGTCGCATGGTTTGTATTTTTCGAACATGTTTATTTCATCAAGCATTTATTCAATACAGTGCTTAAATCATTACGCATGTCTTGTGAATTAACACGATAGCAAATTTTGCTATCGTCGCTCATCAATACTTCAACCATAGGCTCACCTTTCATTTGCTCACCAACTTTCTTGACTTTCCGTCACTACATTACTTCAATTTTTTGGACATCAGCCCAAGCTGAATGACAAAACTTAGCTTTATAAAATTGGATAGTGAAGACCATATTGTAAGATGGTTAGACCAGTTTCGGAATTAAAGGTTGATTGTCCAAACATAATGAAATGTTAATGGTTCATTTGCTTCTTTTTAAAGGCAGTGACCAATGTGCTATTGAGACAATAGGATGGAGACGAGTATAGAAAATTTTCAAAATGTTTAAGAGAGAGGAAGAGAGGGTGGGAGAGAGAGGGGGAGTTTTCTTGGGATTGAAAGCAAAAGGGCGTTGGACATGGGACCCATAAAAATCCTTCATAGAGATACGGGTGATGTAAGCATTACTGCCCTTTTCTTGTGTGAAATCATGTGCTCTTCCAATGTCCAAAGCAGGTGGAGGTGGACTGAGTGGGGTGCGTCGGCGAGGGGGTGCAAAAGGGTGGCAATTTCTTATGATTCTCTTTCAAGATATGGCCCCTAATGGGGTGAGGTAGCAAAAGAGGGGGCAATTTCTTTTGAATCGCTTTTAAGATTTGCTACCCATGGCATGGCCATCCAACTCGTGCTCTATCGATGAATGATCGTTAGCAAGCAACATCTCTAGATGTATGTATAATATGCATTATCTCTTGTTCATTCATTTAATTATCATTTTCTAAATGTGATTTTAATTCTTCAAGCAGGTCCCGTTTGAATCACATTGATATCAGAATGAAAATGAAAAACATAATCGTTATGGGTCCTACGCAAGAGATAGATTTTCAAATATGGTGGCTTGATGTGATGGATAACGATAATATTTCTCATTTTACTGAGTAAATAATGGGAAACAAACATGTGCTATATGTTCTCTGTTTAATATTTGACTTTACCTTAAAATAAATTATGTTGCTTTTGACCCATTTTGATTTATTTTACCCTATACTTTTTTTTTCTTCTCATGTATGAGTATTTGGTATAAACGTAAGGCACAACTTATTAAGTTCGGTTCTCATTAATCGGTGAAAAAATATAAGTTTTGAATAGTATTTTTAGAAGAATGTGTGGTTAAAAAATAGAGAAATTCTTTTTGTATATGTGTAGAATATTTTATTATATGAATGTGTGATTGAAATTGATCATATAACAAATCATAAATTAAATTAAAGAGAATCAAACTGACCTTAAATATGAATGAAAGATTGAGTCTTTTTTGCCCACAATGTATTTCTGAATAGTATTTTGATAGCGAATATGTGGTTAAAAAATAAGAAAAATTTTAAATTTACGTATAATATTATTTTATTGAAAAATGTATTAATGAAAATAAGAGCAAAAAAATGTATTTTGAAAATAAACGGACCAACGAAGGGCTAACAAGTTTAAAATGAAAAGGTATCATTATGCAACAACTTTGATGCTTCGAAAACACTAAATTAGGTAAACAATATTGTCATTTAAAAATTGTATTCCTTAAGAGTAAATTATCATTATAGTGAATATTGGTTGTTGAACAGTCTTTTGTAAGAAATAGTAATAAGGATTGTTGCTCTTAGGATGTCTTGTCCAAAACCAATTTCAATCAGTTCGTCAAAGCAGAAGAATTGCTTTCATTTGAGAGCTTATTTAAAAATTAATTCGGTTAAAATTCGAAAATCAGAAATTAAAATTGTTAAAATACAATAAGAATGCTGCGTTTTTAACTTCAAAATGTGAACTTTGGGTTAATTTCATAAACGGTCACTGAACTTACAGAAAAATTACAAAACGGTCACTGAAGTTTAAAAAGTTTCTGAAACGGTCACTGAAATTGAAAAACACTTTTTTAATTTTTTTGGTTACATTTGCGACAATTTTTCGACTACTTCCAACCACTGATACCATCGAATTTTGATACCATTGGAAAGCTCACAACGTCCTCTTTAATTACCACTCAAAATCTCTTCGTAACACCAAGGAATTCAACCGGAAAATCACCGCAAAAGTCGTCTCAAAAAATCTGAAAATCTACCCAGATTTTCAGATTTTTGGGCGACTTTTACGGCAATTTTCCAGCGACTTTCGACCACCAAGACCGTCGAATTTGGATACCGTTGGAAAGCCCACAATGTCTTCTTTAATTACTATCCAAAATCTTCCCCAAACTCCAAAGGAGTCGCCGGAATAAACCCGTAAAATCGGCGTCCCAAAAAGGCGAAAATCTGGGATGCCAAGTTTGTGAGTTTATTCCGGTCAAATCCTTTGGACTTTTGGGGAGATTTTGGATGTTAATTAAAGAGGACATTGTGGGCTTTTCAACGGTATCAAAATTTGGCTATTTTGGTGGTCGGAAGTTGTCAAAAAATTGCCGCAAAAGTCCACCAAAAATCTGAAAATTTGGACAGATTTTTGCCTTTTCGGGTAGCCAACTTTGTGGGTTTATTCCGGCCGAATCCTTTGGAGTTTGGGGGAGATTTTTTATTGCAATTGAAGAAGACATTGTAGGCTTTCCAGCGGTATCAAAATCCGATGGTATCGGTGGTCGGAAGTTGTCGAAAAATTGCCACAAAAGTAGCTCAAAAATTTTTAAACTTCAGTGACCATTTTTAAAGCGTCCCAATACTTAAGTGACCGTTACTGAAAGTTTTAAACTTTAGTGACCGTTTTGTAATTTTTTTGTAAGTTCAGTGACCGTTTGTGAAATTAACCCTTTTATTTTTTTGTTAAGCCTCTATTTGATCCCTATTTTTGGAGTAAAAATGTAGTTTAAAATAGGGTTTTTTTTTTCCGGGAGAATTGATGGTTAAAAAGTAAGAAAAAAATTTGAATTTACGTATAAAATTATTTTATAATAGAATATCTTGTTGAAAATGAATTTTGCAAAAAAAACGTATTTTTGAAAAAAGGGATCAAACAGAGATTAAGCCCTTGTTTAGTTCCCATTCTTTTCTTATTAAAATAAAAAATATGATCGTTATCCACCACATTAAGCTACCAAATTTGAATTTCTATTTCTTGTGTGGGGTCCGTAACGACTATATTTTTTATTCTCATTCTTCCAAAAATGAGAAACAAACGTGGGCTAAATCTTTTTGTTATCGATTTAATTTTTGATTCTTGTTTAAAATTGGTTCATGTACGCCTTCTCATGCGCTCACCCCCCAAAAAATATGCATTCGATGTTACACAAAAGTTTTAAATTACAATATCATGCTAGTTATTGCAATATGTAACGCAAGTTTGGTTAATTTATCTTCTATTTGTGCGTAAGATAACTATTTATATTTTTTTCTAACTCGTTTAGTGAGTCATATTTGAACTCCAAAACAAAGCAATGATGTAGCGCAAGTGTAAAAAATTGGAGAACACAAGTTCAATAAATCGCTAATTATTTTTTGTTTGGATGGTCAACTTAGAACAAAATTTTTAAAAATAAATAAAATCACAATCATAATATTTCCTCAATTCAAAACCAACCAAAGAAAAACCAGCATTGGGGAACTTAAGGCTGCCTTCTAAGGCCCCATTGATCTAAGAAGTTTGTCCAGAGGCTTTTGTCGAGGCACAAAATTTGATGGTGTCATCTAGTCACATTTTACAATTTTTTTCGTCTGAACTTCACCTAGATCTGCTTAGACTTGTAAATTTTTTTACCTTGCTACCTAACAAAACTCTATGCATTTTAGAATAATGTGAGGCTAATCGCTAAACATAAACAAATTTACACATCACAATTTACAAAAAAAAATAAAAATTAAATTTTTTTTTCCTGGCCTAATATTGTTCACAGAGTCTAATCGTGCTACCAAAGTCCAAACGCGCCACACACTTAAAAATTCAATATATTCATGTTATTTTCAATATTTTATAAACGAGCATAGAGTCAAAAGATAAAAAAATCAAACTGTTCGATCAAGGATAAATAAAATAAATAAATAAAATAAAATTTTGGTATAATCTACCAGAAAAGTGATTTTAATTGTTCTATATTTTTATCTCGATCCTATACTCAAACATGTTCTCAAATTTTCTAATTCACCAACCAATACAATCCAATCTGATTTTTAATAAGCTTTTTTATTTTGAGATAACAAGGGTCCTTGATGTCAAATGAATACATAACAAAGGTTTTAACGAGACAGTTAGGACAGCAATTATACCTTCCTCTAATAAAGTGGTGCTACCCCTCCCCCACCCCACAACACCCAAAAAAATAATAATAATAAATAAATAAAAAAAATCCCCCCACCATTTTTTGGGCAAAAACGTCCCCCATTACAAGAGTTAGATTTGAGTAGATTGTGTCCACTCCATGGGAACCTTGCATGTTTCCCTTTCAAATCTCATCATTTCCTTTACCCTACCACAATTTCAAGATTACTCACATATTCATGGACATGCAAACCTTATCTTGGATTCTTGTGTTGGTAATGTAATTATGATGATCAAAATTTCTCAAAATGGCATGACAAAAATTGTAGAGAAGTTTATGTTTGTGATATAAGTTATAACTAAATTGGTTTCGTTGGAACCCATATTGTAACTAGCATTTGTTGCTGCAGAGATCATATGCTGTATAGGTTATTTGTAATTATGGTAATCTAGAATAGAGTCAAAGTGAAGTAGTATAAGTTAACACCACAACATATGTATGTGTATTTTACTCAGACGTAATGTTAATATTTGAACTGACTTTCAAAAGGATGCCCTAATGCATTTGTATTCCCCATCCAAAAATATTACATTGTTTGCGTGCATATAACTAAGAAGAGTTCTCTAATGTGTCGTCCAATGAATGGTATATATAGTGTTTGTATGTAATGTGTTAACTTTCACATTTATTTTTAAGTAGTTTTTTCTTTCTTTCTTTCTTTGTTTTTGTTTTTTTTTTTTCGTAAAATGTCTTAAATATATATTTATTATAAAAGAGTCAACTCGATCAAACTCAGTCCGAATTTTCTCTCTTTCAATCATAACTAAGAAGAGTTATCTAATATGTCATCCAATTAATGGTATATATAGCGTTTGTATTTAATGTGTTAACTTTCACATTTATGATTAGGAAACTATTTGTAATATCTTTTATTATTCGTTAATTAAGACGGGATAGTATTTGCTCATGAATATCAAAATCATTTGAATGTTGAAAACTACTTTTAAATTCTTGTTTAACATCCAATTGTTTCATGCTTAGGGGACTCTAATTTGTATAATCCAAATTTCTAGTCTTTCTCTAAACTTTTTATTTATTTGTTACATGAATTTTTCTTTCTTACCTATTCCAGAAAATAAACAATTGAGAATGGCCAAACTTAATAAAGTGTACATAAGAATTCAACAAAATTAGGAATCTCATTTGTCACATTATCCGTCACATTGGCATTTTATTCAAAACCTCACATCAGTCACATGGGCAATTTTTTTCCTTAAAACTTGCATTGTGAAGATAACTTTGTGTTTCAATTTAAGTAGGTTCTTTTTTTTTGGTAAAATGTCTTAAATATATATTTATTATAAAAGAGTCAACTCGATCAAATTCAATCCTAATTTTCTCTCTTTCAATCATATCTTCTACTTAAATAATGATAACTTTGCGAGGATGTGTCTGGATAGCACAGTGAGAGAGAGGGGTTGTTGAAGGAAAAGAGAAAGGTGGTAGGGAAGCCGTGGGCTAAATGCAAGGGTGTTTTGAACTATAAAAAGATGCGAGTGAGAAAGAATATGACATATAAATATATATATAAAGCTTATTATGAGATTTGTAAAAGTGAAGCCATTTTGTGCATTTGCTTGAGGATTTGTAAAGTAAATTCTTCCCATATATATTTACTTTTGCATCTCTCTTCAATGCAAACTTAAAATTTACATTTGATGCTATGCCCTAAGCATTTAATTTGAATATATATTGAAAATTGTTCAACGAGATTGAACAAAATGTGCAAGGAGGACACTTATCTTTTTTTTCCCCTAGTAATCTTGTTTAGTTCAACAGTGTAAACATGCAATGACTAAAATTTATTTATAGAATAACCTTTTTTCAATATATATGTTTCATTATACAATATTGATTATTGCAAAATTCGAACTTTAGAAACTATAATCATAGTTAAAAGAGTTCTAAGTTTCTACAAAAGCAACATGAGTAGCCTAAATTATAATTGATAGCATTCTAGATTGAAGATATGTTGAACAATGATTTTACATAATTAATAAAACTAAAGAAGACAGACATATGAAGTGACTGTTTTATATTTTCACTAAAAGGATTAAGTAAGTAAGATATATACTTTTCTTGTGTTTCATTAGAAGTCGTTGAAATTATAATGTGATGGAAATGAGTAGTAAATAAGTGAATAGCAATTGTGAATCTTAAGATTTTTTTTGATAAAAATTAAAGCTTGAGTAAGATGACATACAACTATAAAACAATTGTTATCGAGAATTTGTGCTTCAATTAGTGAGATTTATTTGGAAAAAAAATGAAAAATAAACAAAACAAATCAATGTTAGTTGACCTCAATTATGTGTTGCTCTAACTTGAAATATATTTTGTGGGGTAGGATAAATGTTCCTTCCTATGGATGAAAATTCCACTATGTATAGTAAAACTAAATAATTGAAGCTCATTATTTATTTAACAACATTTGCCAAAATTATGTTCCTACAAGAAGGGTTATTTACACATATAGGACACATTATATTCGATATGATTTAATCATATAATTAACCAAATTCTAGTTTTTTCTTTTCATTGTATAGTACTATCTAGTTAGTTTTACTTTAGTTTCACTTTTTAGATCAAAAGAGGATATTTTTGATATACTTTATGAAACATAATTAAAAAAAAAAAAAGAAGAAGATAAAATTTAATAATCATTTAGGGGTTGTTTGAAAAGTATTTGATAAAATATGTGATTAAAAAATTGATAAAAGTTAATAAAATGTGTGGTTGATAAGTTGAATTTATGATTGAATTTGACCTCAAATTTTTTAAATAACTTTTAAACTATCCTGAATAAGTACTTATTAATATTATATCTGATAATATTCAATTTAAAATATTAAACGAAATAGAAATGTCAATATCTACTTATCCCACCATGAGGAGCATACTTTATTAATGTCACATCTTGTTATATTGCATTTTATTTTACAAAGAAAAAAACCCCATAAAGATTAAACTTTGACTTTTTAACTTTGAATTGATTGAATGTCAGCCCTTATTTAATTCCTTTGTGCATTAGACTTTTGATTTTGGGAATCAATTTACATCGTTGGAGTTGATTCTTTGCAAGAAATTATATTAAGATATTTGATATGGATGATACTCTTAACTTATATAAATAAGATTAAAATGTCAATGTCAATGTCAAACTAAGAGAGACACAAATCATGTGCTCATTCTTTGTGTGTATAAACACACAAATACATGTGTTTTGTGGTTAACAAGATTTATCTACATTGAATAAGAAAAATTAGAAAATACAAATGAATAAACAAAAAATTGTTTTATCAATTTTTTTTTCCAGATTGTTGAAAATGATATTTTGTTTAGATGGGAGTTCCATCCTAAATAATTAATGTATGTAGTTGGCATGGAAGTTTTGTTTGCATTTTTCCAAATCCTTAAATTTTCCTTGTGGACGAAAGACCTCATGATCTCGACTCCATCAAATGACAATTTATCCATATGTTATCTACCATATATCTAGTCGATGTAGGACTTTATTCGCACCTTTTTTTAACAAGCATGCACATATATAAAATCTATTCTCAATAAAAGGGTCATGGTTCTTTACTTCAACATTATTTTAATATCAAATTATTTTAATTATGTGTGTGTGTATATACAGTCATTAGGTGGGGTGGAAGAGGGAAAATCCTTAAGAAATATGGAGATAATTAATAATGTGTAATTGAGCTGGTGAACTGATAACTATGTTAACAAACTAAATTGTTGAAAAAGCTAATACATTGAACCCTCCACCATGGCAATTATTTAAAGAGATTTGCTTTGTACTTGCTGATCGGGTTATATTGTATAAAATTTATTACAAATATAATAGATATGTTGCGTATACATATTACTCTATGTATGGACAATTCTTGGTTAATTATCTTGCAATGATGCAAAGAATATAAATTAAATAAAATTTTATTCCAAATCTTTTTTGAATGGAAAAAAAAAAAAAATAGCGTGTCAACTTAATAGATTAAGTCAGGCGCGTCAACTTAATAGAATAAGTCAGGCATTTTTACGTGGAAAAAACCTAGCTTATGCGTAATGGTTTTAATAATTTTCGGCAAGATCACCATTCAAACAAATTATACACAACATTAGGTCTAATGCTATATAAGGAATTTGAAGTTTATGCTAAGTGCTTTTGCAGTTAAACATATCTACCGAAACAAAAAATATTACATGTTTAACCCAAATTTAAAATAGCATCATAATCTTCGTATGATTGCACGAAAGGAGAAAAAAATATTATAAAACAAGTCATACACTTTAAAAAGTTTACTTCTTTTTTTATTTTTTCTTTTATAGAAAGTAAAAGAATTCCCCTAGGCAATCCAAATTTTATAAGGAATCTCTATACTATGGGCTTTAAGTTGGTTCTACCATCTATGCTTCATCCACCAAGCAAATGATGCAAGTTTGATTCCTTTCTTCCCCCCATTGTCCATTAAAAGCACTATATTATATATACGTTTATGGTCAAATGAGAGAGAATACTAATTAGCGTGTCATTTGCTGATTAATTAGACCTAAACTATTGCCCACATTCAAAAATCTTTGCATTTTTAATTAGACGTGAAGGTTAAATTTTTTTAGAAGAATAAAGTTCACAATAAGTAATTTTTTGTTTTGACAGTAATCTAAAAGCGAGATTACCTGTCTGTTTCTCTATATTATCAAGATTTCTTCATTGTTTTTATATATAGAATTTTTTGGTAATTCGCTCCCATGATGCAAACATTCCCTAGCAACGTGCAATGCCTCGTTCAGTTGCGATTTTTTATTTATCTTTTTATTTATTTATTTATTTTTTTGCACTTGACTAGGTGGGCGTTAATTTTTGCCAATGTACTTGAAGAAGATAAATGCTTACATTAGGTACCTAGCCTAATCCACTAGACGAAAGTGAAGCGGGGAGAACCAATTGAAGCAAGTCAGAAGAGCAAATAGTACTACAAACTTTTGCTAAGTTAATGTAAACGACATGGTCCCAAAACTCACATTCCAAGGAAGAATTTGGCCTTAAAAGCTATGGATTCTTTCTTGGTTGGGAGTTATCAAATCTTGATTCTTGCCGGGCATTGTGGGTCAGGTTGCCTTTACATAAAGAACATGTCAAAAAGTTTTGTGGGGTTGTAGTGTCCATCTATATATCCTTTAATTTCGGAAGACTTGTTTAGAATGTGTATTGGATGGATCGGATAATATATGCAATACTCTTCACTTCAACATATATGCTACCCGTATTCAAAATTTTTAACTTTTTTGGGTTGCAGATTTATTTTTAAACGACTTTTACGTAGATTAAACATGCTTTATACACTCACACACTAAAAACCATATACATGAAATTTGGAATTAAATCTTGACTTGATATTGACCGTTCACAATATTCATCGTGTTTCTTGGTTCTTTTGGAAAGGAAGAAAAAATAACATGAGCAATTCTGTCTTGACATCATAAAACCCTAATTTGGGTTATTTTTAGCTATTATTTTATGTTGATAAAATCGAATTATACTTTCACTTATAAATGTATTATTATTACATATAAAACCACTAAAACTTTTGATTTCATTTTTTAAGATTGTTTAAGAAAAATACAATAAAACAGACACAAGAAAACAAAATCTTTGGGGCACACTCAAAATCTTTTTACCAGCTTGTACATGTAGTTTCTTGTTTTGTCTTTGTTAATATTTAATTACGCCATTTATAAAGGGACAACATTTCATGTAATGTTAGGTTTTCATATCCATTAAATTTTTAGGTATCATAATTATAATAATGATAATATTAATTAAATAATAAAATCCATGCTGTTTAGGGCATACAAAGGGAATTTTTCCTGGTTCTTTTTTAGTATTGTGTACATCAATTCAAGAAAATATATTGCCCTTATGAAGTAGTGAAGGGGCAAATTTGGTTGTGGGTTGTCCCTAAGATGCTTCATTGGGACACTTAAATTGTTTGTTCTGTATCTTGCTTTGGATTTACTTGTTTGGATTAATTGTTGAAATTTTACATTAAGCATTTTACTAATTATTTTTTTGAGCAAATTTAAGATTCCGTAGAGAAACTAAAAAAAAAAAATTATTTTTTCATTTTGATCTCCTGAACAACTGATGAATTTTATTACATATGTTTTCATCTTTATCACTCAATACTATAACTTTGCAGTCATATATAATATTGACACGCTAAACATAATACTAAAGTTTTTGAGAGTGAAAAACAGGCAACGATAAAAATAAATATAAGAACATAAATAAGAGAGAAATCTTAACATGTTTATAACTATTTTTTTCCCTATAGAACTGCTCAACTAGCATGAAAGAAACATTTAATTTTAAGTATAAAAAATGAAAAATAAAAAATTGAATTCTTTTACTTTATCTTTTTCCTTTTCCCTTTTTGGCAATGGGGGATACAAATTTAGCCCTTGTTTAATTTGGCTAAAATTGATTTTTTAAAGTATATTTTGATAAAAATTGATGAAATGTGTGGTTAAAAAGTTGATATAAGTTATGAATTCTATTAAAATGTCTCTATTAAAATAAGTTTAAAAGAAAATGAATTTAAATTTTTTTGGCGAATCATGACTTTAATCTAGGGAGATTAAATTCAATAAAAAGTGATTTAAGCGCTGATCATGTCTATAGGTGTAAAATTTGCTCCGGAGGTATTGGACCAGCCCAACCTGAACTTATAGGTGGAACATGTTGGGCCAAACCGTCTGTATACATGGACGTCCAGTGTACATTAAAAGTTAAAGGTGAACACTTTAAACCAATAAAAAAAAAGGTGAAACCGAATCACCCCAAAATCGAGCCATGCTAGTTCAACACGTTTATGTTGACACCTCTATATTCAGTTCCAGCAGATTGTCAAGTGATCAATGTTGGATAATTTAATGCTTTAAATTACTGGATCTTTCATGTTAAATCATCGAGAAATATAAGAATTAAAGCGGAAGCATACCTGAATCAGACATGGTTAATGCAATATGAATTTAGCGGTATGATCTTCCAAATCTACACGCAATCTCCTTTTCCTCTCTGTGATGGGATGCAGTAGAGAATGAATAATTCGTTTCGTTGCGTGTGATCTGGGGACCATAACCTATTTATATAGGGATGCCCTTTGACCTAATTCGACCCATCATAGAATTAGGACTTGTGCCCGGTCTCTACACATATGTAAACCCATACTTTAATTGAATACATTAAAGCCCAAAATTGAAACCTTATTAGATCACTTTAATTGGGCTCAACCGAATTCGATAGCCTATAATTTAACACACAATTATTTACACATACAAGCCCATCTTTAATTAAAAATCCTTACAATCTCCCACTTGGGCTATATGTGTCACCTTATAATTGTGCATTAAAATAACCTTATGAGTACTCAGAATTTTGCTATCATTACCGAATGTATCCCCAAACAATCCCATCCATCAATCATATCAACATAAGATCAAAGCGGCTTTCGTTACTTTCACGTAGCTAAACCCATCAATGGTCACGTATATCAATATAACCGAATGACATGGATCAAGCATGGATGTGTAGCATGGAAATTACATGTAATGTGATCTGTAACATGCCTATTTCCAACTGGTCCACCTTAATACCTTAGTGAGATCATTTTAAACAAATTCAGAGATAATTAACCAAATAACTTTATAACTGAAAATAACATTAACTTTAAACCGTACCCAAAATAATAGTACATGTGTCTAATATAAAAAACAAAAATACAAACTCCCACTGAAACTAGATATCCTCAAGAGACATTACACCCATATGAGCAGTGTGCTCATGAAAGACCTTGGGTATCAATCCCTTAGTAAGCGGATCCGCAACTATGGAGTTTGTCCCAATATGCTCTATTGACACCTGTCCACTCTGAACTCTTTCTTTAACAGCAAGGAACTTACCTTACCTTGTTGAGTATACTCAAGACTGATCTATTAGGGATATGTTTGACATTATGAAATATTTGATATTTCTGAATGATGGGTTTGACTTAACTAAAATTTATTTTTTGTTGAGTACACTCAAGGAGATAAGTTTTAGAGGCATGTTAAGCTAACACATAAGATGTGTGAAGACAAAAGAGTTGTCAGCTTAATGATCTGGGAGTTGTATGGAGATACGACTGATAATAATATCTACCCAAAATTTTATTAGGATTTGTTGAGTACACTCAAGATCTCGGTATAACGAATGAGATCCCAACCCACTGGGAATTAAGTGTGGATTCAAATAATTTATGTATGAGGATCATGACTTTTTTTTAAACAGTGGGAGCACGTTTAATTAAAGTCCATATTGAATTTATGCATATGCATTATAATACATATTAATTCTATGTTTTTCATCATTTACAGTTTTTTGAATTATGAGTAATCATATGAATTTGAGAGGCATACTGGATGCTAACAAACTGATCGGACCAAATTTTCTCGATTGGCATCGCAATTTGAGAATCGTTCTCGAGCATGAGAAAATTGGATATGTCCTTGAGCAGTCATTTCCAGTGGTGCCTACTGAAAATTCCACTCAGGAAGAGGTGGCTGCTTACAACAAACACAGTGATGACGATAACACTGCAGCATGTGTCATGCTTGCAGCTATGTCACCTGAGTTGCAGAAGCAACATGAGAATATGGATGCTTACACTATGATTTTTCATCTCAAGGAGTTGTATGATGAACAATCACGTGTGGAGAGGTATGAGACCTCTAAACAACTACACCAGTGCAAAATGGCAGAGGGATCATCAGTCAGTGCTCATGTGCTGAAGATGATTGGTTTCATTGAAAAATTGAGTTCACAGGGTTTTATCATGGATCATGAACTAAGTATTGATTTGGTTTTGCAATCTCTGCCAGATAGTTATTCACAGTTCATTATGAACTTTAATATGAATAAGATCGAATGCACACTCCCTGAGTTACTTAATATGCTTAAAAATGTGGAGCCCAATGTCAAGGCCAGCACTGGGCATGTCTTAGCTATTTATTCCTCCAGGGGAACTAAGA
This sequence comes from Olea europaea var. sylvestris, assembly GCF_002742605.1. NCBI lineage: Eukaryota > Viridiplantae > Streptophyta > Magnoliopsida > Lamiales > Oleaceae > Olea > Olea europaea. The sequence goes on from NC_036238.1 coordinate 30,297,312, forward strand.
GGAAAATCAAAGGAAGTTTTAAGAAAACATCCAAAAAGGCTAAGGGCAATAACAAAGCAGTCAAAGCAGGCAAGGACAATACCAAATCTGATGACCCATGCTATCATTGTGGAGTGAAAGGTCATTGGAAGAGGAACTACAAGGCTTACCTCGCAAGTTTGAAGGGAAAGAAGTCTTCTGAAGCTTCTACTTCAGGTATTTTTGTTATCGAGGTTAATATGTCTACTTCATTAGCTTCTTGCGTATTAGATACCGGATGTGGATCTCATATTTGTATAAATATGCAGGGACTAAAGAGAAGTAGACCACTACAGAAAACAGAAGTTGACCTGCGCGTGGAAAATGGAGCAAGAGTTACCGCATTAGCTGTAGGGACATACTTCTTACCACTGCCTTCAGGCTTAGTATTAGAATTAGAAAATTGCTATTTTGTTCCGGCCATTACTAAAAATATTATTTCTATTTCGTGTTTGGACATGAATGGTTTTTCGATTAATGTTAAGAACAATCGTTGTTCGTTTTATAAAGATGAGATCTTTTATGGTTGTGGTGTATTGCAAAATAGAATTTATATTCTTGATATTGAGTCGTCTATTATGAATATAGAAAATGAAAGACATAAAAGTGATAATCTAAATAATGCATACCTTTGGCATTGCAGATTGGGTCATATTAACGACAAACGCATTTTCAAGTTACATAAAGATGGATAATTGGGGTCAACTGATTTTGAATCATTTGACAAATGCGAGTCGTGCCTGTTAGGCAAAATGACCAAGTTCCCTTTTACTGGAAAAGGAGAAAGAACCACAGAACTGCTGGGACTAATACATACTGATGTATGTGGACCCATGTCAATAACTGCCAGAGGTGGTTTCTCTTACTTCATCACATTCACTGATGATCATTCTAGATATGATTATGTGTATCTGATGAAATTCAAGCATGAAGCACTTGAAAAGTTCAAGGAATTCAAACTTGAAGTAGAGAAACAAATTGGTAAAAGTATACTCACGCTGAGATCAGATCAAGGTGGAGAATATTTAAAGGGAGAATTTTTAGATTATCTTAAAGAGAATGGGATTCTCTCGCAGTGGACTCCGCCATATACACCGCAACATAATGGTGTATCTGAACGGAGGAATCGCACTTTGTTAGACATAGTGTGATCTATGATGAGCCATGCAAACATCCCAAAATCATTTTGGGGTCATACACTAATTGCTGCGTGCTACACACTTAATCGTGTCCCATCTAAATCGATCGGCAAAACTCCATACGAGCCATGGAGAGGAAAAAGACCAAACTTATCTCATATGAAAGTTTGGGGCTGTGACGCTTATGTAAAGCAAAATGAATCAGATAAGTTTGAGACTAAATCTGACAAATGTGTATTTGTGGGATATCCAAAAGAGACAATTGGATATCAGTTTTATAATCCCGTTGAGAAGAAGGTGTTCATCTCAAGGCATGCTATATTCCTAGAGAAAGAGTTTATTCTAGGAGAGGGTAGTGAGAGCAAATTAGAACTTGAAGAAGTTCAAGAATCCACAGATACTGTTGACCAATTAGATGAACTTGAGTCTGATCCTACACCTGTTGATGGACAGACTCTTGATCAGGATGTAGAGAACCCCGAGGACACTCCAGCTCAGCGTAAATCAAGTAGGATCATTCGATATCCCAGGAGGTATGAATTCACGATTACTAATCAAGTATTATTAGTCGAGGATGATGAACCTACAAATTACGCAGAAGCAAAGTCAAGTGTTGACTCGAAGAGATGGCAAGATGCCATGGAATCCGAAATGAACTAAATGTATGAGAACAAGGTTTGGACCTTGGTCGACCTTCCAGGTGGGATAAAATCGATAGGTTGTAAATGTGTTTACAAGAAAAAGGTCAATGTGGATGGAAACGTCCATACATACAAAGCAAGGCTAGTAGCAAAGGGTTACACACAAAGACAAGGTGTTGACTTTGATGAAACCTTTTCGCCTGTAGCCATGCTAAAATCCATTCGAATTTTGCTTGCAATAGCTGCATACCATGAATATGAGATATGGCAAATAGATGTCAAAACTGCTTTCCTTAATGGAAACTTACAAGAGGAGGTGTACATGACACAGCCTGAAGGTTTTGAATCCAAAGGAGCCAACAAAGTATGTAAGCTAAATCGATCCATTTATGGATTAAAGCAAGCCTCTAGGAGTTGGAATTTTCGTTTTGATGAAACAATCAAAAGGTTTGATTTTATCAAAAATGAAGATGAACTGTGTGTTCATAAGAAGACAAGTGGGAGCGCGGTCGTATTCCTGATATTTTATGTCGATGATATATTATTAATGGGAAAAGACATCCCAATGCTTCAATCGGTAAAATTATGGTTGTCAAAGAATTTCTTCATGAAAGATATGGGAGAAGCAGCGTATATCTTAGGAATCAAGATCTATAGAGATAGATCTAAAAGATTATTAGGCTTATCCCAATCTTCGTATATAGATAAAATCTTGAGAAGATTTAATATGGAAGAGTGTAAAAGAGGATTATGTCCCATGTCGCATGGGATTTACCTCTCAAAAGATATGTGTCCTAAAACACATGATGAAAGGAGTCGCATGGATAAGATTCCTTATGTTTCAGCGATAGGATCTATTATGTATACGATGCTATGTACAAGACCAGATATTTCATATACTCTAAGTGTTAAGAGCAGTTTTCAAGCAAACCCTGATGAGAAACACTGGATAGCGGTTAAGAACATTCTTAAGTACTTGAGAAGGACTAAAGATGCGTTCTTGATCTATGGAGGAAATGAACTGAAAATTCATGGGTATACTGATGCCAGCTTTCAAATTGATAAAGATGATAGCAAGTCTCAGTCAAGATATATGTTTACTCTCAACAATGGAGCGGTTAGTTGGAAAAGTTCCAAACAGGAGACAACCGCTGATTCAACAACAGAAGCCGAGTACATAGCTGCTTCTGAAGCAGCGAAGGAAGCTGTCTGGATCAAGAAGTTCACTAATGAACTTGGAGTCGTTCCTAGCATTGTTGATCCCATACCTTTGTATTGTGATAACAATGGAGCCATCGCGCAAGCGAAGGAATCGAGATCTCATCAACGATCCAAACATGTGCTGAGACGATATCATCTCATCAGGGAGATTATACAAAGAAATAACGTAACGATAGAGCGAGTTCCCACAGATGACAATATTGCAGATCCACTGACAATGCCATTGTCACAACAGAAACATGATCGTCATGTGGATGCTTATGATATTAGATACGCGAGTGATTGGATCTAGTGCAAGTGGGAGTTTGTAAGTGTTATGCCCTAGATCCAATCGATTTAGGTTGTAAACGCTTTTAATATGTTTAATGCATTTAATTTTAGCGAGATCTATTATTTATTTAAATTAATTTCGTGATAAATAATATTAAATAATAGAATCCAAAGATCCAAGTTTAAGTGATTTGTTAATCACAAGGAATTGTGATTGTGAGATACAAATTATATATAATTGGATCTTGAATAAACAGTGGTCGTAAGTAATAACGAGATACGGATATCGTTAATACAGTTAGACCATCACGTGTGGTATTTATTACTTGTGAAGTAAGTAGTTGATCTCACGAGCTAAAGTGTGGTGACACTTAAATGAACACGTGGATATTTTGTTATAAAACAAAACATTGGAGACCCGCTAAGAGATTCCACATGGATAACTATTTGAGTGTCAGTGGTTAACTTTTAACATTCGGTAATGAAATTGATCCTACAACTTGAGGTCATCATAGTACCTTATATGAGGACAATCATATTTTGACGGTGATGAATGTTGCTCTGCCAAGGGCCGCTAATACGACATCATTCGGGATTGTCAAGAACCATATGAAGGTTGTGAATGATCAATAGAGGATTCGTCACTCTTAGATAGTAAGAGATTGTGATCTGCATTTCGTTCAATTAAGTCAATAACGAAATCCTTGGCCAAGGTGTACATATAAGTCGAAAAGGAGTTTTCGACTCATATTGACTAAATAGAAGAATGAAAGATATGATTGATAATCGAGATTGACACACTTCCATGTCTCGTAGTTGATCGGATCATATTGACGAAGGGATTATAATTTCATAGTAAACAAACAGTTTTGGTTTTGTCATACCACGTGACATTTCCCGTCATATGTGTTGCCCTGATACATTGCTAGATGTCAATCTGGAACGACGAGTGTGAATCTGTGATATATTAAAAGAGTGTTTAATTTATCAGTTTTGATTAGATCAAAATAATATTTCACGTCGTTAGGGATCGTGGTCGGGAACCTAGTGGGTCACACACAAAAGAGAATTGATAGGTTGCAAATTTCCAATTGATTAATTTAACAATCGTTCGATAAATTAATTAATTGGATTTGTTATTTATATTCTCGAATTAATTAATTGAATTGATTAATTCACGGATCGGGTTTAATTAAATGGCTTAATTAAACAATGGACCGGACCGGGCCGAGCCCGTTTGGGTTTATATAAATACATGACTAAGGTTTGAGGTCCATAATGTTTTCATTATTTTTGCTGGCACAAGAGAGAAAACTCTAGCAGTTGCAGTCTATTCTCTTTGTCGATTTCATTGGAGGCTGGACAATTGGACAGCTGTAGGAGGCAGATTCAAGCTACTGGAAAGGAATAATGCGAAGGAGTTTGCAAATTAAAGAAAAGGTATATTTCTTATCACAGTTTTTATCTAAATACAAAGCTGAATCCTGAATGAGAATTGAAATTTATTAAATTCCGCTGTGCATATTTAAGTAAATTCCCAACAACAATGCATTCTATGAATTGCAATTTACGTGACATTATTATTTAATAAATACACATTCAAATGTAAAATTGATATTGACAGTCAAACATAATTGATTTTTATTAGATTCTAATGACAATCCAATACTGGGTGTGTGTTTATCCATTCTAAAATATAAATAATAAAATGGATTGCAAGGAATCAAATGTTCTAAAAACAGAAACAGAATAAAGTAAATTCCTGTTGACACATAAAAATTCAGCCCAAATCGAACAGCCCAAGGAGTAAAGCCCAATTGGAAGATCCCCAAATCAGATAGCCCAAAGAACGAAGTCCAATTGAACGAATCAAGGTGAAGGCCCAAATAAGGGGCCCAAGAGTGCGGTAACGCCATCGCCCAAGTTTGCAAGTCGCCCAGAATCTGAACGAATGGAGTGTCATACGGTCGCCCAGAGCTGTTATTCTATTCTCGCCCAAACCTTCAAGTCGCCCAAGGTATCAACAAACATAACGCATTGTGGTTATCAAGAAATGCAGTTATCAAGGCAGTTGTTAAAGTAGCCCTATCACGTTCCACAACTCAAGGAATTCAATCGAAAGCGGTTGAACGATGAAAGATAATGGCAGCAGTTAAAAGACAGTTTCATGACAAAATGGCCACTACAAAGGAAGTGGGTAGTTATAGGACGATCAAGCAGTTTTTAGAGTAGTTAATCACAAAGAGATCGTCTATGCGGTATAAAAGGGAGAAACAACGTAGAAGCAAAGGATCGAATCCAAAACTCTCGAACAGAGAATATGTAACTTTCATTTCCTTAGCTTTTAGACTTAAACACTTTTCTTTCTGTAACTCGTGTGCTTGCGCCCCTTGGAGGCACGTTGTTTTTCGTTTCCAATTGTAAAGTTCATCGCCAATAAAAGAACATCCCTTTTTGAGACTTTGTCTCAAGAGGTTTCGTCCCTTACACAATCGTCTGATCCTCTTTAATTGTTAGCGAATTAACCCACGCGAAACAATTTGGCACGCCCAGTGGGACAGTGGTGTTAGGTGTTGAAAGTACAAAAGGTGAAACAATATGCCTCAGAGATCCGACAAGGAAGGAGCAAGTCAGGGAGGAATCCAGTCTGTAATCGAGCGATATGAGGAGCAGCATGCCTCTCCACGAACAGATGGACAAAATCAGAGCAGTAACAGTCGTTACGAACCAATGACGGAGCTGAGTCTTCGAATCATGCGTGCATTGCTTGGAGAACTCACGTAAGACGTCGTTGAACAGCTAAATCTTCGAAGTATTCATAATATGGAAAGATTTACACAAAATGGAAATGCACACTATGACAATATGGCCAAACAGCTAAAGACGTTAAACGAAACAATGAATAAGTTAGTAGGCCAAATATGTCAACCGGCTATACCTCTTACAAACCACTTTCAAACCAGGACAATTGTGGGACATAATCCCTCTGTCCTAAATCCGAATCAAGGGGTAGAACCACTTTCTGGGCCTTCCACTTCAAACCAAAGGGGTACTACAGTGCCAAATCAAAACAATGGTAGTGGCATGCCTAATTTGGGGGTAGTCCAAACGTGAGAGATAATGTCCTAAATAATGGACAGAACATTCCACGTGGTAATGAGGGAACAGATGTCCAGGCTAATGGTAATGGCCCTAATTATGATAATTTTGTTGCCAATCAAGGACCAAACGTCAGACCTCATGCAAATCAACCGGTTAATCAGCCTGTAGGAATTCCATATGATCCCAATGTCATGTTGAGGAACCAGATTATGGAAATCGTGCAGGATCAGATGGCTTTTGGGGTGCGTCCTGTCATTAGGCCGACGTACACAAAGACATATCCTGATTGGGTAGACCAAGCATATCCATGGCCTAGAGGGTACAAAGTGCCAGAATTCTTACTGTTTACTGGTTTAGGATAGTTGTCTACTCTAGAACACATAGGGCGATTCACGTTGCAAAGTGGTGATGCAACCGATTACCATAAAATGAGACTTTTTCCTAGTTCGTTAACAGGAGTAGCTTTCTCCTGGTTCATCAATTTGCCAGCGAACTCTGTTCAAACATGGCAACAATTGGAACAGTTGTTTCATGCTGAGTTTTATAAAACTGAATCTGAAGTCACTTTGGCTGATTTGGCGAATCTACGTCAAATGCCAAATGAATGGGCAGAAAGTTTTCTCCAAAGGTTCAAAACAGCAAGAAGCAAGTGTTTTGTACCTCTGCCCGAAAAAGAATTTGTCAAGATCGCACAAGGCTGCTTGAGCTTTGATTTAAAAAAGAAGTTCCAGGACAAGGAATTTCCCGACATTTTCCAGTTGAGTGCGAATGTGATTAGGTATGAGCGACTGATAAGAGAAGAAGAACAAATGAAAAATTCTAGTAAAGGGACTTATTACAGAGACCAAAATTTTGACGTTCATACCATCGATGATGAATCATACGATCAGGCCGAAATGTGTTTGGCCGAATTGGTAAAAGGGGATACATATACTTGTCCCATAATGGCCAAGCCTAGACCATCGGGCAAAGATGAGCCCATAAAGGATGGAAACATAAAGGCTAGAACGTTCTCGTTCGATGTGACTAAAGCTGACCTTATATTCGATAAATTATATAGGGATAAGCAAATAAAGCTGAGCGATATGCACAAATTGCCAAACCCTGAACAAATAAAGGGTAAAAAAATATTGTAACTGGCATAATGCATGGTCACATTTGACTAACAATTGCTTGGTTTTCCGTCACGTATTGCAGAATGCTATTGAATCAGGACGAATTACGTTCGACGATAAGAAAAAGATGGCAGTGGACGAGAATCCTTTCCCACAGCCACTTGGGGTAAATATGGTAACGTCTGGATTCAAGAACAAGTTGCCAAAATTCAAGTTGGTCATAGATGATGGAGAAGAGGATACTAAAACACATCCCAGTGTCTTCGAACGAATCAAAGAGAAAGAACCAAAAAAGGACGAAAACGTCCTGTGTGCAAAGTGTAAAAGGGAAATAAATGGAGACGAGGAGAAACCAGGGACATGGCAGCATCCTCATCGCCCTGCCTTCTTACCAAACATTCAGCTTGGTAGAGGGCGAGGTACATCATTCTATAGAGGACCGCCTTTTGAAAGGCAGTTCAGATCAGCAGATACTTGAAGAACATTTAGGCCGCAACCTCACCGGCCAAATGTATGGCATTCATTCCAGTACAGCGTAGGAAGGGCAATACCCTTCGATGAGATGACTAGGACCCAACAAAGGCGTTTCCAGCGAAACTACGGACGGATGATGAGGTAGCAACAAGGAATGCCACACCCTAAAGCACCTCTACTACTCAAGGTAGCCAATCAAAACGTCCTCAAAGGTAGTAAAGAGACTGGTACAAATGAATCAATGAAAGAACTGCCAGAAACCTCTTCTGGGAGATCAAGGTTTGAGAGGGACAAAAGGGATGAAGAAGATCCAGATCAACCCCTTGATATCCAGTTCAGTACGTTGCCTCCTATCGTGGCCAATAATTACCTACTGTCCAATGAATTCAAGAATAAGGAAAAGGAAGAAGAGAGGGATGACAACGAAGGAGAAGCCTGCGTGCTGGTATGTGAAGAAGGCCAGACTTCTGGAGAGGCCTACAACGATGAAGAGGACGATGGTTTGACAGACATTGAAGAAGAAATCGACCTTGAAGCAGAAAGGAAAAAGAGAGGAGTATCGCGCAATACTCTGTTTAAGCAACTACATCAAGAAGGAGTTCGCGAAGTAGACTTATTGGGGGAGCCATCTGGGCGTCCTTTCGATTTCTACGTACTGTACGGGACACCCAAAAGGAAGAAGAGAGTGCCTCGCTCTGAGAAGTATGGGTCACCTCCAAGAATAATGCCCCCTCCCACAGGTTGGATAACTGATGAGGAAGCATTAGAAAAAAGTAAGAAGGAAATTCAGGAGACAGAGAATCAGCGTGACATACTGCACGTCGACCTATCACAAGGGGATAATTCGACAGAAAACAAGCAAGAGGTAGAAATAGAGGCTGCCGAAAAGGTTGTTTTTAAACGACCAGCCATGAAATTGACAAAACACCTGAGGCCATTATACGTTAAAGCTCTAGTTAACGGCGTCCCAGTGGCAAAAGTGCTTGTCAACAATGGAGCAGCTATAAACACCATTCCATCCAGGATGATGAGAAAGTTCGCAAAGACAGAGGGTGATATGATTCCTACAGAAGTCATCCTCACTAGCTTCAATGGAGGAGCAACTTCAGCTAAGGGAGTTATACCATTAGACATAACTATAGGTACGACTACCAGGACCACTGTCTTCTTTGTAATAGATGGTCCTACTAGTTACAACGTGCTTTTAGGAAGAGATTGGATACACGAAAGTCACTGTATACCCTCGTCGCTCCATCAATGCCTGATTTTTTGGAATGACAAAGGCGAAGCAAAGGTGGTACAGGCCGATCATAGGCCTTTTGTCGCAGAAGCAAACTCGGTGGAAAAGTTCATGTACGAAGGAAACTATGGACCTGTCAGAGTGGTACAAGACGGGGAAGAAACTCAGGTTGTTGCGCAAAGCGAAGAACCATTCTCAGTGGACGCACTCACTGAGATATTCAAACAGATGAAGCCAAATATGGTGGCCCTGGAAGAGCCAGTGATTGGCAAAAGAATAATCAAGGAATCTTGAATGGATTCTGAGTTGCAAAAGCAAATGGCCGATATTCAGGCCTTCAAAGTCAGACTGATGGCTTTCAATAAGGAATGCAATGACAAAGCGAAGGAAGAGACTGCCCTAAAAGCGCTGAAGGACAAGTTGGCAGTATTCGAGTTAGAGCAAAGCCTTGGCCGAGAAGTCAACAAGGTGGACTGTTTGGAAGAAGTTAACAAGGTGGACTGTTTGGAAGAGGAAGTACTTACAAAAGAACTGGACGACGAAGTGATGGGGATTGCCAAACCTGGATACGCTCAAGCGCAAGACCCTCTGATCAAAGTAAATATCGGCGATGAAGGAGAAGATCACCCAACGTTCATTAGCCAGATGCTCGACCAAGAGGTTAGTAACAAATTAATCGCTTTGTTAAAAGAATACAAAGATTGTTTTGCTTGGGAATATGAACAAATGCCTGGTTTAGATAGAGACTTGGTGGAACATAGGTTA
>NC_036238.1:30308011-30308487 GCF_002742605.1 Olea europaea var. sylvestris
ATTAGTAGGAAAACAAAGTTATGTTCGCTGAATTACACACTAATAGACGAAGAGTTATTTAAGAAACGCCCTGATGGTGTATTACTAAAGTGTGTGAGTTTGCAAGAAGCCAAGACGATCATGGCTGAAGTGCACGAAGGAATATGTGGAGCTCATCAAGCTGGCCAAAGGATGAGATGGTTAATTATTAGGAGTGGACATTTTTGGCCAAAGATGGGAGAACTATGCGTTCAGTACGCAAAAAGTTGTTTAGCATGCCAAAAGCATGGTCCAATACAAAGGGCGCCAGCGCGAGAGATGGCACCTATTATTAAACCTTGGCCGTTCAAAGGTTGGGCGATAGATCTAATAGGGAAGATCTACCCTCCATCGTCCAAGCAACATACTTTTGTTATAGTTGCAACCGACTATTTCACTAAATGGGTAGAAGCGGTACCTTTAAAAGAGATCACCCAGAAGAATGTTATAGAGTTTAT
>NC_036238.1:30308634-30315231 GCF_002742605.1 Olea europaea var. sylvestris
ACAAGCGGAATCTTTTAATAAGATTCTAAAAAATATCATCAGAAAGATGATAGATGAAAACGCCAGAAATTGGCACGAATGTTTGAACAAGGCCTTATGGGCTTATAAAACATCACCTCGGTCAAGTACCAAAGTTACTCCTTTCCAACTTGTTTATGGACAGGAGGCCGTTTTGCCTATGGAAATCAACGTGCAATCAATTCGAGTGTGCTTACAACATAAGTTGAATGATGATGAGTATGCCGAATAGCTAGTTCAAAATTTATTAAGTTTAGATGAATTGAAGTTGGACGTCTTGGATAGGTTGCGAGTTCAAAAGCAAAGAATGGCTAAATTTTATAATAAAAAAGTCATAGCCAAGTCGTTCAGCCTGGGTGAACTAGTTTGGAAGACGATACTCCCTTTGGACACCAAGGATCCAAAGTACGGGAAGTGGTCGCCCAACTGGGAAGGACCATACAAAATAAATGGTCGCCCAACTAGGAAGGACCATACAAAATAAACAGTGTATTGCCTAATGGAGCATACCACTTGGAAGATTTAGACGGCACCAAGCACGTAAGATTCATTAATGGCAAATATTTGAAAAAATATGTTCCTTCTTTATGGAAATGCGAACAGATAAAAACATAACCAAACATTCTGAACGATCAAAAGATAATAAAGACAGAGCGAAATACGTTCGAATAAAGTTCTTTATTATCAAAAGTTCATTACATGAATACAAAAGATGCAAATAATGGATGTGTTACAAAATATAACTAAAGTAAGATGATCTCCCAGTTGATCGCTGAGTAAGCTTCACACCGCCTTCCTAAATGTATCGCTGCAAAGGTGGGGTTGACGAGTGAGAGGGTGTACCGGCCTCACCACCTTCCTAAATGCATCGCTGCAAAGGTGGGGTTGACGAGTGAGAGGGTGTACTGACCTCACCACCTTCCTAAATGCATCGCTGCAATGGTGAGGCTGAGAAACACTCTCAGCAGACAAGCTGAGAAGCACTCTCAGCAAGCAAAGTGACCCACATGCAGCCCAAAAATTGCCTCCCATCATTGACTCCTTGTGAAGAATAAAGAGACGATAGGAAGAATTTTGCAGGAAAGAACTTCGCTGCTGGTCAGAAAATATTTCCTATACCTCCCATACCAAGGGTGACATCAAGGTAAATATAAGGCGGATGGACTAAACAGTCCATTTTTGGATCAGGTTGATCGTCAGAATGCCAAGGAATGGCAGCAAATTGGTTTCGAATAAGAAAAAGAAGAGATGAAGATAGAGGATGAAAAATGCGAAACATTTATAAGGGGGTGAAGATGAAGAGACAGAATATGAACAACCACATTTCTGTTTAATAAACGGAATTAAATGGCCCTAAGTCTTGGGAACAGTAGTGGGAATATCAAAAGGGAATGGACAAGATTCTTAATACAAAGCAGTTAAGTGCTTAAAGAATTGATAATTAGAAAATAAACATTAAATAAATGCACAAAAAGTTAATGTTCGTTAATAATGAACAAAATTACAAAAGAGAAAAGACATCGTATGTCTTAATTACATTCTACCCCATAAGGAACGAATTCGTTCCCTAAGTTTTTCCCAATCCTCGTCCTGTTGGGAGGAAGTGATGTTCAATTCAGCCGCAACGTCATCATCATCAACCTCCAACTTCTTGTACTGTTCGACCAAGGATTTAGTTCGCTCAATTCCCTGAGAGGCGTTGCGCTTTTTAGCAGCCATCCTCCCCCTGCAATCGTCCATTTTGGCTTGAAGTTCCCTTATCTGAGCAGCCAAGTCAACCATCAAAGAATCTTCAATCATGACTTCGGAAGAGATTTCTTTCAACTCGTCCTTAGCCTTGTTGATCTCCTTGCGCAAAGACTCTTTCTCAGCTACGGCTCGAAGATATTGAGTACGCTTGGCCTTTAGTTCAGCATTCTTGGCCAGCATAGAAAGGACCTCGGAGTGAATGACCTTCAACGTCGCTTTAAAGTCGGCAGAAAGATTGAGCGACGGAAGCGTCAGTGCTTGCTCTAACTTCGCACTCAAGCGCTCAAGTTCATCCTTGTGTCTGGCAGCACTAGCCCTTCCAATATCCATATCCATGAAGGATACGTACTCAAATACCAACTCCTTCAAAAACTTCAAATCCTCTTCTGAAGAAGCAGCAGGACAATCAGATGGAGCAGGGCGAGGCATTTGGACCTGCCCCCAGGAAGCGAACAAATCCTGGATAGAACGCACAATCCTGTCAGCATCCTGCAAAGAAGATTGCCAATATTAAAAATCCTCACTACAACGAACAAGGTGGAAATAGAAATGGAGCAAAAAGAAAAAACTACCTCGTCGAAAATCGTAGAAGATGGCGCGCCCTCAGCCAAGCTGGCCACCAACGGCTCATCCATTCGTGAGGACTTCCCCTTGTCCGAGCGAGAAGATGTTGCCACAACGGGCGGACTCATAGGAGTATCTGCAAAGTTCAAGAGCAACAAATCAGAAACCAATAGCACGAACAAAGGTAAGACATCAAAAACTGAATTACCTTCTGCTTCGATGATTGGGGGGTCGACGCCCTGGGAAGAAGGTGGCTCATCCATGGGTTGTGATGAAGACTCTGGGACTGAAGATGTATCTTTAAGCATGGTCCCATCATCAACCGGTTTGGATAAAGTAGCCTCATCAGAGGATGATGGAGCAAGAGTTGTCAATGCCAAAGCCTTTGAAGGGGAGGCTGAGCTTTTCTGAAAAGTCCAAAAGATCATCGGTACACAGAAAAGTTTCAAATGTGGAAAATCATACTTGTAAATAGACCAATTTAATTATCTTCCTCCTGACGATAAGAGGGGCATCATCATCATCATCATCATCAACATCATCCTCCAGAATGGGAGATGCTGAGGCTGGCCGTTTGCGGCTTGGAGGACTCTTGGCCGTAGTAGGCCTGGCGGGGAGAGAAGAAGATGGACGAGCAGATTGTTTAGTACGACGAGAAGGAGAGGGGTTCCGAATAGACAAAGGAGTGACCAAAACAGGAGGAGGAGAAGAAATACTCGATTGGTCTAATGAATGAAAGGCACGATTGGCCTCAGTTGCAAATAATCTGCGCTTCATCGATGACCAAAGTTGTTCAAAAAGAGGGTGAGTAGCATGACAAGAATTAAAAGGGGCCAATGAAAAGTGGCTTGATAAATGAAGGTTGCGAGCGTTTATAGCCTCTGCTTTCGCCTTATTAATGGTATGAAAACGGCCAATTAAGTTCTTCGAATAGCAAAGAGGAACAGGCCAAGTTTGGCCAAAACCAAGCTGACGAGCAAAAAATTGGGGAGCATAAATTTCTACCCCCGCTTTGGCATTGGTCCCAGTTAAGATATCATGGAAAAGCTCCCTCCCAGTTAAGAACTGGATCCAAATGAGCAGGGAGGTGCTCGCGCTATCTATAGTGGAAGGGGGATGTACATAGTTTGGAGTCAAAAAAGGAGGAAAATGAAAGAAGGAAGAAATTGAATCTAAAGAATAAAAGAATGAAAAAAATGTCCCTTCTGGACATATTTACAAGAGTTAAGGGCTCCATAGCTAGCCCGTAACAGTTAGCAGAAGGACGAGAAATGGATGGAGCACCAAGCGATGGAAAATAGGATCTCAACCACAGTTGAGTGAACTAAAGAGGTCCAGTGCCAGTGGGAGATGCACCATTCTTCAATTGAGCTTGAAGAAAAGGGCAGCAAAAAACAAAGAACATAAATTCAAAGGCCTGCCACGCGCCAATTCGTGCGCTATAGGTAAATAACTCAGAGAAGGCTTTATACTTGGCACGCACAACACATATTTACAAAGCCAAACTAAAAGGAAGGCCACTCGCTCAGTATGGGTAGGCTCAGCACTCGAATGATTATGGAGGGTCTGCAGGCTTGAATAAGAATCGGTGTAGTTTTTACTGAACTGTGGGGCGCCACCAGAAACTAAGATACCTGGGAAAATGGTATCGCCCAAAGGTGGTAAATTCACCAGGGCCCCAACATCCCTTAACGTAATAGACATGGGGCCAAGGGGAAAAATAAAGGTGTTGTACTCAGGGGACCAAAAACTCAAAGCAATCGAAAAGAGCGCTGAATCAAAAGTAGGGGGGCGAATAGAGACTTCTAACAAATCAGAAATCCTAGCGCTATCAAAAAGTGCCTTAGTAGGACCATGGCCCACCAGGCGAGCATGCCACTTATGAAAAGCTACATCAGATTTAGGTTAAGTGCGAATACCTCTTTCGCGAAGTGGCCCCAGCGGCAGAGAGTTTAGAAAAGGAGGGCCATGAGTGCAAGGAAACAGCTGACCCACCGCCGCCTGTTCAACTGCCTCCGCATTGTTGAAGAAAGGACCCAAGTAAAACTCATTACGTCCAACATCGACGGGCGCGAGAAAACTTGGGGGTATGTATGGACGACTCAGAAGTTTCTGAAAGTCATCAAAACTAAAGGAGTCGCTAGCTTGAGATTGTGAAGCAGCCATTGGAGAAGGAACGAAGCTTTTCAGGGTTACGTAACAAGGAAGCAAAAGATGAACAATGAATCGTGAAAGAGACGCAAAAAATATGAGGCGTGGTTTGGTAGCAGTGAAATGGCGTGTTTGGGGTTTATAAGGGTTTGCAAAACGACGCACTTTTTCATGTTATAGAAGGAAACAATGATTGAAATTCTTGGGAATTTCGAACGTTGCTGGAAACATGAAGTGAATATGGCAAAATTCAATAATCATTATTAATTCTGCCATATTGGGGGGGGGGTAATTGTTGACACATAAAAATTCAGCTCAAATCGAACAGCCCAAGGAGTAAAGCCCAATTGGAAGATCCCCAAATCAGATAGCCCAAAGAACGAAGTCCAATTGAACGAATCAAGGTGAAGGCCCAAATAAGGGGCCCAAGAGTGCGGTAATGCCATCGCCCAAGTTTGCAAGTCGCCCAGAATCTGAACGAATGGAGTGTCATACGGTCGCCCAGAGCTGTTATTCTATTCTCGCCCAAACCTTCAAGTCGCCCAAGGTATCAACAAACATAACGCATTGTGGTTATCAAGAAATACAGTTATCAAGGCAGTTGTTAAAGTAGCCCTATCACGTTCCACAACTCAAGGAATTCAATCGAAAGCGGTTAAACGATGAAAGATAATGGCAGCAGTTAAAAGACAGTTTCATGACAAAATAGCCACTACAAAGGAAGTGGGTAGTTATAGGACGATCAAACAGTTTTTAGAGTAATTAATCACAAAGAGATCGTCTATGCGGTATAAAAGGGAGAAAGAACGTAGAAGCAAAGGATCGAATCCAAAACTCTCGAACAGAGAATATGTAACTTTCATTTCCTTAGCTTTTAGACTTAAACACTTTTCTTTCTGTAACTCGTGTGCTTGCGCCCCTTGGAGGCACGTTGTTTTTCGTTTTCAATTGTAAAGTTCATCGCCAATAAAAGA
This sequence comes from Olea europaea var. sylvestris, assembly GCF_002742605.1. Lineage (NCBI taxonomy): Eukaryota > Viridiplantae > Streptophyta > Magnoliopsida > Lamiales > Oleaceae > Olea > Olea europaea. The sequence continues at coordinate 30,314,091 of NC_036238.1, forward strand.
ACACCCATTTTTGGGACTTTGTCTCAAGAGGTTTCGTCCCTTACACAATCGTCTGATCCTCTTTAATTGTTAGCGAATTAACCCGCGCGAAACTGAATTAGTATGTATAACCATGCTTTTGAATCTAAAAAGCTCTTAACAATGCCCGAATTTTTTTGCAACATCAACTTGACAGTGTTTCTGTCACCTATGCCGTTTATTTTGCTTATGTGACAAACATTGGTTTTTTTGTGCATAAATATATTTTCTTAAAGATGAAAACTCAGTTGGATTTATTTATTTTATTAATTTTAAAGGAGATCTCTAATGCAAGAATGTATCAGAATTGAGAATGTCTGAGAAATATTAATGGTTTCCAGAAGACAATGGACGATCTTTGTTTGACATGTGTAGAGTATCGAACTAAGAACCACATTTTCGCATAATAATATCAACCACTTTAATCTCATTGGAGTCATCTTCTCATTCTTGATTTTTTCTGATCAAGTATGTATCCATCAATATGTTGAGCATCAGAAGCATTGAAAACATAAATATCACTCTCTTTTGAAGAATTCAATTCATTATATCTAATTTCTTTATAGTACTCTGTTAGGACCTTCCTCTTCCTGCTCACGCTGATTCCCGGGCTCAGTTAACCATTAAAAATCGAGTTTCAACATCAAACTGGAAGAACCCATACCGCCGGCTACTCTTCTTCCTATGGTTGCTTTCTTCTCTTGCTTAATTGATTCAATCCACACACTTAGGATGGATACCACTCAGGTAAGGTTCACAAAGACTCAAGCAATTTGGGTGGAGAAGAAATCACGAAGAAGATGAAGGCAGAAGAACTCGGCAGTTTCTCACGGCTTGGACACGGTTGGACGGGTTCAACTTATGGACGGTACCAACAAAGGCAAAGACACCAATATATATAGTAAGTCAAGTGGCCAACATAAGGTAAGTCGGGATATGGTAAGTAGGCTCGACTAGGGTTAACTTCCAATGGAAGAAATCAACAAGCCACAAAGAATATTAGCCGTCCAATAGGTAAGGCAACGTTTGGTCGGTTCATCCATTATTCGATGTTGAATTATCGTTCAGTCATTTATGTCGACTGATAAAATTGGTTCTCATCATCGCCCGGGGGTCGTTTGAC
>NC_036238.1:30318658-30561852 GCF_002742605.1 Olea europaea var. sylvestris
ATTGTCGTCGAGATCCTTTGAAGGATCCATTTTAAAGCTGAAGAATCGTTCGAGTAGGTAGAGTTTATTTGGTGTAGATTTAAGCAAGTATAAGTCTTCTAGTCTTTTCCAAAGTTCTTTGGTGGTTTTTAGTTTTCCCACTTTTCTTAAGACGGCGTCAGACAAGTGTAATATTATTGAGGTATAGGCAAGCTCATCGGCTTCCTCTTTTTGTTCTTTTGAGATATCAGGTGCAAAATTGCCTTCGATGGCTTTTGACACCTTTTGTTGGACTAGTATGCCTCTCATCTTTTGTTGCCAGATAGAGAAGTCCCCTTTACCGTTAAAAATTCCCAAATCAAAATTATGTGTTGTCATTGGTTAACACCCTAATTAAACCACACGAAGTAGTATTGGGAAACGTGATAAGGTAATGTCTTGTTAATTATTAGCAAAGGTAATAATGAACCTAAACGCTACGTCCACCAAGGAATAACAAGCACTTTAAATTAAAAGAACAAATACTTAATTAACGCAAGTAATCCTAATTCTAGCACATGCAATGGTTACCCCTTCACGGCAACCCCAAAACCTAACGATCACCCCACACGATGATCTTGCTATTGCTGAATTTAAATGGATTAAGCCAATTTACCAGAGCGGACCTATCTGAGTCCGTAAAGTGGAGAAAAACGAGCCTGCTGTTGGATTTCAATCGGCGTCGTACCAAAGGGCAAAATCGTCCAACTTTTTCTGTGTAACCTGAAACACAAAACAAAGTATATCAACGCGTTCAGGAGATCGAAACAAACAAGTTACCTGAAGACTGCGTCGTCGGAAAACCGCCCACGCGCCGTCGCCGCCGCCACGCGCCGCCTGTCCCGGAGCGCCTCGGCCTGCTGATGATGGGTATGGCCTCCGTTTGTCCAACCGAGCTCTGGTTTGTGAGTAATTGCAAAATTTCAGATTCGGATTCTAAGTTGATGATGCGAAAATCAGCCGATTTTGAGCCGTTTTTTGCCACCCAAGCTCTGATACCAGATGTTAGGACCTTCCTCTTCCTGCTCACGCTGATTCCCGGGCTCAGTTAACCATTAAAAACCGAGTTTCAACATCAAACTGGAAGAACCCATACCGCCGGCTACTCTTCTTCCTATGGTTGCTTTCTTCTCTTGCTTAATTGATTCAATCCACACACTTAGGATGGATACCACTCAGGTAAGGTTCACAAAGACTCAAGCAGTTTGGGTGGAGAAGAAATCACGAAGGAGATGAAGGCAGAAGAACTCGGCAGTTTCTCACGGCTTGGACACGGTTGGACGGGTTCAACTTATGGACGGTACCAACAAAGGCAAAGACACCAATATATATAGTAAGTCAAGTGGCCAACATAAGGTAAGTCGGGATATGGTAAGTAGGCTCGACTAGGGTTAACTTCCAATGGAAGAAATCAACAAGCCACAAAGAATATTAGCCGTCCAATAGGTAAGGCAACGTTTGGTCGGTTCATCCATTATTCGATGTTGAATTATCGTTCAGTCATTTATGTCGACTGATAAAATTGGTTCTCATCATCGCCCGGGGGTCGTTTGACAACATAATGTCTAACATACTCCATAAAGAAAGGTTTATATAATTAAGGGTAATTCTTGGGGGTCTATTTGTAACTCTGGATGTAAACTCCATATAGAAACGTCTGCATCATCGGTTTTGCTATCCATTGCTATTTGCAGAAACCCTAAAAATTCAATCTGACAAAAAAAGGTTGGACTTGTTAATCCCACCAATTGAGGGTTCTATTCTGTATACAAGAAAAACTATCATATATACTACTTAACTTGTTTATTTTTATCTTTGATTAATAAAAAAGTCATTTCATAAAACAACTTATTTACTTAAAGTGAATGCATGTGTAAGTTTTACTTGTAACTAATTTGCTTATTATCAATTTTAATTCAAGTAACTTTTTACTATTATGTCTTTATCTCATCAATTACATGGTACAAATAATATTTGACTTGCATTTAGCGTGTACAATTCACCATTCAGAAATCAACCACTCTATTTTTTATTCAGTAATAATGTTATTTAAGAGAAGTGTTGTTCACTAAAAGTGTGTTTTAGAGGGCAAGATGGAAGCATGTCTATCTGATTAGGGCGAAATTTTGTCTCTCTTAACAAAATAAAAATAAAAATGCGGCTTTCCCTTTCGGTCTCTAGGATTGGCAATACTTGTCATTTGTTTTAAAATCTTTGATGCTACGTTTCAAACTTGGTGTCCATATATATGAATGAGAGTGGAAGGTCAGTTCTTGGTATTGCAATGATGATCTATCGGCGTACTCTAATTTGGTTTCGATTTCAGTTACAGTGGAGATTAGTAGAGGAAATTACCGGATTCCCGGTATTTAAAGATATGAGTGCAAAAATCAAGTGCAAATGTTTTTTAATCAGAAATCAGGTATTATTTATACCCACACCACCTAATCCAAACAAACCCTAATCATTTTTTCATATCCTCAAAATTTTCACTTCTCGCCTCCCTTTGTCTCTCTCTCTCTCTCCACCGTCTCCCTCTCCCTCTCTATCCTCTCTCTCCCTCAAACCTCCATCATCGTTGATAAGTATCGTCGCCGGAGAGGTGAGAGTCGAGCGACGACAAAGTTGTTGCGGTGCGGCACCCTCGCAGCCGGTGATGTGAGCAATTTGGTCGGTCGAAGTCGTCACTCTTCGATCTGAGCGTCGCGGAGTCAGCGCTCACAGCGGTGTCATCGTGGCTGCGCTGTGCGACCAGCTAGTCGACGGCGATGCAATAGTGGCTCTATGCGCAGAAGTGTGTAAAAGCCGGTTTGTTGGTGCAGTGTGAGTGGAAGCCGGTTTGTGTTGGTGGCATGTGATGTGAGTTCTATGTTTGTGGAAGCCGATTTTGTTGGTGCTATGTGGGTGTTGTGGTGTGGTGCAATGTGGTGATGTTCGTATTTTTGGCGGCGACAGTGTTGGTGGTGGATCTGGAGGCGACGATGGTGTGGTTCAGACGGAGATGGTGGTTTTTTTTGTGTGTTTGGTGGTGGCGGTGGTGGATCTGAATGCGTTGATTTTGTTGATGTTGGTGTTGGCGGTGGCGACGGGGTGACGATGGTGGCAGTGGAGTTGGTGGTGATCGCCTATTTAACCTGTGATCTTAAAATTCGATCATCTGTGATTAAAAAAAGTGATATGTGACTATCAAATTTGAAAATATGTGACCTGTGACTATAATTTTTTGGATTTGTGACCTATAATTTTTTAATCTGTGACCTCGACATAATCTGTGACTTATAAAAATTGTGATTTGTGACCTCGAAAAAATCTGTAACCAATTAATTTGATGATATGTGATCGATAAATAAAATTTGTGACTTATAATTTTGAATATGTGACCATGAATAGTATAACTGTGGCTTTATTATCATCATTTAATAAATATTTTTAATTAATTAGCTAAAACCTGATTTTTGCACTAAAGAAACTTGTAACCTGAATTTTGAATTGGGCATAGTTAACACCAGATTTATGAACTCTTCCCAGATTAGTATGTGGGTTGCCTAACCTTAGCCCCATAGATATGGGCTTTGGTTGAATTGGCTTTCACATTTCTCAATGTTTTTTTTTTTTTTTTTTTTTTTTTTTTTTTTTTTTTTTAATTACTGTTTTCTAGTATAATCGATCACATATTTTTGCATATTCCATGCACGCACAAACAATATTGACATACGATTTGAAATTTTGGTCAAAAGTATAAATAGAATTCGATATGATGTGTAATTTGAAAATTTAAGGGAGATAAATAGAATGCATATTTAAATTGGATGAATAATCAAATTATTTGTGTATGTAAAACCATATATTTTGAAATATTTTTTCATAGAGGCTCGAAATCAAGCTAATGAAACAATAAGATTTCGCTCTTGTAAGTTAATTTTTATTTTTTAATATACTTTTGGTAATTTCTTAAGCTATCGTAATCAATATTTCACGAACTCACATTTGTTGCATAATGATTAAATGGAGCAATAGTTACACGTGATTATCACAAAGCTTAATTATAATTATTTTAAATTACTAATTTTCTTAAATTTTTTAGTTTAACTTTATTGAGTTATCGTTTGAATGCCGTCCCCTATCCCTTTCAATTCTATGAGAGTTCTAATTGCATTAGTTAAAAACCCCACATTTTAATAATCATCTGTTTGTTTGGTATATTAATACCTTAAATAATACATTTAATAATTGAGAGTAAATTTCATAAGAGACCACCCAACTTTTGCAAGTTAGAGTCGTCTTCCATTTGTTACAATTTAATCTCCATCTCATGCATTTGTTTCCATTTGACCACTTATTCTGCATGTCCCTATTCTTTTAAATAAAAATCATATTTTTTTGTATATTTTATTAAAATTTAATGGAATATGTGGTTGAAAAGTTGTGAATTTTATGAAACTTGTGGTCAAAATTAATTATTAATTTTAACTTAGATTTTAATAAATTTTTTAACTAAAATAAGCAGGGGTTAGACATGAAACTGATGTAGCTCATAAATTTGAAAGGAGATCTCACCTGCACAATTTTAAGGTTATCATCATTTATCAAATTTTCTTTACTAGCAAAAATGGTTAATACAAAGTCAAAAGTAAGGAAGTGCAAGGACGTGCCCTCCATCGATCATGGGTGGTCGACCATTAGTTTTGGGAGCCTTGCTGTGTGCACATCTTGACACACAGTATGGCTTATAGCCCCCCTCACATCAGGGGGGAGGGGGCACAACACAGTGAGGAGGCTGTACATGTACAACACCAAAAATGCTGTACAAATAGCTTCTTTCTAATTTTGGTCTTGATTATTGACAGAATGGTGAATTGAAAGAAAGTGTAGTTGATTGATTGAAACGAGACAAATTGAAGTTAAGTGATTAGTATAAAACCGACCTTAAGTGATCAATATAAGCCGATGTATAAGTTAAAGGGCTGCCAACAAAAATTTCTTTAATAATAAGTCCCTATTAGGGGTAAAACGGTAATAACATGCTACCCAGAAGGGCATTTTCATAATAATCCACTGCCACATTATTTCTCCAACTTCACCTTCATCGCTTTTGGCTCCTTCCCCCCAGTAGCCACCGCAGCAAATTCCATAGCACTCACACAAATGCAAAAATCTTGACATAAAAAATGTTGTTTTTTCACATAATTTCTGGAAATTTCACATAAGAACGTGGATTTTTCAATTATTTGAAAAAAATGGCTTTAACGAGAACCAAGATCAGTAAACTGTTAATTACTCCTACTTTCTCCAAAATGCCGAGTTTTGCATTTGCATGTGGATCCGGAAAGTGTTTCCGGGTCGATCAGTTTAGGAATTTTGGATCATCATCTTCGTTTTCCTCGACCTGGGCTGCGGCGGCTGTTGTTCCCGAGGAGGAAAACGAGTCTAAATTATTCGGGTTGGTGAGGGAATATGAAGATTATCGGAGGAATCTGTATGGTGGCTTGACCCATAAGGCCCTTCTTGTTGATGCAGTGGGCACTCTTGTTGTTCCTTCCCAGCCCATGGCTCAGGTTCTCTGCTTCTTCGACACACACACAATTTTCTATTTGGATTATATGATTTCTTTCTATAGTAATTATAAGCTATTAATTAAGTGTTTTTTTTTTGTTGTTGTTAATTTATTACTACGTGAATCCACTTTCTTTCCTTTTCTGATTATCTATATATTTTTTTATTTGTTGATATTTATATGTTATATTCTCATGCATGTTATACATGGAAAAAAAATAGCCTTCTGAATGCCAGAGTCATGCCTAAATTTTATTTTTTGATGCAAAATGACCCAATTTTTAATTCTTTAACTGTTTACATTTTTGGTTATTTGCTGGTTCATGCTTAATATTTTCTTATGTGTGTCTGTATGTGTTACTACACAAGTGTAGAATTGGAAGAAATTAGTAACATTTAGGTTCCAAGATTTGAACCAGTGTTTTGTTTTTGGTTCGGTTTTTTGTTTTTGATACAGAACACAACTTCTAAATTTCACTCGCTCCTTGATAATTTGATTTTTTAAAACAACTGGTTTGGGATTTTTTGAGACTATGTTTCCACTTTTTCTTTTCCTCCCTTTTCAACTATTCCAAAGATCTTCCCTTTTTTAGGTTCGGAGTGGGGTGGCTGCATTTGCTTCACTTTTCTTGAACTATTCAAAGGATCTTCCTTTATCTTTTTCTTTTTGGGTTTTTTTTGGGGGTGGTTGGGGATTATCTTTCTAATAATGCGGAAAATTATTCTTTGGATGTTGCTTTACATTTAATTATTCATTATGCTGAGAATCATTATGTTTGTTTCTTCTTCTTTTTGTTTATTTGTTGTTTTATGTAAGAACTCTTGCTTTTCGGATACAAAACTAAAAATACACATGTAAACATAACATTTCCCACGCGTTGTGCCTATTTATCTGACGGGTGTTCCTCTTCTTAAGTCTCCTTAGTTTCCTTTTCATTAGCAAATTATCTGAGTGTTCTATGCATTTAAATTTCTTTTCTGTTGGGTTTTTCGACTTCTCCTGTACATTGTCTCTGTTGGATCTCAAGGTGTTTTCCCATGCTTGCTTATTCTTTTGATGAAGATTTATCGGCAAATTGGTGAAAAATATGGAGTGGAGTATTCCGAAGATGAGATATTAAATAGATACAGAAGGGCATATGAGCAGCCTTGGGGTCGATCTCGCCTCAGGTGAATATTCTGTTGTTGTTCATTTTATGGCTGCTTGTGCTCATTTACGTTAGATAAAACAAACATTGAATGATTAGGATGTTATAAAAACAGCCATTAGTCAGATTCTGTTTCGGTCTTATTGTTGTTATTCTGAAGTCAACTTGTTTCCACTTCTGCCTCAATGCTCACTACGTGTTTCTTTGAAGTTAAAGTTGATCTTAATATATTAACTAAAAGTGAAACTGATAGCGTGCAGGTTTTAGATAATTGCTTTTCATCGACAATGAAATAATCAATATTCTTCTGATGCCATTTGCCTGGAAAACTCTCGAATTTTAGAAACAGTAGTTATGTCGTGCGAGATAGTTTCCTATTAGGTCTTTATCTGCTTTCTTATTTCGTTTTTCTTTGTTGGGGAAGTCAAATGGAGGTTCAAGGGACTGGTTCATTCAATCTGCAGAATTCCTTTTTTAGGTTTATGTCTAATATATGACTTTTTAATATGATTAAAATAAAACATCCCATTTTATTACCCGATTCAGGAAAATCCGGAGAAAATGCATAGTACATTTTATTCTTTATCGATAATGTTATTGTACTTGCATATACGTTTTCACATAATTCATATTACATTATACTGCTTTTGAAAAGATCAATGAAATTTATATTTGTTGATATTGTATCATTCTTTGTGCTTTAAACTTTCAGTTATAAAATTTTTAACTGTCTTAAGTTTATCCCACCTTGCATAATTAAATTATACAGTTGCTATCGTTTAGCTGTTACCATAGTCAAATATTCAATCCCATGATTTAACAAAACCTGTATGAAACTGTAATAACTGCTATTTTATTTCTCTCTCTCAAGCCATTTCGTTTCAGCTAAACAATGGATGCTTTCTATATAGAATTTCTTATCCAAATGTGTATAATTCCCATACATCTTATTAATGTTGGTCCTTGTAATTGATCTACAACGTCGATAATATAGTTTTTTCTGTCCCATGATTGTTAATGGTAATTTTCGTGTAGAACTAGCAATGAACCAAATGGAATGGCTAAATAATATTAAGTAGCTGACTTAAATTTAATGGAACCATATTTAGTTGCTGTCTTTGTTGGCATTATTATTTATTAGAAATTATGTTATAGCAATACTGAGGATACAGCTTATTAAATTGCAGATACGTTAATGATGGGAGACCATTCTGGCAATACATTGTCAGTTCTTCAACTGGCTGTTCGGATTCTCAGTTCTTTGAGGAGTTGTATAACTATTATACGACTGAAAAGGTAAGTTTAGTCGGCACCTATAAGTGTCACTTTTTTAAAGGTAGCCAAGGATGGCACTTTTATTCTTATAAATCTGTAAAATTGACCACTTATTAGTTTCTTCGAAAACTAAGGGCTCGTTCTCTTTGCTATTTTCAGACCATTTTTCAGTTTTTAATTTTCGAAAACAATAAAAACACGTTTAAAATTTATAAAGAAAACGGAAAACGCCAAAAAAGTCGTTTTGGCTATTTCCAGTTAGACCAAGCCAAAACTTCAAAAACGCAAAAAGCAACCAGTTTTGCCAATAGCGTGATAACTGGGTTGAGTCACTAATTTTCTAAAGGTCATGGTTCGATTCCGTTTCACCGCAATTCAATACAAAGGAATTTTCTTTTTATATTAAAGTACAAAAATTTTCAAATAAATTGGTGGGTGGCTGAGATTTGAACTCAGGTTACCGGCATGGAATTCAATGCCTTAAACACAACGGCGGGTCGCTTTTATTTTTCTTAGAACTATATATATAGTTCGGGTTGTCGATCCCACAAGGACTATGTTTTAGCACTTAATTCAATTTTTCTTTAACCACTATTTGATTGAAACAAAAACTTGTAGGATTTGATTTTTTTTTATCTAAAAGCGAGAAACTTAATGAATGTACACATGATTGGTTTGGAAATCAAATTATGAAAAGACATTAGGGCAGAATAATTTCATCTATTGATCACATTTACATCTTAACTCAAGATTCTTCTCTAATGTAGTGTTCGGTTGAATTTTTCTATTATATTCAATTTATCCCTCTCGAGATCTTATTGAGCCTATTTAACTATTAAATTCCATATCTCTATGCAGATCCATTTAATTAAACGAGTTCTTCATCTTAGGAATTCAATTATGACCACAATAATTGGCATAAGTATCTCTACTCATTATACCAATTTATCGGATTTTACTATATGGTCTAAATCCTAAACTCATATCTCTATTCGTAAAGGATTCACAAAATCATTAAATTATTGATCAATTAATTTAATGTATTCACTTCATAATAAAATCAACACATAAAACAGTAAAAATTAAAAATCTTAATAAGAAAATGTAAAGGATCCCAATTGGTTATATTATTCGCCCTAACAATGAATTTAACTATTCATAATGAAAGAAGAAAAACAATCAATTGTCTTAGAATACATCATCGAATTTGTATTAAAGATGTAAAAGAAAAATTAGAATTCTTATACCAAGATTTCCTTCATCTTCCAATCAATGCGTTAAACCTTCAATTGCATCATGTTTTCCTCATTTGAATTCCTCTTTTGATTCTCCAATTATGTTCTTTTGCCTCTTAATGTGTGAATTCCCTTCAAAAGTGGGAGAAAATTGTATTTATAGGTGGCCTCTCATTTGTGTGGAAAGTAGAGTTTTTATTGACTTCAAAACGACCTAAAAAGGCACCCTAGACGACCCCGACGCAGCGCCTAAGCGCTAGGAGTCAGTGCAGCGAGAAATCACCCGCAGCGCCTGGGCGCTATGGGTGCTACCTTATTTGCTTCAATTCTTCATTTTTTTCACATTTCGTAGCGCTTAGGCTGCTTCCTTTCTGCACCAAATTTTTTATTTTTGGCTTCTTCGTCCACTTTAGTAACTTTTTTTGCATTGCCTTTCCTAATATTCAAAACAACACTGACAAACACATAAAAAAACGTTCTATACTCACAAGATCTAGCAATAATCAAGCTAAAATTGTGCAAAATTCTTGAGTGAAACAAACTCATCAATATTTTATATATATATATAAAATTAGTTTTCAGTTTTTCTAAATTAGAAAGTAAACGCTTTTTTCATTTTTTTTTATTTTTTATTTTTGAAAACAATTTTTCAAAATGACAAAAAGAATGCGTTCTTAGCAATATCAAAATGGACACTCAAAACACAAATTCCAAAATGAATTCAAAACTAAAAACTAAAAACAAAGAGAACAACCCCTAAGTTATCTAGACATGATAAGCAGACCTCACCTTTCCTGAGTTCTTTACTGTGGCCATTTTAGTTCATGCATTTACATATTGAGTATGGTGAGATCGAAATGGTACACTTTATATCAAGTAATATCGAATATGTTTGGATGTATAACCTTTTTTCTTACTTCTAGGTCAGAAAGTTATTTATTTTGAAAATAACTCTTTCCATACCATCAAAACAAGTAATTTACTTATTTCAACTTTAATCAACAAAAATATTATCTGTTTCTAAACTTATTTATTTGTAGGTAAACTCCTAAGCATAGCTGGACATGCTCATTATCTTACACTTGATACATTGCTTGTTTCTTCGACAGGCTTGGCACCTTTGTGATCCAGATGCTGGGAAAGTATTCGAGGCCCTTAGGAAAGCAGGTGTAAAAGTGGCTGTTGTTTCGAACTTCGATACACGATTAAGGCCCTTATTGAGAACTCTGAAGTGTGATCACTGGTTCAACGCAATGGCAGTGTCGGCAGAAGTAAGTGCAATGTTTGTTTTCATTTTTTACTAACTTTGCTCCGTCTCTCGTTATACTTGTTTATGATATCCATTCATATTTAAAACAGGTTGAAGCAGAGAAGCCAAATCCGACAATATTTTTGAAAGCTTGCGAGTTACTAGGAGTAGAACCCGAGGATGCTGTACATGTTGGGGATGATCGGAGAAATGACGTCTGGGGTGCCAGAGATGCAGGCTGTGATGCTTGGCTTTGGGGAAGTGATGTTAACTCCTTCAAAGAGGTAATAATGAATTGTGTGAAGACTTTCTACACCAATTCCTTTGTCTTTCTCCTAAATGCAGATAAGTAAAGCGCTAATAGTCTAACAATGAAATAAATTACGATGATTTACCTACATTGCATTGTTCCACCCAAAACATACTTTCTTAGTCTGACAATTTAGCCTCCGTTTTGGCAAATTTATAAATGATCTATAAACAAGAATAGTAGTGGGTCCCACAAAATGTGTGGATAATAAAGATCAGTAGTTATAAATGTTTGAAATTAATTTTTCACTTTGACTGAATTTATAAACCACTTATAAAGTTGTATCCAAACTGAGGCTTAATAGCGGCTCTCATAGCATTTAGTTTGGGACACTTCACCTATATAACTTGTGGGAGCAAAGGAGATACCACACTAAGGAAGTAACTAGCTTAACTTTGGTCACTTGTAGTTGAGTTGGCTAATAGTCCCTCGAATTTTAATTGTGATTTGCACGAGTGGAAATCTTTGAAGGACAAAATGTCCATAAGGTGAATGTAGCATAAACGAGAATGTGTGGCCATATTAGAATGGATAAGATTAGGAATGAAAATATCATATTCAACCTCCCACTAGGTGGGCAAAATGTTTTGGATTAGATCAATCTATCTGTGTGCGATTGGGGCCCTTCCATAAACTAGAATCATTTGTGTGCAATTTTGGTAAATAGCAGTGGGGCAATGTCTGTATAGTAGGAACTCTAGATTAAGAGAATGATTGGAGTAGCAGTTTTATAATTTTGAAATAAGACGACGACGTTGAATTTGAGGTGAAGTTCTTTTCACCTCTTCACGTCTGTCTTTCTTTGAGATTTATCATAATGGAACCTATGATTTGAGAATAAGTTTCTCTCTCTTTTTCCTTATTCTGTTCTTTCACTTCCTCAACCATTTGAAGTGTACAAATTGCTCTATTGTTCGACTTTCTATAGTACTCTCTTACAATGAAGATTGTTGTACTAATGTCATAGTTAAGTTGATCCATTACATTTTCGGTGCAGGTTGCTCAAAGAATAGGAGTCGATGTCTGAATGAAAATTATTGGATTATCATCGGTAGTAGAATGCTTTCATTGTATAAAAGGCTACTTGTTTCTCTCTCTCCCGAACCCCATTGTATATATTCTCCTTGTGGTGTCATCTGTGTGAGAGAGACCAAAAAGGCTATTTTCCCTTTAGTTAAAGATTGATGATTTTCTGGTTTTTCTTTGCTACACTTCTATGGTTTTGGTGCTGATAAGTTGGTATTTGAAATCTTCAAATATTAAGATAAATCACGTGGGGCTGTAGCCCGACCCGTTAACAGTACTAATACACCCGATATTTAGTAGAGGCCCAGCCCATGTTGGATTGGACCAGATGGCTTGTAAAAACTACATGTGGAAATTACACAGCATACACATTTTATCAATTATTTATTATAGAGAAAATGTTTATAATTCAGGGGAAATTAGGCCAACTGCGAAATTAAATAAATAAATAAATAAATAAATAAAATAAAAAGTGTATTAGGTAAATATTCTTAAAACTAATCACAACTAAAATTTCCTTAACGTTCATATTTGAATATTCACAAATATGTATGCATATTTTTAATGGGTTTTGCTATTGCAATAGGGAGGCTGATAGCCTCCATCTTACTCTAGCGACACCCTTTTTTAATTGATCCAAAAGAATTCCACATTAAAAAAAAGAAAAAAAGAAAAAAGAAAAAAAGACATAACATGTCACTTTTTTCTTTCTCATATTTGTATTTACATTTTTACGAACATCTTGCATGTATCACTCGAATTTATCCAAAGTTGAATTTTCATATATTACTAACTCAATCCAATTTATGAAAATTTGAATTTAAGTATATACTAACTCAGCGTAGTTAGGTTAAAGATGAATTTCACATGTACTATAACAAAAATATCAATATCAAAATCAAGTTGAAAATTATATTATGGTTCACACGGTTAAATAAAGGCATTAATCAATAGTTATCATTAAAAAACATAAAACTAAACCATGGATAAATAAAGAAAAAAATCCAGAAGAGAAAAAAAGAAAAAGGAAAAGAAATCCTTCGTGATTTGAAAAAATAGTTGATCTCGTGGATGGATCCACCGAGCACCAATGATGTATCCTTGAAAATCAGAAGGAATGAGTCCTTGCTTTCTTCACTTTTGGAGTCTATGTAATTATTTGATGTAGGACATATTGGTCATATTGAAAAAAAATATTAGTGGAAATAGAACATCTTAATTTCGGCTTGAACCCATAAGAACATTTTGAAAAGAGAACGACGAGATGAACATCTTAGTTTGTTTATACTTTGTTTTTATTACTTTTAGTTGTTTTAAACTACGTTTCCATGTAAACCCTTATAAATAAGTGATTACTTTATTTTTTTATTATCATTCATTAATAAAATTCATGAAGTTTATTCTCTTTAATTTAGTGGATTCCGAATTTCGTGATTTCAAGTTTTTCGCTTGAATTCCTTTTTTTCGCAGCGTCAAGTGGCATCAGAGCTGGCTCCCCTGTCTCAATATATTTTGATTCATAAAACAGGTGACGTACTGGTTTCTAGAGCAGATTTAGATGCAACAAATCGACGACTTGACGTACGGATTGACAATTTCACTACTCAGATCGAAAAAAATTGTCAATTGCTTCTATGGGGTGCTGAAAAACAATGGGCAGAATGACCAACGGGCAATCAATAATGAGCGGATGGCTGAGCCGTAGTTTAGAGAGAAAATAATAAAAGGTGTATAGTAGAAGACAATGAATCAGAGTCGGAGGAGGAGATCGAAGTACCACCGGGTCATCTTAATCATCAAAATCGAAATACTTTTGAAGATTATCAGATTAAAGCCGACATTCCTCTATTCTTTGGAAACATGAAGATCGATGACTTCTTGAATTGATTGGTAGAGTTTGAGAGATTCTTTGAAATTACAGATGTCTCAAAGGACAAGATGGTTAAGATGGTGGCATTCCCTTTGACATCTATGGCAGCAGTATGGTGGGATCAATTATAGAATACTCGACGGAGATAGGGAAAGAGTTAGATTCGAACTTGGAGAAAGATGAAGCAGTCTTTGATGGATTGATTTTTACCTGCAGACTATGAACATATTTTATATCGTATGTACCTGGGATGCACACATGGCAATCATACATTATCAGACTAGACCAATGAATTTATGCGATTATCGGAGCAAAATAATCTGTCATAATCTGAAAATCAGAGGGTAGCTAGGTATACCAGTGACTTGAAAGTGGCCATTCAAGATAAAATTGGGATGCAGAATATTTTAACATTATAGGAAGCCATCAACATGGCGATGAAAGTGGAGATAATGGAATCTGCTAAGAGAATAGTTTAATATAGGAGGCCCTTACCTATCGAAACATCAGCATCTGCCCCTTCAGACAGAGGAAACTCCCCACAACAAGGCCAGTCAATCTTAACAGGAGTAATGTTGACAACAGTGGTAGATCTAAAAACAGAGGTTAGACTCGAGGTGCATCTCAGAATGCAAATTTGTATTCTAAGCCCACGGGAGAAATTTGTTATAGATGCTAAGAGCCTAGAAATCGTTCCAATAACTGTCCTGAGAGGAAGCATGTCAATTTGATAGAGTTGGAGGCAATAGAGGAGAAGAAAGATACTGAAGTGGAAGATGAGTACGCAGGAGTAGAGTTTGCTGTGGAGGAAGGAGTAGAAAGGCTCACTTTGGTACTGCAACGAATCCTTTTATCACCTAAGGAAGAGAGACAACGTCATTGCATCTTCCGTTCGCTTTGTTCTATCAAGAATAAAGTGTGTGAAGTGATTGTGGACAATGAAAGTTGTGAAAACTTTGTGTCGAAAAAAGTTGGTGAATTTGTTGAAACTATCAATTGAGAGCCATCCTAAACCTTATTCACTTGGTCGGGTAGAGAGAGGTCTTTCTGTTTAAGTTGCTGAAACTTGCAAAGTACTTGTTTCCATTGGTAAGCATTATAAGGACGAAGTTATGTATGATGTCATAGATATAGATGCTTGCCATATCTTATTTGGTCGTCCCTAACAATTTGATGTGGAATCAACTCTCAAAGGACGTGATAATATAGTACTCTTTTCATGGGGCACTCATAACATCGCTATGGTTCCTCTCAAATAGGCGAAGAAGTCTACTCATCAACGAACTGAGAGTTTTCTTACCCTTACAAACAATAAGAAGGAGATTACAGAGTCTGTAAAAGAATCTGATTGCTTTTATCCAGTTGTAGTTAGTGAGCCTTTTACAGTAAATAAGGAAGATGAGGGTGTTCCATCTAAGGTGCAAGAAATATTGACAGAATTTGAAGACCTAGCTTCCGATGAATTGTTGAATGAATTACCTCATATGAGGAATATTCAGCACTAGATTGATTTGGTACCTGGAGCTAGCCTTTCAAATTGGCCTCATTACCGAATTAGTCCAAAGGAGAATGAGATTTTGAAGGAGCAAATTGAAGAGCTATTGTGGAAATGGTTCATAAGGGAGAGTATGAGTCCGTTTACAGTATCTGTCCTTCTAGTGCCAAAGAAGGATGGAAAGTGGCGTATATGTGCTGACAGTCGTGCCATCAACTAGATAAATAAGTACCGTTTGGACAACTACAAAACCGAATGTTATTAAATTAATTAATTTTCTTTAAAAAAAATTTCGACATACAGATAATAAACTGTAAAATTATATGAAGCACATATAACAAAATAAACTGAAAAATCTATGAAGCATAAGATTAAACTGCAAATAAGTAAATCGCTAAATAAATAAATATGTGAATTGTAAAAAATAAATAAATCTTCAACCCGAGGTCCGTGCGAACATAGTTTCCTTAAAACAGATTCACCCCCTCACCGTAAGTGCTTGAGGTCTAATCCGAGCGTCTGTTTCCCAGGATACAATAGTAAAACCAGTAGAATCTGAGCACCGCAGAAACTACTTTGGCGAACTGATTTAGCGTCTGAACAATATCACCACCACGACTTTGGATAGGAACTGAGATTACGTCTATAGACAGAAAAATTATACAGTATGCAGACTATATTTGTGTATGCAGACACCGTTTCTTTTTTCTCCTGTATTTTCGAGTATGCTGGAATTGCCGAAAAAATTATGAGATTTAATATATAAAATAAATCCGCCATGTGCCATTAACTCTAGCAATAAACATTGGAGCCACTTCAGTTTCTGTTGGAGTTTTGACAGTTTTTGAAAACTCAAAAGTCAGTTGGAGAAAGTAAAAAAATTACAAAACGTGGACACTCCAAACGGGCCAATTTTTGCTTCGTTTGGTTCGATATTCATATATGCAGGTCGCACTCGCACACAAATTCAAGGTCCGAATGCAATTTTGGTCCGTGCGCGCACGTGGAGAGAGCCTCTATGCTACACATGATTACACCCTTCCATTGTGCAACCATATTTAAAGTGGTTCTTGTTTTCATATTTTTCCTATGTTGGATTAATGCAATTTTCCCACTTAAACCATCTTTCAATGGTCATCTTTGAGCTCCAATTTTTCATTCACCTCAACTTTATTTATGATTTTGATGTTCTTACAGAGGAAAATACGGATCAACTTTGATATTCCAAATTGAACCAACGAGTCCCACCGAAAATATTGCTAAAAGTGAGCTATTTACTATTTTTTTCAACAATTTGTCATTAAACAACTTCAAGTAATAAGTATACTTTTACTTTCGTTTCCCATTGATAACACTCGGCTAAATTCTCTCCACCCCTATTCTTTGTTTTGCACATTAAACTTGTGGACCAAAAACAAATTAAATTATAGATTTTTTAATCGAATTAATTTTTTTCGATCATTTTTTACGACCATGTTAAATGACCTTAACGTTAGTATGTGAAATTAGTCTATGTGACGGACTTGAATGGAGTTACCTAAGTTAATAACTTGAGTGGTGAATAAGTGATTAATATTTGTGAATTCTTAGAAATATGTAGATAAAAAGTGACGTAAGTGTTTTAGACATAAAATTGATTAAAATATAGTGATCCAATTCAATTTACACAATATTAAAACATAATGATCCACTTGACATAGAGTGCCGTGACCCCAAGAATGTATCCCAAATCTATTAACAAGAGAATATCATACGAATAATAGATAATTCTATATTTTTATTTTCGATTTTGCATTTTAATGTTAATGTCGAACACACTCGAAAAATTTTGTACATAAACCTTGTTCAAAGTAAAGTATGACTATTTGATGAAAACTACTTAAATACCTAGTATCATATTATTATCATAGTGTATATGCACACATTTTGGTTTGGGAAGAATTTATAAATAATAAAAAAAAAAAAAATGAAAGAAGGATAAATGGACAGTATGTGTGAGTTCATTAAAATGTATGATTGAATATAAAATTTGAACACTTATAAATTATTTATAAACTTTGCCAAATGAAGAGAAATTTTTTTTTTATTCAATTTTATATTGTAAAATATATATTCCAATGACTGACGTGTAGCTTGCTTATAAGCTAAAAAATGCGTGTTTTCACGTGACTTGGTAACACTTTGCTCGAGCAAATGTGTGACAAAACTAACTTGAGCTCGTGCATGCCTTATATTAAAATCTTATTATTAAATTAGTTCATCAGTAAATTATATTTATCACGGGGTTTCCTTGCAGTCTGCGTGTGTTCTTAAACAAATAATTGATTAATTATTTCCTGATAGGAAAAAAGAATAACCTCAGCTGTCATCAATGTCTTTCAAGAATAATTTATTGAAAAATAGCTAAATCTATATTGGCCTATGGGGTTGCAATTGATTGTATATGGAGGTGTTTGAATTTCATAATTAAGTTTAAATTTAATTAATGAGATGGTCTGACCTTTTCTCCTTTGAAATTTCTCCGGGTTTGTGATCGTTTACTTTTATAATATTATTTTGTTTAATCGAGTTGTGTTGATTCTAATACATCAAGATGCTTTCAGTATTAAGATGTTTAAACTTAATCATGCTATATAGATAAATAAGACTTTAACTTATCGAAACCTAGGTTTTTCTCAACTCAGGTTCAACAAGATACACATTAGAAATAAGATTTTAACTTTTCTTTATTTCTTGATTGAGTAATAATAGCTTATTAATTATGTTTTCAACATTTTTAGGGCTGCAGAAATTACAGAATTAGTATTCAATAGCCATGCACATATTATCATGTTCATTTAAAAAAGTATTTTTTGCAAAGAAAACGATAAAAGAGAAAACAAAACTTATATAAAAAATTTTGTTTGATACTAAATTCCTCATTTATATACTATCCAGGAAATATTTTCTATTTACAGAACAAAAAAAATTAAAAATCTATTTATATTGCAATTAGTTGATGCTGATGGCCTCTTGTCAAAGAAATAAAGAAATAAAAAATATACAATTTATGTTTTATATGTATGCTGATGTACACGATGAGATCAACTATCTAGTTAGTATATGTAAATACTCCTTATGAATTATGATTAGCTAATAAACTGCATTTAATTATCAAACAAAGTCCCAAGTTCCAATCCAAATTTGTGACTCAAAACTGCTGAAAATGTGCCCTTACTTATCGAATTTCGGGTCGCTTTTGGAGGACCCAATGAGCCATGAACAGGAAATTTTGTATAGAGAAAGAATAGAAACGTCAGACTCCATTGATATTCTTCATTGTCCTTCATCTCAGATACAAGCTGGAAACAGTACTGAATCTTTGTATTTTGATGGAGATTTGAAGATGGTAAAGAAGCTCAACCATAATGCAAGCGAACGTGATCGCCGGAAAAGAATTAATACGCAGTATTCTACTCTTCGGTCACTGCTTCCGGTCGCAGATCAAAGGGTAACATCTGTGTTTTTTAAACTAATTTATTTGAGCTAACTCGGCCAAGAGCTTAAGGTTTTAGAAAAAGATACTGAGATTAATTATTCATTACCCATGCATAATTTTCATAATTGAGTAATGATGAGACTCGAACCCAAGAAAATTTTCTGATACGACATCATTTGAAATTTTAATCATTTAGAGAGATGGCTTGAAAAATTAGGTCATTATTTTAGATCTTTCAGCATTTTTCTTTCAAGAAATACATTTTATAAACTAATTACGGTTAGGGAATTAGGTATCAGATTGTGTATATTTTAATTTTGGATGCTATCAACAAATAACAAATTATGTTATATACACTTACAAAGGACTAATATAAATATATAGATTGTGAATCTATATAAATATATAGATTTAATTAACTATTGAATAAAATTTTCTTTGCAGAAGAAATTAAGCATCCCTTCGACAGTGTCCCGAGTGCTGAAATACATACCAGAGCTGCAGAAAGAAGTCGAAAGACTACTCGAAAAAAAGGAAAACCTTGTAGCGAAGATTTCCAAGCAAGAAAATTCTATTCAACATAGGAAGCAAAGAAGAACAGCGGATCATCAGAGCTCAATACTAGCCGTTTCAGCTAATCGAATAGGTGATAGAGATGTAGTGATTCAATTATCGAAGATGAAGACCAAAAAGGGTTCGTTCTCTGAAGCTCTATTGGAACTGGAGCAGGAAGGAATTCTCGTATTGAACGCATCTAGTTTTGAATCTTTCGATGGAAGGGTTTTCTACAATTTGCATCTTCAGGTACTTATAATATTTTCTAAAGCTCGAGTATATAAGATATCATTTGATCTTCATAGTGATTGATTGAATGGAGTAGAAAATTCATGCCATTGATTTAAATTTTAGAACGAAATTAAGGCATAGTTTGGTGCCTTAGATACTGAAAGAAGATAGAGGTAGAATTGGGTTGAACCATGACAACGATTCTTTAATCAGCCATTTATATATGAGGTTTGAAGAGAACTGTGCACTACAATAAACAAAATTTTAAATTTTTTTCCTTCCTTTTTTAGCTCTATCGACAAGGTACAGCACGTTGGCTTTTTTGATAAATAAAGAAAAAAAATAGCCCACAAACTCTCAAAGTTTATAAACCCTACCCCAAAAAGACCAAGAAAGTAACATTCACCCACTTCATTTATCTGTATAATCTCTAATATTTCTATCTTCTTGTTGGTTTGGATTCAACAGGTACAAGGAAGTCAAGCCATTGACGTCGAAATATTAAAGGAAAAGATCTTGTCATTGTATGAGAAGAGGGACCAAATTATTGTTTAAAGTATACTTCTATAATTGGAGATTTTGTGTGGACTAAGGTAAAGAGTGGACATATAGAATATATAGGAGCTTCTAGATGAACCGTGTTTATCTACATTTTTTATTTGGTCTCTTACGAATGCTGGCTTCACTAATACAATAGATTAAAGATTTGTTTGTAAGATATTAAAGAAGAAAAAGAAAGTTTATTACTATGCGTCAAACACATTCGATATATTAGATTATTTTGATGCATCTTCCAAGAGTAAATATTGATTTAACTAAGGGAAACTTGCAACCGCTGTGCCTAAATTTTCATGAATAAAGCTCACGGGTTCTTGATCAAATTTTTCTGGCTTTTAGGTTTCCAAACTTGTATTTTTGGTGCAAATTGGCCCTCATTAGATGGAAATTGCCACCTTTTCAATTAAACTGTCACTTTGTACTCCATTTCAAACAATTGAAAAAGAAAAATGGATTGTTGACCTTTAGGCTTTAGAGTATTTTTCTATTTTTAATCGTATTTGAGTAAGATAGAGAGGATTATCTACTATTAATCATCACGTGCAAAATATACGACTGTTTTGATGGAAAAATTGATGTTTATAATTAGCGAGGACCAATGATGTGCACCTAAGTTAAAGTTACCTAAACATAAAAGGTAACAATTGCAATTATGTAATTACTCAAACATAATTATTAATAAACTCAGCCATTGTTGCTCGTTATAATATATCCGACTTTCGTTCTTATAGTAGCATCATCTGAATCACTAAGAAACCGAATATATAATTGTACTTTAGCTTATTGAACCTTTGAAGAGTACAATTTTTGAAACCAAAAAGAAGATGTCGAAAAAAGGAGCATAAGTCCCCAACCAATTACCCACATAGCAAACTAGTCCAAAATCTTTTAAATGAGAGCATTTTAATCCTCAATTTAGTTGTTGTATGAGTATTCTGGTCAGTGATAGTTTCTCTCAATTTACATGCCTAATCTATAAGGAGCAAAAAATCACAATCATTTATAACTGAAGCATATTGTTTGTTATCACCTTAATATCGATTAGATATTGAAAATAATAATCCTTTAAGTACTCCATAATAAGTTTAAAAAAGTAATTTGATTCATCTAAATATTCAAACGGGCAAGTCATCTTATAGGAGCATGTTAAGCGTAAAATTTCACGTTGCTTAAATATAAAAACAATAATTAGCATATAAAGATGTAATTACTTCTCTTAATAAGGTTGATATTACAAAATAAAACCCTAGTACTCAATAATTACTACCTTCGTTCCATCATTAGTCCTAACACCCCTACCCCATCCCCACCCCACGCCTACTCGAACAGAGAGTACTCTTCCTCCATCATTACGTACTAAAAGCAATAGATGCTATCCTCTAAAAATTTCTCAGATAAATGGGTAAGAAGTTCTCACGTGTTCAATCAAAATATTCAATCATTAAGTTTCTTATACCACTGCTTGGGCGCTTGTTTTAGCCCATATAAACTATTTTTGAGTTTACACACACGATACTCTTATTTCCTATAGCCACATAGCCCTACGGTTGATGCATATAAATATCCTCCTCCAAATCACTATGAAGGAATGTAGTTTTAACATCTAACTACTCCAAATATAAATCCTCAGCAGCTACAATGCTAAGCATACTTCTGATAGTAGAAATTTTAACAATAGGAGAGAAAATCTATCAATACATGCCTTCTGTTGAAAACCTTCTACAACCAACTTGGCCTTGTATCTTTGGTGCCATCGGTTTCTTCTTTAAAATGATAAACCCACTTATTGTATAAACAAATTTTCCATCAAGCAATAGAACTAGTTCTAACATCTAATTCGTCAAGAGAGATTCCGTCTCATAATTCATTTCCAGTTCCCACTTTTCCCTCATCTCAACATGTAATGCTTCCTCATAACATTTAGGTCTACCATTGTTAGTCAGCAATAAATGATGCAAGGAAGGCAAATAGTGAATCATAGGCCTAATAGTTCTTGTAGACCTACTCATTGGAAAGGTTGGCATCTCTGTAGGTATTGTCAACTGGACATTCGTATCTTGGGGTTTTAACACATCTCTTTTCGAGATTTCCTTAAGCTCCACTGTCTTAGTTTCCTTAGTCTTATCATCAAGTCTATCCTTGTACATGTAGATTCATTAAATAACACATCCATACTCCTAATTATTTTTCGATTTTCAAAATCCCAAAATCGATAACCATAATTATCGATGCCATCACCAATAAAGAAAATTCCAAGACGTAGAATCAAGCTTACTCCGATTCTCAGGCTCAATGTGGACATAAGAGATGCAAGCAAATATTCTTAAATGCATTAGGTTCACCTCTTTTCTCATCCACGCCTACTCTCAAATTCCTCATTTTAAGGAAACTAAAGAACTCTATTGATCATGTAAGTAGTTGTGTTTATTGCATATGCCCAAAACTACTATAGTGAACCAGAATTAATTTTCATACTTCTAGCACGTTCCACGATTGTTCTGTTAATGTGTTCTCCAACGCCGTTTTGTCGCCTTTTTCTTAGAATTGTCAGCACTTATCAAATTCCATTTTCTACACTATATTTCTTCATTCGACCATCTACATACTCTAGTCCATTGTTCGACTTGGGACATTTCAACTTTAAACCTGTCTCGTTCTCAACTAGGACTTTTCATTTTTTGATGACATCAAATAAATCAAATTTGTTCTTTATAAAGTAAACCTAGACATTTCTAGTAGCATCATCAATAAAAGTAACAAAGTTGTGAGAGCCACCAAGAGATGCTACCTGATATGGTCCCCATACGTCTGTATATACCAACTCCAACCATTCTAACTTGCGTATTCTTTGAACTTTTGTGATACTAACCCTTTTCTACTTTTGGAAGATGCAATCTTCACAGAAATCCAAGTCTAGAGACTTCAAACCTAATAGTTTCCCTTTTGACATCGAACTTTTGTCCCTTTTCTAGCCCATATATCCAAGTCTGGAATGCCACGTGCTCGCCTCAACTTTTGATTATGTGATGGGCAATGGAACTATGAGTACTAGAAGTAACATAGAGAGTACCTTACTTTTTGCCATAAGCTCCCACTGTAGCTCTTTTGGTCATCTTCCAAGTGTTACCAACAAATGAGGTTGTAATATTGGAGTCAATAAGTTGACCTATAGAAATTAGATTCTTTTGTAAGCATGGCACATGTCTTACATCCTTGATTCTTAGAACAGTTTTATTAGATTGATTAATCTGAACATCACCTTTGCTAACTATGTTGTAAATCTCACCGTTTCGAAGATATCCCTTACTAAGGTTGCTTGGTACATAGTTATAGAGCAACTCTTTGCGCAAAGTAGCATGAAATGCGCACCCGAATCAATTACCCATGTTTCTCCATGAGTATCCACAACAAACAAAAATGCATTAGAAATTTCAACATCCGAAACATTAAAAAAGTTTTCGTCTCATTGGTTGTTTTTTTTGCTTCTTTGGTAATATGCAATCTTGCTCAGTGTGACTACTTTTTTTTGCAGTTGTAGTACTTGCCTTTGAACTTTGGTCGAGATAATGATTGACCATTTCTCGATGGACTTGTGTTTCCCATCTGGTTGCCGCCTCTGTTTGGATTCCTATCTCTATCATCAGCTACCAATGTCAAACCCCAGGTTTCTCCACCATCTTTTCTGCGAGTATTTTCGCAAAGAACCAAATCTACAACACGATCTAGTTTCAACTTTGCAGACCCCGTGGAATTGTTATTGCCACAACCAAAGGATTTCAGCTCTCTTGATGACTTGATAATAGTGTCAGTGATTTGAACTCGTCGTCAGATGGGATATCAACTAATTCTAATTGACTTATAATTGAATTAAAATCATTGATGTGCTCTATTGTATCTCCTCCATCAGACCCCTTCAAGTTGGACAGTTTTCTGATAAGATGAACTTTATTTGTTACAGAGGGCTTTTGATACATTCGCGATAAAGCCGCCATCCAACTTTCAGTTGGCTTTCTGTTTCTGATATTGAAAGCAACAAATGCAGCAAGAGTTAGCCTTATCGTACCCAAGGGTTTGTGATCGAGTAACTCCCACTCTTCCTTTTTAATACCCACCGGCTTCTTTGACACTCTTTCAAGAGGAAGGTAAAGATCCTTCTGGTAAAGATAATATTCTATCTACATCTTCCATAATCCAAAGTTCAATTCGTAGGATTTTTCGATCTTAGCTTTTTCGTCTCCTGCCATCGTTGATATTGTAGCACCTCAGCTACTGTTGAACACAACTACTGTTAATTAGTTCACAGGTTCCACCAATTTTGCTGTAACCTGGTGCTCTGATACCAATTGTTCAGAAAGATTTGCCCAGGATAATGAAAAATAGTAAAACTTGGACAAAGATTTCACTCAATAAATAATGAGACTTTACTATGAATTAGAAACAAAGGATCACAATATAAATTTCAAATAGGATCTACAAAGTATTTCAAACTCTTTATCTCTTTAAATAATAAACTCCATCTTTCACAAATCTTCATTTAGTGCTCAATTGTTTTTGGCACACACTCATTGAACCTAGGCATAAAATGAACACATTCTAAAGCCTATTTGTATATTTTGTAAGGCGATTTATCATTTGATGAATACAACTTGAATTTCTCATTTAGAAGTTGAAAAATCAAACATGAACTTGATCAACCAATTGACTTTCTTTCATTGAATCAGTAGATTTACTTGTTTAAATTTTCTTCTTAGCAGCGAAGAATAGTTTGATAATTACGAGTTATGCTTTAAGGAGATAAAATTCAACTTTTCTTCCACCTCTATCATTCTCCAATCTTATCTCTAAGAAGTAAAATCAAAATATGTTTCCACTTCTAATGATATATACAACGATCAATTGCTTCTTTAATCTTAATTAGATGAATAAGAAGTTCTTGCTGTAAGTATTATGCCTTAGGTCTAATCAACTTTGGACATAAATACTTTTATATATAATTAATGCAATTAAATGTCAGATCTATTATTAAATTAATAGACAATTAAATAAATAATAGAGTCCGTAGATTCAAATATTTGTAATTTGTTAATCACAAGGAGTTGTGATTGTGAGATACAAATTACATCTGATTGAATCTTAAATCATCCGTGGTCGTAAGTAATAACGAGATACGGATATCGTTATTACGGATAGATCATCACATGTGGCATTTCTTACTTGTGAAGTAAGTAGCTAATCTCACAAGTTAAAGTGTGGTGACATTTAAATGAACACGTGGATGTTTTGTTATAGAACAAAACATTGGAGACCCATCGAGAGATTCCACATGGATAACTATTTGAGTGTCAGTGGTTAATCTCTAACGTTTGGTAGTGGAATTTGTCCTTTGACTTGAGGTCGTCATGGTACCTTATATGAGGATAGTTATACTTTGGTGGTGTTGGATGTTGCTCTAAAAAGGGCGCTAATACGACATCGTTCGGGTACGTCAAGAATCGTATGAAGGTTGTGATTGATCAATAAAGGATTCATCACTCTTAAATAGTAGGAGATTATGATCTGCGTTTCATTCAATTAAGTCGATGATAAAATCCTTGGCCAAGGTGTACTCATAAGTCGAAAAGGAGTTTTCGACTTATATTTCCTTAATAGTGGAGTGAAAGATATGATCGATGATCGAGATTGACACAATTTCTTATCTCGTAATTGATCGGATCATATTGACGAAGGGATTATAGTTTCACGGTAAATGAACGAATTTGATTTTGTTATACCACGTGACATTTCCCGTCACATGTAGTGCCATGACACATTGCTAGATGTCAATTAGGGACGGCGAGTGTGAATTGACGATAAATTAAAAGAGTATTTTAATTTATTAATTTTGATTAGATCAAAATAATATTTCACGTCGTTAGGCATCGTGGTCGGGAACCTAATGTGTCGCACACAAAAGAGAATTGGAAGATTGCAAATTGCCAATTGGTTAATTTAACAATCGTTGGATAAATTAATTAATTGAATTTGTTATTTATATTCTCAAATTAATTAATTGGATTGATTAATTCACGGATCGGATTTAATTAATTGGATTAATTAAATATTGGACCGGACCGGGCCGAACCCGTTTGGGTTTATATAAATACATAGCTAGGGTTTGAGGTCCACATGTCTTTCATTATTCTTGCTGGCACAAGAGAAAACCCTAGAAACTGCAATCTTATTCTCTGTGTGGATCACCGTTGGAGGCTGGACAATTGGACAGCTGTGGTGGCGAATCAAGGTTGATGGAACGAAAAGAAAAGCAAAAGGATTGCAGAATTCTTTAAAGGTACAATCCTTATCACAATTTCTATCTAAACACAAAGGCGATTCTTGGTGGGAATCGAAAATTATTTTAAATTTCGCTGTGCATGTATAAGTAGATTCTCAACAGTGGTATCAGAGCCTACTTTGTGTTTGTTAGAAATTGCTTTGTTTGTTGGAAACAATTAAAAGTTAATTGTTTAATTTTCTTGTTTTAGTAATTAAGAAAATTATTTTTAATATTCAGAATTTGATTTTGAATATAAGATAATATTTGGATTGGAATATTAAATAAATTAAAAAAAAAAAATTGGAATCTGAAAATCGGGAAAAATTGCCGGCAGCGTTGGACGCCGCTCGCCGGCGCTGCTCCCGCCGGGCAGCACCAGGCACTACCGCGCTCCGCTGTTGCACGCTGCTGCAACAGTAGCGCCGCACGCAGCAGCGTCGCACCCTGCAACGCTGCTGCTGCCAAAAATTATGGCAGCGGGCGCTGCCTCTTGTCTGCGCCGCCAAGAAGAAAGAAGAGAGGGCAGTTTGATCTAGGGTTTTTACTTCCAATTTGGGTGTGAATTTGGGACGGGGGCCTCTTCCATAATTTCTGAAATTGGAGGCCCTTGTCTGCAATTACTTTTCAGGGGTCAATGTGTAAATTTTAAATAAAGGGCCTTCTTGCAATTAGAGTAATTGAAGGGGGCATGTTGATAATTAGTGAATGGGTCAAAATTCCAAGTTTTAAAATTTGTTTTGAACTAGAATATAAAATAGTTTTAAAATTATATTTTAATTGGGTTTGACCCATAATTTTAATTTTGACCCAGATTTAAAATTTTATTTAAATTTGACGACACTTTATATTTTTTTGTTAAAATTGGATTTTAACTTAAATATTAAACTTTCACCAATTGAATTTTATTTTATTTAGGAGTGTTATCCTTAGATTAAAATATTAATTCAATTTAAATTAGAGTTTGACTTTGATTTAATATTTAATTAAAATTTGATTTTAATTAATTATTCACCCGAATATATTCTAGAAATTAGAATTGGATTCTAATTTGACATTTAATTAAAATTTGATTTTAATTAATTTGTCCTATCCTAAAATTTGTTCCAATTAGAGTTGGACTCTAATTTGGTATTTAATTAAAAATATGATTTTGATTAAATATATTCGCCCTAATTCTTGAAATTTGAGTTAGACTCTACTTTCGTTATTTAATTAAAATTTGATTTTGATTAAATTCAACCACTTTAAGTTATGAAATTAGAGTTGGACTCTAATTTGATATTTAACAAAATTTGATTTTAATTAAATAATCCCGCCATATAATTGTTGAATTAGAGTTGGACTCTAATTTGTTATTTAATTAAAATTTGATTTTAATTAAATATTTTCGCTAATTAAATAATCGATTAATATGATTAATTAATTATTTAGTTATTCCGATCCATTTGTCTAAAAGAGTTTAGACGACTTAATTGCTAGAAACTTGAAAACTTATTTGCATATAATATTAGATATTATATAGGTATACATTTATGTGATGAATGTATTATTAGTGGACGATTATGGACTCGACCATATGGATGTGTTGAATGGTTAATTTTTATTTTTGTCATTTTATGGGCCTGCGAGCTCTTAATTGTTTTGGGCCTGCGAGCCCGTTATTATTGTTATTATTTTGGACCTGCGAGTCCATTATTATTATTGTTACTATGGGCCTGCGAGTCCAATTTCATTTAGGTCTGCGTGCCAACTAGTATAGGATACATGTTGAAATTGGACTAATTGAATAGACAAGAAAAGGTGGAGACCATGGAGATGGTACATTGACACTGTTCAATGCTATACCCTCTAGGAATTGACCAACTAGTTTTCCTTATGGTTCGGGAAGACTAGATAGTAAAAGTCTATTATCGTCCACACTATTATATTATGTTATATATATATTTGCATAGTAGATGTATAATAATAATATATATATATGATTGTATTGTTGTTGATGAGACTCATGAATGCAAAATCCCTCCATAAAATATTAAGTCACATTTGTAATCGTCTTCCATCATTATAGTGAAAAATCAGAGTTCCAAATCGTCTCAGCTTGTTGAGTACACTCAAGGCTGGTCCATTAGGGATATGTTTGACACTATGAAATATTTGATATTTTTGAATGATGGGTTTGACTTAACTAAAATTTATTTTTTGTTAAGTACACTCAAGGAGATAAATTTTAGAGGCATGTTAAGCTAACACATAAGATGTGTGAAAACAAAGAGTTGTCAGTTTAATGATCTGGGAGTTGTATGGAGATACAATTGATAATAGTATCTACCCAAATATTATATTAGGGCTTGTTGAGTACACTCAAGGTCTTAATATAATAGATGGGTTCCCAGCCCACTGGGAGTCAAGTATGGACTCCATATATTTATGTGAGAGGGTCATAAATTTTATTTAAACAGTGGGAGCATAATTAATTTAATAAAAGATCATGTTAAATTAATTGATGCATTTTATATATTATTCTTTCCTTTTGTCATTTATATTTATTGAATCTGAGTAACCATATATTTTGAATGGCATACTAGATGCCAACAACCAAACTATATTTTCTTAATTGACACTGCAATTTAAGAATTGTTCTTATGCATGAGAAAATTGGTCACGTCCTTGAGTAGCCCTTTCTAGAGACACCTGGTGATGACTCGATTAAAGAAGAGGTGGCTACTGAGTAAACGCAGTGATGATAATAGTACTACAACGTATGTGATACTTGCAACTATGTCACTGAGTTACAAAAACAACTTGAGAGTATAGATGTTAACACATAATTCTTCATTACAAAGAGTTGTATGATAATAATCATATGTGGAAGGATATGAGACTTCCAAACAATTATACCGGTGCAAAATGACAGAGTAATCTTCAATCGATACTTAGACACTGAAGATGATTGATGTTGAGAAATGTCTCAACTGTGTTCAATCATAAACCATGAACTAAGTAGTGACTTGGTTCTGTGATCCCTGTCAGCTAAAGCTATTCACAACTAATTATGAATTTAACATGAATAAGCTCGAATGCAAAAATATTGAGTTGCTTAACATGCTTAGGACTGTTAACCCCTTTATCAAAGTTGGTAGTGGGCAAACCATTGATTCCTCTAAAGATATTAAGAGAAAGTCTAAAAGGGCTTTGTGAAAGCACCCAATATGGTTAAGACAGTATAACCGAAGGACAAATACCAAATTTAATGACCCTTGGTTTCATTATAGAATGAAAGGTCATTGGAAGGAATATTGCATGACTTACGTCTACTTCACGAGTTTCTTAGGTATTTGATACCAGATGCAAATCTCATATTTATACAAATATGGAGAAACTAAAAGGAAGTAGACCACTGCAAAAGGGAGAAGTTGACACATACGTTGAAGATGAGCAAAGGTTGTTGCATTGACTGTATGAATATACTTCTTGCCATTGCCTTTTGGTTTAGTATTGGAATTAGAGAAATGTCGCTTTATACCAACCATAGTTGGAACATTAAAATGAATTTCATGTTCGGACATGAACTATTTTAATGTTAAGGACAATAGTTGTTCTTGTTTATCTTAATGGTAAATTACAAAAACGACATTTATATTCTTTAATACTAAAGATTCTATAATGAGTATAGAAATTATAAGGCGTAAATATTATAATCTAATTATTACCAAAATCTGGCATGACAGACTTTGTCATTTAGATGAAATATAATTCCAAAGTTTCATAAAGATGTATACTTGGAATTAATTGATTTTGACAAGTACAAATTATGCATGTCTAGCACAATGACCAAATCTTCTTTTACTTGAAAAGAAGAAAGGTCAGCATAATTACTGGTCTAATGCATAGTGATGCATATGGATTCATGTCAATCAATGTCAGGTAATGTTTCTCTTATTTCATCAATGATCATGGATATTTGATGAAAACTCAAACATGAAACTCTTGAAAAGTTCAAGGGATTCAAATTAGAAGTAGAGAAACAAATAGGTAAAGATACCCTCACATTAAGATTCGATCAAGTGAGAGTATTTTAAAGATAAAATTTAGATTATCTAAAAGAGAATTAGATTCTTTTGCAGTGGACTCCTTCATATACACTGCAGCAAGGTGGTGTATCTAAAAGGAGGAATCGTTAATTATTAGATATGATGCGATTACTAATAAGCATTGCGAATCTCCCAAAATTGTTTTGAGGTCATACATTGATTGCAGTGTGCAACACACTAAATCATGTCCCATCTAAATTGGTTAACAGAACCCCATACGAGTTATGGAAAGGCAATAGTCCCAATTTATCTTATATGTAAGCTTGGGGCTATGACACTTATTTGAAGTGCCTTGAAACAGATAAGTTTGACACTAAATCTGATATATACGCATTTGTGGGATATTCAAAAGAGACATTTGAATATAAATTCTATTATCATGAAGAAAGTCTTCGTCTCACGACATATCATCTTCTTAGAGAAAATGTTTACTCTAGGAGAGGACAGTGGGAGTAAAATAGAATTTGAAAGAGTTCAAGAGTCCACAGATATAGTTAACCAAGTAGATAAATTCGAGTTTGATCCCATGTCTGATATGTGACATACTTTGGATCAGGAAGTAAAGACCCCTGAGGACATGACAGCTCTATGTGAATCTAGTAGGATCATTCGACCTTCCAGAAGGTGCAAATTCATGATCATTAATTAGGTATTAATGATTCAGGATAATGAACCTGCTAGTTGCAACAAAATAAAGTCAAGTGTTGACTTAAAAAAGACAGCATGAGGCCATGATACTCGAGATGAACTCGACGTATGTGAACAAGGTTTGGACCTTGGTTAAGCCTCCTGATGGAATAAAACCCATAAGGTTTTGTAAATAGTTTATAAGGGAAATGTCGATATGGAAGTGGATATCCATATATACAAAGCAAGGCTAGAAGCAAAGGTTAAGTGTTGACTTTGGTGAAACTTTTCTCCTGTGACCTTGTTGAAGTCCATTCGGGTTTTATTTGCAACAGTTGCTTATCGTAACTAAAGGTTAAGATAAGTCTCTATGGAGCTGAAATCTTCGATTTGATGGAAAAGTCAAAGTGTTTAATTTTATCAAATTTGAAGAAGAATTGTGTATTTACAAGAAGATAGTGGGAGCGTTGTCGTGTTCCTAATATTATAGAAAACGATATCCCTATGTTTCAATCGTTGAAATAATTGTTGTTAAAGGATTTATTCATAAACGATATGGGATAAGCAACTTGATCTATAGAGGTAGATCTAGAAGATTGCTTAACTCATCCCAATTTACATAGATGAAATCTTGAGAAGATTTCATATGGAAAAATTGGTTTACTCTTAAGCGGTATGTTGGAAAGGTTCCAAACGTGAAGCAACCGTTGATTCAATAGTAGAAACCTAATACATGGAAACTTCAGAAGTAGCAAAGAGTTACAATATGAATCATGATGTTCATAAATGAACTTGGAGTAGTTCCTAATATTGTTGATCACATACAATAGTATTGTGATAACAATAGAGCCATTGCGAAAGCAAAGGAACTAAGGTCTCATCAATGATCCAAACATGTATTAAGGCGGTATAATCTCATCAGAGAGATAATACATAGAAATGACGCAAAGAGAAGAGCAAATTTCCACATTTAATAATATTGCAGATCCACTGACAAAGAGTTGTCGTAGTATAAACATGATCGTCATGTAGACTTATGATATTTGATACATAAGTGATTGGATATAGTGCAAGTGGGAGTTTGTAAGTATTATGCCCTAGGTCCAATCAACTTTGGACATAAAATACTTTTATATATAGTTAATGCAATTAAATGGCAGATTTATTATTTAATTAATAGACAATTAAATAAATAATAGAGTCCGTAGATTCAAATATTTGTAATTTATTAATCACAAGGAGTTATGATTGTGAGATACAAATTACATCTGATTGAATCTTAAATCATCCGTGGTCGAAGTAATAACGAGATACGGATATCGCTATTACGGATAGACCATCACATGTGGCATTTCTTACTTGTGAAGTAAGTAGCTAATCTCATAAGTTAAAGTGTGGTGACACTTAAATGAACACGTGGATGTTTTGTTATAGAACAAAACATTGGAGACCCGTCGAGAGATTCCACATGGATAACTATCTGAGTGTCAGTGGTTAATCTCTAACGTTCGGTAGTGGAATTGGTCCTTTGACTTGAGGTCGTCATGGTACCTTATATGAGGATAGTCATACTTTGGCGGTGTTGCTCTGAAAAGAGCGCTTATACGACATCGTTCGGGTACGTCAAGAATCGTATGAAGGTTGTGATTGATCAATAAAGGATTCGTCACTCTTAGATAGTAGGAGATTATGATCTGCATTTCATTCAATTAAGTCGATGATGAAATCCTTGGCCAAGATGTACTCATAAGTCGAAAATGAGTTTTCGACTTATATTGATTTAATAGTGGAGTGAAAGATATGATCGATGATCGAGATTGACACAATTCCATATCTCGTAATTGATCGGATCATATTGACGAAGGGATTATAGTTTCACGGTAAACGAACGAATTTGATTTTGTCATAGCACGTGACATTTCCCGTCGCATGTATTGCCCTGACACATTGCTAGATGTCAATGATGGACAGCGAGTGTGAATTGACGATAAATTAAAAGGGTATTTTAATTTATTAATTTTGATTAGATCAAAATAATATTTCACGTCATTAGGCATCGTGGTCGGGAACCTAATGTGTCGCACACAAAAGAGAATTGGAAGATTGTAAATTGCTAATTGGTTAATTTAACAATCGTTGGATAAATAAATTAATTTGATTTGTTATTTATATTCCCGAATTAATTAATTGGATTGATTAATT
This sequence comes from Olea europaea var. sylvestris, assembly GCF_002742605.1. NCBI lineage: Eukaryota > Viridiplantae > Streptophyta > Magnoliopsida > Lamiales > Oleaceae > Olea > Olea europaea. Next base: position 30,351,893 of record NC_036238.1, read on the forward strand.
CACGGACCGGGTTTAATTAATTGGATTAATTAAATATTGGACCGGACCGAGCCCGTTTGGGTTTATATAAATACATAGCTAGGGTTTGAGGTCCACATGTCTTTCATTATTCTTGCTGGCACAAGAGAAAATCCTAGAAGCTGCAATCTTATTCTCTGTGTAGATCACCGTTGGAGGCTGGACAATTGGACAGCTGTGGTAGCGAATCAAGGTTGATGGAACGAAAAGAAAAGCAAAAGGATTGCAGAATTCTTTAAAGGTACAATCCTTATCACAATTTCTATCTAAACACAAAGGCGATTATTGGTGGGAATCGAAAATTATTTTAAATTTCGCTATGCATGTATAAGTAGATTTCCAACACTTGCATGAATAAACCTTTGAAAAATTTATCACAATCTTTGTTCATTTAATTTGCAAAGCTTGCTGCCTTGTTTTTGTTACCCTTAGATACGAAAAGAATCATTTCTCCAAACTTTCTCGATCTTTGATCATTCAATTTGCAAGTTCATTTTATCAACCATTAGGTAGGAAAAGAATCATTTCTCCCCAAATTTGGGTTTACTCGAATACATGTCAAGTCAATAGATGCGTTAAACTTCATCATCGATTGATATAAATATACTCAATATGGAAAACTTAAGTACAAATTATATTATAACTTTCTAGTCAATAGATTTTAAAACTAACTGATTAAACATTAGATTTTGTACTAGATTTTTATGCAAATCTTCTGAAAATTTTGAACAAAATACTAATCAACATAACTCTTAAAATGAATTGAATGGCCTCTCATTTAATTGCTTAACCTGTTTATAAAAGGATACATGTATTTATTTCAACTTTATCCACAACACATTGACACGAATCATAAAAGTGACTATGAGACTTGAACTTATTTAATTTGTTTGATGATTTTGATATCATGTCGATTAGTTGTTTCAAAAGTTTAAACCGTTAAAAAGGTAACACGTATATTTATCTAAATATTTTTCAATGTACGTCATCAAAATCAATTCACATTCTTATAGGCTTGAGACATGAATAATAAGAAGGTGATGATGAGATTTGAATCTAGACCTTTTGTATGACTTTTGATATCGATTAACTACATATATTTATTTAAACGTCATTGTAGTGTTTCTATACACGAAATCATTGTGGATAGGCTACTAAATATAATAGATTTCTTGTATATTCGTTAGTTAATGACAAGCACGATTCTCGAAGCAATTTGAGGTATAAATTTAATTGATTGTTACCAGAAGCTTTGGAGCATAGAGAATTAAAAATTGAAGTACGCTTTCCCCATGGAAATGGCAGAGAGTGCTCGTGCTAATGAAACCACGCCGATATTCAACTCGTGCAGTCCATGCATAGGCACACGCACTTTACACACCTCGCCCTCGAAGCCCACTCTGATAACTGAAGATCAAAAAATAAATAATTTTATTGAGTACCATTAATTGTTTCTTTTTGGGTTGACGTGTCAACTTTCGAAAAAGAAATAGATTCATTATGCACTTCAATGAGAGAGCAAAAAATAAAAGCTTCTCTTTGGACTCCAATTTATCTAAAATGTATTTTTCTCTCTTCTCTTTTTATCTACATGTTTTGTAATAAAATAATATTACATATAATCCCAAAATATTTCCTTCTTTTTTAAGCATAAATTCTTCAAAAAATTCACCATTCCAAAATATACTTTCCCCGAGAACTATTATAATGGAGCCCAAACAGGGGCAAAATATGAATTTATAATTAAATACGGTATCAATACTAAATACTCAATTGAATTAAATTAAATTAATTGTTTCTTTTTTGGTTGACGTGTCAACGTTCGATAAAGAAATAGATTCATTGTGCACTTGAGTGAGATTGCAAAGATAAAACATGAATTTATAAGTAAATAAGATATCGATGATTAAAAAGTTTAAACAAATAATTTCATCTCTATAGAATACAAAAGGATAGTCGAGTTTTAAAATTGGTATTATCAAGTGAATCACCATTTTGGAATTTCTTCATAACATATTAACGTGATTTGTAACCCAAGCCCTTATATGTTCATTATTTTTATATTTAACTCATGAATTTTCTCCTTAAATTTCACTTACAACATGACGGTTTGAGAAGTCTAATCTTATAAGGTTATTATTCTTTTTACCCTTAAATTAATCGAATTACACGTTTGAGCCTTTTAACCCTAAAATAGAATATTCGATCTTGAGGTTCTATATTAAAAATTCAACAATGTCCATAAAGACACTCGTATCTTATTTATGTAGGAATCTACTATTTTACTCTTATATAAACTCATTTCAGCAGGCTTCAATATCTTCACTTTTTTATAACAATTTCTTCGGAAATCAATAGCATCAATTTGCAAACATTTTAAAATGATTCTCCGTTTTGTTTTTTCTTTTGTTTCTTCAAACTTCGCCCATTCACCTAATTCCCATCCATAAAAGAATATATTCTCTTTATAAAATAAGATGTCATTTTCTTCCCTTGGATGAAAAATATACATTGCCCAATATCTAAGCACATAGTCTATGTATAAAAAATGATGTCATTTTCTTTCATTTTGATAAAACAACACTGAATTTCCCAAGAATTATAATATATATTAACCTATTTTTAGATTTATTATAAATCTAAGTATTTTTCAATATATAAGCACTTCCGCATCACTGTCCTAACAACCTCAAAAACCAAAAAATGTTAGCACCATCACCTTCTATGTTTTCAAACATGGGATGTTTTACAGAAGATCCCATTTCCAGCCATGAACACAACAATATGTACACAGAAACAAAAGGTTTAGAGTCCACAAGTTTTGGTGAAAATGGTACGAATTTGAATTTCATAAAGGCAAAAAAACTAGATCATAATGCCAGCGAGCATAATCGTCGTCAAAAGATGAACAGCTTGTATTCTTCTCTTCGTTCTTTGCTTCCAGCTACAGATCAAACGGTACGTCATCATATTGAGTAAATAATTGAACAGACCTAACTTAACTTACATATGTTGAGATCCATTTACATAAAAAGTTAAAATTGTGTGAGAGGCCACAAATTTATTTATTTAAATTTTGTGATCAATGTAGCGCATAAGGTGGAGTCCCGATTCACGATTATTTTTTCTTAACAAAAGGAGTACATGAATAATTTTCATAAATGAGTAGAATCGAAAATTAAATTCAATAATTTAGAAAAGATACCACAACCACTTCATCTAAAAACTTATATTAGTTGAAAGGAGATAAAATTTAAGTATTAAACTATTTCAATTCAATTTATTCATTTAAGAAGTGAGGACGTATGTATTGTTTTGTAATTCGGCAGTTATCAGATTTGAACTTTATTATTTTGCAAACTCGCATTTGAACCCATTAAAGAAATGACCAATTTATGTATTTAAATTTCTTCCTGAGAGAATATTACTGCTTAGGATCTTTTACCCTTGAAATTTTACATATTCATCAGTTCATGTCAAGAGTTCAAAGAATGTCGATAAGAAGTCTAGATCAAATTTGATGAAAACTTGCTTTTTATACATAAATCACAGAAAAAATTAAGCATCCCAGCCACAGTTTCTCGTGTCCTAAAGTACATACCAGAGCTACAAAAGGAAGTGGACGGGCTGATTCAAAAAAAAGAACTTTTATCAATCACATCCCGGAAAGAAGGCTTCATTTACCATGAAAGCTTGAGAGATGGTTCGAGCCAAAGCTCGTCTACATCTAATGTTTCTGTAAGGCCAGTTGGTAATGGAGAAATTTTAATACAGATGTCCTCAGCTGAAGTTAGAAGGATTTCAGTATCAGAGGTTTTAAAAGACCTAGAGGAGAATGGCATGGTTTTACTCAATGCATCTACTTTTCAGTCAGCAGGAATGATCTTTTATAGCATGCACTTTCAGGTACAATTTGTATATATCTGATTGCTGTCATTCATTTTTTCTTTGTGAACTTTATGAGAAAATGTTATACTTGATCTGAAACCTAAGAATCTAAGCACAACATGGGTGGAGTATTTCTAGTACTCGGGACATACGTGATCTTTAGTCAATAAAAGAAACTAGTTTGATTGATTCGGAGCTAAAGAAAAAGGAAACTCTCACTTTAAATTTGTGTGTCCTTGCCATATTATTATTGTGTGTCGTGTCACATATTATTTTGATTTGTCCTCGCTTTCATAATTTTTCTTTGTTTCAAAGTAGGCCGACATAGGTCTAAACTGGGGATATTTCTTCCTAAGGTAAAATATGGCGCCATTGTCAGTTATAGCTTAAAAGCTTCGGTTAAAACTAGGAAGAAACACGATTAGATAGTTGAACTGGCCACAGCTTGACCCAATTTCTTAGTTGCCATCGTTTATAAAATTGAAAAAGAAAATCTTCTTGTCAAGGATAATTTAGAATCGTCATATAAGATTCTATTATATTTAATATCTTGAAATTTTAGAATCTTTATGTTTTTTTTTTCCATCATCATATTGATGAAAATCAACTTAATTATGCTGAATTCTCTTTCTTCATCATCAATCGAATCACTGGAACTATGGGCCTAGTTGAACTGAAGAAACCCGAATGCCTACTGGTATTATAGAATTCACGGGCGAGGTCTCTAGTTCAAGTCCAGGATGGCCCAACTCCGCCATGGAAAAGAATGGGTGGGCTTTTCATCATATGTTCATTCCCTTTGACATTTAGGGAAATTAGTTACTTGAAAAAACTTTCCATCCCAGAGGTCTAGGATATGTAACTGCTCAAGACATCTTACCACCCACCATGAACCAGAATAGAAGAGTTTGCCCCACCCATGAGTAAATATGTCATACTAGCCTCATTAGACCGTATAAGTCTTCCATGTTTATACCTTTTAATTCTTTAGTTTTATTCAATCTAGATTGATTAAAATCAAAATAATTAATTTTTCGATTAGCCCATACCTTTTCAAAATTAATCATGTTACACAAATATAATTGTTGACATAATCTTTAACATAATTCCATATGACAACTAATCATTGAATTGTTTAAAACATAATAAACTTTTGAATCAAATTAAATCACGTAAACACATATTTTGCCACTCTCTCTGTCACACACTTTCTAGCACACGGATATTGTTCTTTCAAATGAGCCCGTCTGGGAATGCTATTTTTTGCACTATCATGTGGTTTCCCTTTTAATTTTTTAACACAATGTCAAAAGTAGCATAGTCAAATCACTTTTTGGATTTTACTCTCAATCCTATTTTATCCTTTTGTATTAAAGGTAACAATTGACTCAACCACTTTTATTAACTGATTCTAAGGGAAGTAATGACAATTTGTACATGAATTTAATGAATTCAACAATGTCGTTTACTGTGCTTCTGGGAACTATACAGAAATAATGGAATAAAAAAATTTAACATGCATAGTGATTTCTATCAAAATCTGATAAAATTCAAAGATAAAATCGATACTAGACAAGGGCTTAATGTGACGCAGCATGAAATAAGGAATTCAAGCTAAAATTTTAAGAACAAAAACTGGAATCCACTAGAGAATGAAAGATAAAATCAAGAAGTTTTATAAGCGCCAAAAGCTGAGTTTGAACGCCAAACCCGCAATTTACCGTTTTTCCCTTTTCAATCCAACTGTTTCTCAATCCACTCGATCATCTCTTCTGCATCATAATGTCATGTCCCTATTGTAATTTCGCCGCCAAACTCCGACACCCCCCCCCCCCCCCCCCCCCTCTATATATAGTTTACAGAAGACCTATAAGTTCATGAAAATCCATAATAATTCAGAATTTTATAGAAACCAAATCCCATGAATTTTTTACTACTAATTTCAGAAATTCATCTTGTATATATCATTGCAATTTACTAATAATTTTTTTTTTCATATTGTTAGATGCAAGGGAACCCTAGATTGGAGCTTCCAATATTAAAGGAAAGGCTTATGTTCTCATTATTCGAGAGAACGAATTGATAGTGTATATTGAAAGTTTACTTGTAAATTTGCTTACACTTAATAACTATAAGCAAATATTGAAATAAGTAATATTTTTTTGATCAAAATTCAGAACGAATAGTTACTTAATTTAATGTATTAATTATTTTAGGAAGGTCATGTGTTCAATTATAAATAAAAAAGGTAAAGTTATTCAAATATATTTAGAAACAAAAAATTACTTATAAATGACTGAAAGTAACTTACACTTATTCTAATCTCTAGCCAAACGTGCCAAATAAGAAAAAAAGTTCATCCTCAATCTTCCACTTGATTATATAAAAGAAAAAGAGTAAAACATGAAGTATCAATTTTCAGAAAACAAAAAGTAACCTTTTAGGCTTGTCGAGGAAAGATCAATGTCAAAACTCAAAAAAAAAAAAAAAAAAAAAAAAAAAAAAAAAAAAAATTTTTAAAAAAAAAAAAAAAAAACTTTTTTGGGTTTGGGGAAAAAAAAAAAAAAAAAAAAAAAAAAAAAAATTTTTAAAAAAAAAAAAAAAAAACTTTTTTGGGTTTGGGGAAAAAAAAAAAAAAAAAAAAAAAAAAAAAAAAAAAAAAAAAAAAAAAAAAAAAAAGGAAGGTCAATGTCATGGACATTTTGACCCCTTTTTTTATTTGTTCCATTTTGAGGACTTATAAATAGTAATATGTCTCACAACCAAGAAAATTTTATGAAAGGCCTTTTTATTTTGAATCTGGGACGAAAGAGTCATTGAATGAGGTAAAGTAAAAAATAAAACCTGTGGGAAGGAAATAAATATATCCACTCCTCTGAGTCACAGAAATTCTTTTTCCGTTTGCTATTAATTATTCGTCGTGAAATATCAATGCTTGACGAACAAAGTATTTCTAAGAATTTTCCTAGTTACCATCACTACAAAGTCGTTTAAAATAGTAGTGTACATATCAATTAACTTATATATATAGAGAGAAATATATTTTTATAAGAAAAACAAGCACGTTGATCAATTAATATCACTCTAAATGAATATATATTAACAAAGAGTCTAGCATTGTATTGTACTGTATCGATGGGCTTAGGAAATTGCAGTGTTCTAAAAGGTAGATGTAGGCAAGTCTAAGTGAGTGCCTTTTATATGTCAATTGATATTTTCTTACTTTAAAGTCTAGCCAACAACTTGGTCAATTGTTAAAAAACAAGAAATTGTCGAACAAGAAATCCACCCTAGCCCAAATTAGGATTGGGCATTTTTCTGGAAACTGGTTGGTCTGACTTTGATACCTCTACTAAATGGATCAATGGTGGGACCATACATCGAGAATCGATTGAATTTAATTCGATTCTCGATATTGCCTTGAAAACAATAGTTGAATTTGATTTTCCCAAATTTCTCAAATGGTGCATTTCACCAAGACGCACCAAATATTTGAAAAGCCCTCTTATTTTCTTTATAGCAAAGGCTAATGGATAATTAAAATCTAAATCCAAATAATTCACAAGTTCATAACTTTAAAGCAACTTCAATAGGAAAAAAAATATATTTCTAGTTCAATCTTCCATAAAAAATCAAATTTCTAATTGCATCCAAAGTGGCCAACCATTAAGATTCACGATCTTCTCCTTGAAGATTATTGAAGATAATTAAGTTATAAATATTACTGGTACTTTTCAAAATATATTGTTATATGTGCTTTTTAAAGAATTAATTTTCGATCCAAATTTTGCAGTTTATGATGACATTTAATAGTTTATCATTTTTTCCCGCCTTTATCAGTTGATCTTGAGCCTTAGAGTTAAATTTTTGTATGTTTCCTTGTGTTAATTGAATTTTTTATTATTAGAATATAATAATGACAAGTGATTTAATAATCTATTTTTATCTATTTTCAATACGATAAATAGTTTCATACTTTATTTTTATAGTTTTTTAATATAAAGAATTGGACTTAAGGCTGGACAATATTCTCGAACCGAACCACCCTTGGACTGAGCCCAAACTTAATCGAATCTAGCAGTTCTTCATAAGTTAAATACTTAAATGTGTATATGAATTGAGAATCGATAGATTTGGTTCAATTCTCGGTTCTTTCTAGATTAAGAACCTAAGAATCGAATAAGAACAGAATTTCCCTATTTTTTTTACAATTTATTTACTTTACACAAGCCAAATTATTTTATTTTTTTCTAAATAAATTTGCTAACCGGTTAATTTAACTCAAACCCAAAAATATGATTTTCCTATTTCTAATTTTCAGTCCAAGCCCAATTTAATCAAATTGACCTAAGTTTTACCAAAATATGTTATTTTACCATAGTGACGTTTCTACCGTTCTGAAAAATTCAAACTGAAGCTAGACAACGCCTCTCTTGTGCACAAGGCTTCTTGTTGTGTTGGCATATCGACTTCGGGAGTGAAACCGAGCTTGGGATTGCCTAGGATGTTTGTGAGCTTGTTATCTTCCTCTATGATTTAACAATCAAATTTAAGAACTCAGCAAAGAGAGACTCAAAAAATATATATGATTGGACAACATTATTTTTAAGAACTAAAATTGAACATGTCATTATTGAAATAATGTAACTTTGTAACTATGAAAAAATATAATTGTAGTAAAGAACTCGGGAACTGAATGAAATCGAACCTGAACGGTTCCATAACTAAATTTGGATTTTACGGTTCCACTTAATGTCCGAAAATTTCGGGTCGAGTTTGGTTCTTGTTACAGTCGAATCGGACCAGACCATGTCCAACCCTAACTGAATTGGATCGAATCTGAACCGATTGTTTCAATTTAGATTTGGTTCCATAATTAGATATAGAACCAATGGTCTATTTTAAAAATTTTCATTAGCACTCGATTTGGTCGGGTTTCTTTCAGAATTATATCGAATCAGACTATATTCATTCCTAACCCAAATTCAAACTCTAACGCAACTCATAAAGGCACAAACATAGTTTATCTGTGTTCATGAACAAATCATTACTGGTTTGGAATATTTATGATTTTAAAAACATATATGATATTCCTTTAAAGTTTCACGGTATGCATTATTTTATTTATTTATTATTATAGAATAATCAAATAATATAAAAAATAGAAATTGTATTCTTAAGTTTTGTCATGCCTAGACTCGTAAGACTTTGAGGATTGACCTCGGCGTCTTACAAGAAATAGTAGCCAAATGAAAAATGACATCTTCTTCATCGTATGGTTGGATTGGGATTCCTCTCTCTCATTTTTCACTGATTGGAGTACGACGTTTGGGCCCATGAAGAAAAGGCCCATATTTTAGCGATGGGCCTTTGATTAATAGGCCAAACATATAGTGCTTGTGTGGGTGGCCATGACAACAATTCCAAATGGCCAGGTTCGGCTGCTTCAAAACAGAAATAACATTGACTGAATTCACATTGAAATTGATGTATACTTATTGTCTTAATTTTTACATTACAATATTACCTCATTTTAATTGACCATGCACAAGAATATTTGATGTCCTGAAAACAAGTTTAATCTGGACAATCTTTTGCTCTAAGATCAATGACTCAACATAACAAGTGAGATAAAACTATCATATATTGCTGTTTGATATGTGTTGATGTCAAGGAAGACAACCATATTTTGAGATAATATTGAAAAGAACTTGATAAACAAAGTGCTCAACTGACAACTCGTCAAGTAAGACAACTATCTTTTGAGGAACGATTGAAAAGAAATTGATGAACTTAGTGATTGACTCATTTGTAAGTCACCTAAAGATATTTAAAAGATGATGTCTGTCTGCTTGGATCTCATGTCGGTTTTCCTCCAAGCTTGTTTCACGAAACTTAAGCCAACGACATTTCAGATGTGACTACTATATGCATGTTCTATGGCAATATTGATCATGTGAAGACATGAAAAAAAATGTTGAAATTAAGTACATTCTTCCCAATATAGTAATTAAAAAAAAAAAGTTGAAATTAGCTACTTAGAAAATAAGGAACGAAACTTAATTTTAAGGCTCCTCTCTCTCTCTCTACATATTCTTATCGTGAAGGTAAATTTAAAACTTTCTGCTCTCACTTGTACTCAGATTTTCAATTTATTAGACGGGTTAATGAAAAGTTCATATTAAAATTTTGGTTGTTGCGTCAATATTAATAGATAAAATTTCATGAGATATGGATGACTATTATATATATATCACAGTACAATAAAATACAATCGCTTTTTCATACATTAACAATACAATAATTATCGTTATTTTAGTTGACTCCGTTAATTATATAATAGTACGCCCTTATTTGATCTCCATTTTTTAAATCTTTTTTTTTTAATTCATTTTTAGTAATGTTTCTCATGGGATTTACAATTCTTAAGTTAAAACCTAATTTTTAGCAAAACCAAATGAGGGCTATATGTCACACTCATCTTAGACTCTAAATAGGACATATTTTTGGCACTTATAATTACTCAGATGCATGAATATGGTAGACTCTCATGACAGACGCATTGTTCTTCTGCGGCATCCTAAGCCAATCATGTTAGGGCTAACATGTTGGTTCGTAAACCATTCACTTAATTTATGACATTTTTCTCTTAAAGTAGTCACCATACCTTAGAAAAGTAGTGTTATGTGTCGGCTTTTCTACAGTGTGACATTGAACTGGCAAGAAAATGACTTCTCTAAAGCAGCACACTTACCTACCCTAGCTGTGTATAGAAATAAAAGCACAAGCAGTAAAGAAAATGATGTTTCAAAGGAATAAAAAAAAAAAAAAAAAGATCGAATCATTCTTATTTTTGATAAATAGTAGACTGCAGCTGAATCTGGACTTGACAATTAGTTTACTTAGGTAAAGAAGAAAAATAATACTGTGTTAATAGTCCTCGATGCAGAAAATAGGGCCCAAAAAAAATGTAATTACAGAAAAAGTTGCCATTTCTTAGTGTGATTGTTCATGTACCAGCAGTGTTTCTAGATTAATGCTGCAACAATTTATACCGACACCCGCCCCTTAAGGCCCACCCATAAAAACATTTAAAAGGAAAATACAGTCAAAGGGTAAAATTCGAAATATAAAAGTCAAAGATCAGTGATATGGTAAATTTTTATTTGAAAATCAACAAACAAATTATGTCTACACCAAATTAATGGTGCACATGTGAGCAAGTATTTAGGTAAAAAAAAGTTTTTATGTATCATCAATTCTCTATCTGATATAGTGTCGAGATCGTTATGCATATTGTGTAGGTCGAATACTTATTCAAAATTTCTAAAACCTTTAAGACCATGATATTGGGGGGCTTGAGACGTCGATTCTCGTATCTTCAAGTTACCAACTTTTTTGAAACAAACACTAACTAGCTATTTCGATCTTGATTTAATTAAATATATAGGATGAAAAACGAGATAAATAAAATTAACATTGAAAAGGCCATACAGAAATAAAATTAAATCCCAAAAAGTCTTTAAAATTACTATTTGAACAAAAATTTCATAATCAACTTAAATTACTCCTAATATGGGAAAATATTTCAGTTACAAATCCTTTTTAATCAGATAGTATTCTCTATCTATTTATTATCGTACTTATTTTATTATAACATATGGTATCTTTTTTGTTCTTTCGAGAACCTAACACATAATAGTTGGCCTTGCTGGCATGCATTTATTATCGGGAAAAAGAGTGTACAGGGTTTGTTTCACAAAATTTCTAAAATGCAGCACCTGAATGACAGTTTTTTTTTTTTAATAACTAAAGTTATCTCTATAAGTAGAGCATGACTCTCTTATTATCGGCGCCCATCATTTCAAATCTGTAAGGGATCTGTATCATACTAAATTAGATATGGAAATGAACTCTTGCATATTTAGTTTCTTAATCTTAACTGAATTTTAACTTACCATACCAAATGTGTTATTTTATATATATATATATATATTTGGCTAAGCTCAAAAATTACTTGTAAGTTAAATAATCTATTTTGTTGGTTAAAGTTAAAATATTCTTAGAATTGAACAACTATTTGAAGGTCAATCATATATATATATATATAAAAGCTCAAATATTACTTGTAAGTTAAATAATCTATTTTGTTGGTTAAAGTTAAAATATTCTTAGAATTGAACAACTATTTGAAGGTCAATCATATCATTCCATATATAGGTGAAAAGTAGATTACTCTTAATTATAATTTATTTAAAGTAAGTTGATAAAAATGTTGGACTTGTCTAAATGCATGAATGTATCATTTGGTTGATAATGACTAAATGGAGTTGGGAATAGAGTGAATTGACATATGTAAAGGACTAACAATCATAGGAAGAGGATTGCTAGATATCAGTGTCTTAATCTAGTAACATTGTTTTGATAAAACATAATTGCAAAGAACGATTTTTTTTTTTTTTTTTTAAATTTTTGGCAGAAATATTTCAAATGGCCAAAGAGACTACAAAAATTCCAAATGGACACTTCTGTCCAGACTAATCAGGAGGATAGAAGTATGCTCGATCATGTTCAAGGGGTGATTTGTGGTCAGTTCATCGAGTTCTAATGAATTTTTAAATAATTTAAGTTTAAATAATCTTAAGCTGAGCAAGACAATCTCAGAATTGAACCAGTTTTCTTGTTCTAGAATTGGCAAACATGTTCCTTCACTCACAACCGTGGTACTGAATATCGTTCTTGTATATATATTTCCATCCATTCTTTCTCTGTATAGGTGAAAAGCATAGTACTCATAAATTATAATTCATTTAAATAAATGTAGAGTTGTATCTGTCTATATTTTGATTAACCGAACATCTCATTCTAGCTATTATTTCGTGGCATGAGTTAAAATCAAATTTCTAATTAAATTCCTGGCTCATATAAGAAATAAATTCCAGCTAACTGAATCTTACTTCCCAGCTCATTTTAAAGGATAAATAATAAGAGATATGGAATATAGGTTCTTTTTCGCATCATGATTGAAAATACCGTCAAGCTAAAATTGGCCTAGAGGAGATTTGATTACAAGTAAGCCTAGCAAAGAAACCTTTGTTTGGAAAAAATTATATAGTATTTTTAAATTGTCAAACTTCATTAGGGATGGCAACGGTTCGGTTTCGGCTCGATTCGATCAAAATCATCACCAAACCGTCAAATTTTTTGCCATACCATAACCACGTAAATCGGTTTGGTTTGTATCTTGGTTCTGCTCAGTTCGATTCAGTTAATAACCAAGAAAATAAATTATTCTTTATAGATCCATCCGTCAAATTGATATAAAACAATTTATGAAAAGAGAGTCAATGAAAACAAAAACATAATATTTTAAACGAAAATGTAAACATTATCCCAATTTCCAATTGCAAAATACAAATTTAACAAATAATATTATGAATATAACAATACTAAACTTTTCCTTCATTCTTGATTCTTGTGCATTGTAGTTACTTGATTCATGCTCAATAATTCAAAAGTTTCAACCTTAGAGTATATTCAAACTTCATTCTTCCCCACAACTCTTACTAGTATAGGTCAGCACTCAAAATTGATTCCTATATAGTAAATAAGAAATGTAAGTAGAGAATTCAATAATACTACCTAATCCAAAATGGTTTTAACTAAGACTTAAATAAAAAAAATGTACCTCTTCGTCAACTTCCTCCTCACTAAAAGAAATGTACCTTTTCATCAACTTCCTCCTCAATAAAAGAATGATTTTTTTTTTAAGCGGGTAATCGGTTGGGTTTCAGTTCGACGGCATAAATACCATACCTACATCGTCATGAACTGGTTCATTAAAATCAAATACTATATCTGTCCCATTGCACCATTGATTCGATTTTTTTCTCCTCATTCGGTTCGGTTAACCACGATTTTCGATTTTAATGATTCAAATTGCCATCCCTAAACTTTATTTTCAACAAACACATTCCAATAAATTCATAAGTACTATCAACTTATCAATTACTCATACCTATTTACAAATTAAACTATTGGCAGTTGTCTACACATTGTGCGAAATAAAACCATGGGTAAAGACTTCTTGTCGATGTTAGGTACAAATAGCTTGACCGGCCCCTTTATAGAAGTACAAATCGAGCAAGTGACCTTAAGTTGAACACTATGAATTTTCATGGTGGTTATTTGAATGTCCATTATAAATAATTTACGCATATCGAATTATATTATGCTATAAAATATTTTGGAGTCACACTTTTTTTAACTATCAGGTAATAAACATCATATACTTTAGGGGACTTTAGCACCGGTTCGATTGATGTGCATTTTGCACTTTTGTCCCCAACCTTCAAAAAGGAGCTTTTACATCCCCAGCATTTCATTTTAGTAGCACTTTAATTCCTTGTGCCCAGCTACACCATTATCTTGCGAGCGACCATCAGGACCTTCACAATCACACTCTCTTCCAACCGCCCATCAGAAAACTCAAACCTTTCAAAATTTGAAAATTTTCTTCACACAAGCGGTGAGCTTGCTTGGAAAACAAAAATAAAAGTTATGAAAATCCTTTAGAAAATAGGTATATTATAGAAAAAACATGTATTCTTTCTTGTATCATTACACTATCTAACAACGTGAAGAGGGGTTAGCCACTGCTTTAAATTTCCTTTGTCTTTACACTTTTATTCTATTCAATTTCTAGTGCAAAAGGCGTTCTGTAACAAATTTGGGAAACAATTGAACATAGAATTTCGAGAACAATGAATGGAAGTATAATTATGTAGATAAAGTGGTAAGATTTGAGATGTTGCAAAAAGTTTGTGCGCATATGTTACCATGTGAACGAGCACATGCGGTTCTATGTATATAAATGAAATGGATGAAGCAACTTTCCAACTTCAGACTTTATTGTAGTGAATATGGCATGGTTGGCGTTTGCAGTTGGGACAAAAGTAGTGATGATAGGTGTTAGAATTAGGTAGTTGAAATCTATTTGGGAATTCAATTTTGTAGTTCAATTGGGAGTTTATAATTTGTGTTAAACTTGAAAAAGACTTGAAAGAATCCAAGTTGTAATCATACAAGGAGAAGGAAACAACGAATTGGCGCTCGCTATGTGCCTTGGTCTCGCTCAAAAGCTCAGAATAGGAGCTCCAGCGCTCGATGTCCTTAAGGCAGAGCTCAAACTGTTGGCCACTGCTCAACAACTTATCCACCAAGAAATTGTTAACAATTTTAGGCAGATTTGTTAATCCTATTTTATTCCAAACACTCCGTTATTGTATAGGCTTATTATATTTGAATTCTACCACATCTTAAACTCTTCTTTGCACTATATATATTAGGAATAAACTTCTAGAAAAATCAGTCCTTATATTCTATACAATAAAATGTAGTTTGCCATTATTAATATTAATA
Organism: Olea europaea var. sylvestris; assembly: GCF_002742605.1. NCBI lineage: Eukaryota > Viridiplantae > Streptophyta > Magnoliopsida > Lamiales > Oleaceae > Olea > Olea europaea. Next base: position 30,367,220 of record NC_036238.1, read on the forward strand.
AATTCTCCTATTCTGCCTGTGGTATATTTTTATCACGTAAATTTTGTGTTCTTGTTTGATTTTCACATTGTCATATTATTCTCACTCCTTTATTTCCTAACAAGTGATATCAGAATGAGGTTCGATCAATTCAATTTAAGGTTTGATTTTTTGTGATAGCAACTATAAAGCATGATATTCTACTACTATATCGCAACACCAAATTTTCATTTTAGCACGTAAAGATGCAAGCAATGCTCACAATGGATTTGGATGATGCATTGTTGATATTTGACAAGATACCATCAACTTGGACGCTAGGGAAAAAACAATATAAGGATCAAAAGGCCTTATCACAGATATATCTTCATCTTTCGAATAATAAATTATGGTTGAAATTGGAAGAGTTATGCATGACGAAAAGTTTAATTTGCAAATTACATCTAAAGCAATCCATGTATTCTTATTGTATAATAGAAGGTACATTACTAGAAGATCGTCTAATTGTTTTTAATGAAATCATTGTTGATTTGGAGACCTTGAAGGTCAAGTATGATGAAAAAGATTTAAGATTGATAATATTGTGTTTGTTGTCCACTTCATATATGTCTTTTAGAGATACAATATTATAAAATCTTGATACTCTTATCATTGAAGAAGTTTATGATGCTCTGTTTTCCAAAGAAAAGATAAAATATCTTGTTGGATCTAAGTTTCATGGAGATGGCCTTATGGTTGATGGAAAATATGTGAGTAGCATATTAAGGGCAAATTATAGTGATAAATTTCGTAATTATTGCAAGAGATGGGAGCACATTAAGAAAGATTGTTATGAGTTACAGAATAAGAATAACTTAGTTTCTGTAAATCAGAAAAAAATAAGAAACTTCAAGTGAAATCAGTATTGCAAAAGATTACTACAATAATTGAGAACTTTTGGTTATTTTTGATAGTGACTCCAAATCTGACGAGGATTAGATTCTTGATACAATTTGTACTTTTCATATGTATCCTAATTTGAAATTTGTTTTCAACAAATGAACAGTTCTAGAGTTGTTATGGTAATGAGAAATAATTTAATTTGTAGGATAGCTGATTTTGGAAGGGTCAGAATTAAAATGTTTGATGGAACTATCAAGACACTTGATGATGTAAGAGAAGTTCCAAATTCGAAGAAAAATCTTATCTCTTTAAATACTTTTGATTCAAAATAGTACAAGTACACATGTGCAGGTGGAGTCCTGATGGTTAGCGAAGGTGTCTGTATTGTGTTGAAGGGAATGAGAAGATCCTAGTTATATGTCTTGGTTGTTTCTACATAATTTTTGGATAATCAACAGAAGTTATGGACTTGGTGGATTTTGAGTTTAGTTCAGTACCATTGGAATTTGGTTTAAGGTCTATATTAAAGAATATATCTCAGTCGAGTTCAAAAGTTAAGGATAATTTTACTTTGTCAGAACCACCAATGGTGCCTCAGTATTCAACTTGTAGAGATAGATCTATGAGAAATATTAGGCATCCACAGAGGTACATTGAATCTGATTTAGTTGCTTATTTTTTAAAATATGGTTGATGGTATTGAGTCTAGTAAAGAACCTTCTACATAAGTAGCTAGTTGTGTTGATTCTAGCATATGGTATGTTTTTGCTTTGTTTTTTAATTATTATTAAGTTATTTGTGATCTTGTTCCTCGTGTGGATAATTTGAGTAATTTTAATGCTCAAAATAATCCTACTAACCAATGCTTGGAATCAGTCGATTTTTAGTTATTGAGTTTACCCTAATTGGGCTTTGTGGAAAAGGTGGGGATTTTTTTTTTTTTTTGGAGAGCTAAATTTTATTTCGTATAGTGAAATTTGTCTTCTGGAGAAATTTTTTTGATGTCTTGTTCATTGGAATGAAATTTGTATTAAGGTTGAGATTGTTAGAATTACGGTGTGATCCAAATTCTATTTGGAAGACTAGTTGAGAATTTTAGTTGAAATCTATTTGGAAATTCAACTTGAAATTCAATTTGGGAGTTTGACATTTGTGTTGGACTTGAAGGAGTTAAGTTGCAATAGCAGAGGAAGAAATCATGTAAGGAGAAGGAAACATCGAACTTACAGTCGCTACACGCTTTGATCTAGCTCGAGTACTCAGAACAGGAGCTCCAGCACTCAAAGTCCACTAGTCTTTTTCAAGTTTACTATAATTGTATAGTGTCACACATCTCATACTGCTTAAGTTCACCTATTCAATATTTATGAATAAATAATCTACCTTTGGACGCATATTAAAACAACCTTCTGTGATTGGGTGATTCTTTAGATCATCAACATACGAACAAAAACCAATTTTTAATGAAGTATAATGATGTATCAACTGATTAAAAGAACAAAAGCCTAGTGGGTACAATTGAGTTGTGGTTTTCAATTGCCAAATTGGGATGAAATGACTTGATTTGGGCATATTCATTGCTCATTTTTCTCAATAAGTTCATAGTTTCAGATATGATCATTGAATCTGAAAGAAGAAGTCAGTCATCAAATAGTTAGCCAACTAGCACGGATTGTCATAATTATAGTTCTGTTGGGTTTTGATTCATAATCAAATAGACAACTAGATAAATGTATCCATATACTTTGGCACATTGGTTTGAGATTGTACGAGGGCATTAATTGAAAATGATGTGGTTTAAAGTTTTTAGTCGAGTTTTTGTAGATCAATAAATAGACTTATCAAATTAATTTAAGAACTTGATTACAATTATTAACTATATGTAGTTCATAGTTTCTATCACCTTCTGTGGTTGGGATAACAAAATTACTTAACATCGTTAGGAACAATGCAAATAGACATCAAAAACCACAGTATAAGGCTTCTGCAATTTCCTGAAAAGGAAAAAAAAAAAAAGGTACTAACAATTTTTTAAATCTATATTATACTAAACGAAAATGTTTTACTAATATTATCAAGAAAGCAGCTCCATAGAAAACTAGATGTTGATTGAAAAGAAAGAATTAACTAAAATTGTGGGACTTCTTGTTTTGTTTCTCAAGAAAGGAATAAAGTAGCTTACGCAGTAGCATTGTTTAATTCTTTAGTTTTGGTTCCATTAATTGGATTCATTGTATTCCTTTATTCTTACCATCCATTCATCGTGCTGATATTAGTTCATGAAAGTTTTTGGTGATTCAATACAATATTTATTGTATCAATTATGATGTCAAGTATCATTGAATCATAATTATATATTTTATATATGTATATCATAAAAGTCTTTGTTTAGCAAAGTTATAAATTGGTTAATTTCATTTTCAATCAAATATTTCAATGGACCTCGAGTACTATTCATTTCTTCATCACTCATTTTTATTTATTGATAAATTAAATTGTTCATAAATTCTTCCCATAATATGGTATTTTCTTCGGCAATATCTTAGAAAAAAAATGCAATTGTACATGTTACTTTTCCAAAACAGCAAGTTTGATGCAAAGAATTGATTGACTTAACATTTCAAATTTTCAAAATTTATAATTTGATTGAGCAGTCAAGATTGAATATAAGTATTCAAACCAAACCAAACGAAATGATATTTGTTTTTATTTTTTAAATATAAGGTTAAAACTCAAGACTATATGCCGCCCTCATATGAGACCTTGCTAGGGTTTACTTTTCTCAATGTAATAAATCAAATGCATTAACATGGCAAAGTAATCATCTGGCTCTTCCGTCCGTGGTATCATACGCACTCATGTCAAAGATAATATTTTTAATGGTTGAAAAATTGTCGTCTTTAATTTTTACAATATTTTCCATTTAAACAATATCGTAATTCAAACAATATTATCATGATTTGACTTTTGTTATAGTTTTACGTTGAATTAAATGAGAATAGCTAAAATATTTGTATTTTCAAATTGAAAAGTTAAGTGACTGTTCCCTTCGTGTTTCAGTTTTTAGTTTTGAATTCATTTTGAATTTTGTGTTTTGAATGTTCATTTTGAAATTGTTAAAAACGCATTCTTTTTGTCATTTTGTAAAATTGTTTTCAAAAATAAAAAAATGAAAAACGCATTTACTTTCTAATTTTGAAAAACTGAAAAATTGATTATTCAATATATATATAGTTTTTTTTTACTTCTAAGAGAAAGAAAAGCAGTTATCATTGTGGTTAAGGCATTAAATTCTATGGTGGTGACCCGGATTTGAATCTTAGCCACCTATCAATTTATTTTAAAAAAAATAAAATTGTATGGTGCATATAATAATAATAATAATAAAAAGTCATTTGTATTGAGTTGCAGTGAAACATAATCAAACTCGTGACCTCCAAGAAATCTATGACTCAATCAACTAAGCCATCCCACTATTTGCAAAAGAAGCTGTTTTCCGCGTTTCTGAATTTTTGCTTGGTTTTAATTGAAAACAGCTTAAAAGACTTTTTTTACGTTTTCCCTTTTCTTTGTAAATTTTAAACTTGTTTTTGAAAATTCGTTTCTGAAAATAGGTAAGTAGACATATTTTCAATGTTTTCAAAAATTAAAAACTGAAAATGATCTGAAAATAGCAAGATAATAGGCCCTAAACTTTTTGGAAACTCGAAGAAAACTTTCCTAACATTTTTTAAAATATTTTTTATTTCTTTATTTCCGTTACTGCAATAGAAAGAAGCATCAAAGGATGTGTGTTTCGCACAGGTAGTCGCTAACAATTAAAAAGGGATCAGACGATTGTGTAAGGAACAAACCTCTTGAAATAAAGTCCCAAAAATGGGTGTTTTATTGACGATGACTTTACAATTGGAACTTAAACAGAATGCCTCCAAGGGGCGCAAGCACACGAGTACTGAAAGAAATGTTTAAGTCTAAACTAAGAAATTGAAATTACATACTCTCTGTTTGAGAGTGTTTGATTCGGGGTCTTTTGCTCGATGTCTTTTCTTCCTTTTATATTTCCTTGATGATTTTTTCATGATCAACCGCTTAGAAACTGCTTAATTGCTTTATAACTACCCACATTCTTCATGGTGGCCAACTTATCGTGGAACTGCCGTCTCTAACTACTGCCACTACTTCTTTGTCGTTCAATCGTCTTCAATCGAACTCCTTGAATCGTAGAACATGATAAGATTACTCAATAACTGTTTCGATAACTGCACTTTTGGATAACCATAACATCTTATGTTTGCTAAGATCCTGGGCGATTCGAAGGTTTAGGCGAGAACAGGGTCATAATTCTGGTCGACTGCAAGGCACTTCATTCGTTCAGATTTTGGACGTCTTGCAAGGTTGGGCGATGATGTTACCGCGTTCGTGGGCTTCCACTGCATTCATTAATAACTTTATTTGGGTCTTTATCCTGAAATTCCCAGTTGGGCTTCATTCTTTGGGCTATTCAATTTGGACTGCACTTTTAGCGTGTCAACAATTACCCCCCCAATATGGCAGAATTAATACCAATTATTAATTTTTTACCATATTCACTTTGTATTTCCCAGCAACATTTGAAATTTCCAAGAATTTCAATCATTATTTCCTTCCATAGCCTGAAAAGTCACGACGTTGCAAACCTTTGTAACCCCCAAATATACGCCATTTCGTCACACTACTAAATCACGCCTCATTGTTTCGCGCTTCTCTCTCGCAATATTACTATTCATCTTCTTGCTTCTCTGCTACGTCTTTCAAGCAAACTTCAACAAAACTTTATTTTGTTCCCAATGGCTGCTTCACAAACCCAATCTGGTAACTCTTATAGTTTTGAAGACTTTCAGAAAATCCTCACTCGGCCATATATAACTTTGAACTTCCTTGCACCAGCCAATGCCGAACTCAATGAGTTCTATCTAGGTCCTTCATTCAACAACGCCGAGGCCATCGAATAAGTGGCGGTGGGTCAGCTGTTCCCTTGTACTCAAGGCCCTCCGTTTCTAAACTCTTTGCCGCTGAGGCCGCTTCGCGAAAGAGGTATTCGCACTTGGCCTAAATCTGATGTTATTTTCTATAGATAGCATGCTCGCCTTATGGGCCATGGTCCTACCAAGGCAATTTTTGATAGTGTTAGGATTTCTGATTTGTTAGAAATCTCCCTTCAACCCCCTATTTTTGATCCAGCGCTTTTCCCTATTGCTTTAAGTTTTTGGTCCTCTGAGTATAATACTTTTGTTTTCCCTCTTGGTCACATGTCCATTACTTAAAGGGATGTTGGGGCCCTAGTAAATCTACCACCTTTGGGCGATACCATTTTCCCTGGTATTTTGATTTCTGGCGTCGCCCTAAAATTTGACAGAAAACTCACCGAGTCCTATTCAAGCCTGCAAAGCTGTTATAATCACTTGAGCGTTGAGCCTTCCCATGCTGAGCGTGTGGCCTTTCTTCAGATTTGGCTTTGTAAATATATTCTGTGTGTGCCAAGCATGAAGCCTTCTATGAGCTATTTACCCATAGCGCACGAATTAGCGCGTGGTAGGCGTCTGAATTTGTGTTCTTTCTTTTTGGCTGTCCTCTATAGAGGCATGGCTTCTCTCCAATTCCAATTGAAGAATGGTGCATCTCCCACTGGCAGTGGGCCTCTTTGATTCACTCAAATGTGGTTGAGAGCCTATTTTCCATCACTTAGTGCTCTATTCTTGTCCCTTCATTCTGCTAGCTGTTATGGGCTAGCTGTTGACCCACTGAGCCTGGTAAATATGTCCAGAAGGGACATCTTTTCATTCTTCTATACTTTGGATTCAATTCCTTCTTTCCTTCCTTTTCCTCCCTTTTTAACTCCAGATTATGTGCAACCCCCATCCACCCTGGACAGTGCGAGCACCTCTCTGCTCGTTTGGGTTCAATTTTTGACCGGGAGGGAGTTGTTCCATGATATTTTGTCTAGAACAAATGCCAAAGCTGGGGTTGAAATATATGCTTCCCAATTTTTTGCTCGTCAACTTACTTGGCCTGTTCCCCCTTGTTATTCAAGAAATTTGATAGATCGCTTCCGCACCATTAATAAGGCAGAGGCAGAAGCTATAGATGCTCGCAATATTCTTTTGACGAGTAACTTTTCATTAGCCCCCTTCAATCCTAACCATACTATCCATCCCTTTTTGAACAACTCTGGCCATCAGTGAAACGCAGATTGTTTGCAACTGATGCCAATCGTGCTTTCCATTCACTGGATCAGCCAAACATTTCTTCCACTTCTCCTGTTTTGGTCACCCGTGTGTCCATTAGGAGTCCTTCCTCCCCTGCTCGTGCTAAACAGTCTGTTCGTCCATCTACTTCTCTTCCTGCTAAGTCCACTGTAGCTAAGAGTACCCCAAGCCGCAAACGGCCAGCCTCAGCATCTCCTATTTTGGAGGATGATGATGATGATGACACTTCTCTCATCATCAGAAGAAAGGTAATTAAATTAGTTTACTCACAAGCATACCTTTCTATACTTGAAACTTTTCTATGTGCTGATGGTTTATTTGGATTTCTCAGAAAAGTTCAGCAACTCCTTTGAAGGCTTTGGTGTTGGCAGCTCCGGCTCCATCATCCTCTGCTGAGGCTGCTTCATCCAAACCAGCTGATGAAGAGACTACGCTTAAAGAGAAACCTTCAGTCCCGAAATCCTCATCACAACCAATGGATGAGCCACCTTCTTCCCAGGGCGTCAACCCCTCAAACGTCGAACTAGAAGGTAATACATTTTTTAATGTTTTACCTTTGCTTGTGCTATTGGTTTTTGATTTGTTGCTTTTTGAGTTCTACAGATGTTCTCATGGGTTTGCCCGTTGTGGCAAAGTCTTCTCGCCCAGACAAGGGAAAGTCCTCATGAGTGGTGGAGCCACGGGTGGTAGATTTGGCTGGGGATATGTCACCTCCCAAGATTGCTGATGAGGTCATCTTTACTTCACTTTTACTTCCACTTTGTTCATTGTAGTGAAAACCTTCAATGTTAGCAATTTTCTTTGCAGGATGCTGATAAGATTGTGCGTTCCATCCAGGATTTGTTCACTTTCTGGGGGCAGTCAAGACGTCTCGCCCTGCTTCAACCGATCATCCTTCTACTTCTTCAGAGAAAGATATGAAGTTCCTCAAGCAGTCGATATTTGAGTATGTGTCCTTTATGGATATGGACATCGGTCAGGCTAGTGCTGCCAAACATAAGGATAAGCTTGAGCATTTGAGTGCGAAGTTGGTGCAAGCACTGTCACTTCTGTCGCTCAAACTTTCTGCTGATTTTAAAGCGACATTAAAAGTTGTCCATTCCGAGATTCTCTCCTTGTTGGCCAAAAATATTGAACTGAACGTCAAGAGTACTCAATATCTTCGCTCTGTATCTGAAAAAGAGTTTACTTCTAGAGATCAACAAAGCTGAGGACGAATTGAAAGAAATCTCTTCCAAAATTATGATTGAAGATTCTTTGATGACCAGTTTGGTTTCACAGATGAAGGAGCTTCAAGCAAGGATGGACGACTGTAAGGCGAGAATGGCTGCTAAAAAGCGTAATTCCTCCCAAGGAATTGAGCGAACCAAGTCTTTCGTTGAGCAGTACAAGAAGCTGGAAGTTGATGATGATTTTGTAGTTGAATTGAATATCACTTCTTCTCGGCAGAGCGACGATTGGGGGAGACTTAGGGAAAGAATTCGTTCGGTCTGGGGCGAATTGTAATTAAGACATATAATGCCTTAACTTTTCTTTTTGTAACATCGTATTAACTTTCCCCTTGTAACCTCATACTGATGTCCATTGGTAACTCTGAACGTACCAGCAGCCATAATCATTAATGAACGATTAATTTGTCTTCTTGTGTATTTATTGACGTTTTCTTTAATCATCAACCCCCTAAGCATTTAACTGCTTTATGCTAAGATTTACGCAATTTTCTCTTGGTATTTCTGTCTCTTTTCCCAAGACTTCGGGCCATTTGATTCCATTTACTAGGCATGAATGTGTCTATTCATATTCTGTCTCTTCACCTTCACGCCCTTATAAATGCACTTATATTCCACACTTGTCATTTTCATTTCCATTTTCTTCTTCAAAACCAATTTGCTGTCATTGTTTGGCATTTTGACAATCGATCCAAAACCTTCGTCTTCCATGAAAATGGATCATTTGATCTGCCCATTTTGCCATCTTTTTTTATGTCACTTTTGGTATGGGAGATATAGGAAATATTCTTTGGCCAGCAAAGTTCTTCCCATCATCTCCATGTTCTTTATAAGGAGTTCGATGATGAAAGACAATTTTTGAGGATGCCTGCAAGCCATCTTGCTTGCTGAGAGTGCTTCTCAGCCTCCTTGCCCGTTATTGCAGCGATGTGTTTAGGAAGGCGATGTGAGGGTGCTTCTTCTTCCTTTCTACTTGCCTTTGCAACAGTGCGATCAGGATGGCAATCAAGGCCAGTTCACCCTCTTACTCGGCGATCGACCGGGAGATTAGTTCGCTCTTAATTGTAGCTTATAGAGCATTTAGTATTTTGTGTTTTGCAACTTTCTAATGAACGTTTGATAATAAAGAAATTTATTTGAACGTATTTCGCTCTGGCCCTTTTTTATCTACGATCGTTCAACGCGATTTGATTACGCTTTTATTTGTTCACTTTCCCATAAGAAAGGAACATATTTTTGTAAATATTTTCCATTAACGAACCTCATGTGCTTGGTGTCATCTAAATCTTCCAAATGATAGGCTCCATTAGGCAACACATTATTTACTTTATATGGTCCTTCCCAATTGGGCGATCACTTACCATACTTTGGATTTTTGCTATCCAAAGGGAGTATTGTTTTCCAAACCAATTCGCTCAGGCTGAACGACTTGGCTATAACTTTTTTATTATGAAATCTAGCCATTCTTCATTTTTGAACTTGTAATCTATCTAGGACGTCCAACTTTAATTCGTCCAACTCCAATAAGTTTTGAACTAGTGATTCGGTATACTCATCACCACTTAACTTATGTTGCAAACACATTCGGATCGATTGCACATTGATTTCCATAGGCAAAACGACCTCCTGTCCATAAGTACGTTGGAAAGGAGTAATTTTGGTACTTGATCGAGGCGACGTCCTATAAGCTCATAAGGCTTTGTTTAGACATTCGTGCCAATTTCTAGTATTTTCATCTATCATTTTCCTTATGATATTTTTTAGAATCTTATTAGAAGATTCTACTTGTCCGTTGGATTGAGCGTAATATGGTGTGGAGTTCACTAATTTAACTCCAAACTCGCTCAAGAATTTATTCACTTGATCCCCATTTAAAGATGTTTCGTGATCTACCATCAAAGTTTGTGGAATTTCAAATCTATAAATAATATGATCACAGATAAATTCTATGATATTTTTTTGGGTGATCTCCTTTAAAGGTATAGCTTCTACTCACTTAGTGAAATAATCAGTTGCAACTATAACAAAGGTATGTTGCTTGGACGATGGGGGATAAATCTTTCCTATCAGGTCTATCGCCCAACCCTTAAACGGCCAAGGTTTGATAATAGGTGCCATCTCTCATGCGGCGCCCTTTGTATTGGACCATGCTTTTGGCATGCTAGACAACTCTTTGCATACTGAACGCATGATTCTCCCATCTTTGGCCAAAAATATCCATTCCTAATAATTAGCCATCTCATCCTTTGGCCAACTTAATAAGCTCCACATATCCCTTCGTGCACTTCAGCCATGATCGTCCTTGCTTCTTGTAAACTTACACATTTTAGCAATATACCATCAGAGCGTTTCTTAAACAACTCTTCATCTATCAATGTATAGTTTAGCAAACGCGACTTCATTTTTTTACTATTTCCTATATTAGGTTCTTTAAGGAACCTTTTAATCTCTGCCCTCCAATCTATTGCATCTCTATCTTTTATGCAATAAATTTTAATCGTTCTCGCCCTTCTTTGGACCACGACCAATATTGTTCCATACTCATAAGTAGACTTTCAATTTAAAACCTTTGAGTACCCTGAGGATATCTGGGCCAATTCGTTTCCTACATCATTATATATCATATTAACACATTGAAGCTCTATTTGGTCGAATTCTTCCAACAACTCTTGGACGATTTCATACTGACTTATAATGGAATCACTTTGGCATTTAAAATCACCAATCAATTGGTGAATTACCAATTGAGAATCGCCTCTAACGATCACATTCTTTACCCCTATATCTATCATTAATTCTAGGCTCACGATTAAGGCTTCGTATTCGATCTGATTGTTGGTGCACATCCTGTCCAAAGTGAATGCAAAATTGTAACAAATCCCTAAAGGATTTATCAATGCTACTCCTACTCCTACTCCTACTCCTGCACCTTTAGAGGTTTTCGATCCATCGAAATATAAAATCCAAGGTTTTAATTCGAATGAATTGATCTCTAATTCAATTTCTTCAGGCATATCAAGGCATGGATGATCGGCCAGAAAGTTAGCCAAAGCCTGATTTTTGACTGCCTTTTGGGGTATGTATTGTACTTCGAATTCTAATAAAGCTAATGTCCAAAGGCCTATCCTTTGGTGAAAAATAGGGCGAGAGAACATATACTTAACCAAATTTACTTTAGAAATTAAATAAACGGTTACGGGTCGTAAATAAGCCCTTAATTTTGTACATGTGAAATATAATGCAAGACATAATTTTTCAATTGCAAAATAATTACATTCACATTTTGTTAACCGTCTACTCAAGTAGTAAATCGCCATTTCTTCACCAAATTGATCTTCCTGTGCGACCATTCCAGCTATTGATTCTTTTTCAGCTGATACGTACACTTTCATTGGTCGTCCTTAGATTGGTAACACCAACACTGGTGAATTTGATAAATATGTCTTTAGGCTTTCAAAAGCCTTTTGATGCTCTTCTTTTCAGACGAATTCGTCCTGATTTTTCAACTTTAAAAGCGGCTAAAAAGCTTTAGTTCGTCCTGCACAGGTAGAAATAAAGCGTTTTAAAAAGTTTACTTGGCCTAGAAACCTTTGCAATTCTTTTTTGTTGCTAGGTGGTTTAGCCTCTAAAATGGCCTTCGCTTTATTTTTATCAAGTTCAATCCCCCTTTTGTTTACTAAGAAACCAAGAAAATTTTCTGCATTAACACCAAATGCACATTTCAAGGGATTCAACTTTAGTTTATATTGCTTCATTCGCTCAAATGAACATCTTAATTGTTCAAAATGGTCCTCTTCTTTAATGGATTTGACCACTATATCATCTACATACACTTCAACAAACTTGCCTATTATATCATGAAAAATCAAATTCATTGCCCTTTGATAAGTTGCTCCTGCATTTTTCAGGTCGAAAGGCATAACTACCTATTCAAAACATCCTAGTGAGACCATCTATTATAAAGAAGATTGTGGTCCTAGTAGTTGTTCCTATAGTTATGTCCAATGGCATAACCCCTTTAGCTGAAGTTGCTCCTCCTTTGAAACTTGTCAGGATGACTTTCGTTGGGATCATATCACCTTCTGTCTTTGCGAATTTTCTCACTTACAATATTTTTTACCCTTAACTTGTTCAGGGCTTGGCAATTTATGCTTATCGCTCGACTTTATCTGCTTATCCTTATATAATTTATCAAGTATAAGGTCGGTTTTGGTTACATCGAACGAGAACATTCTAGCATTTATGTTTTCATCTTTTATAGGCTCATCCTTGCCCGACGGTCTAGGCTTAGCTATTATAGGACAAGTATACGTGTCTTTTTTAACTAATTTGGCCAAACACATTTCGGTTTGATCGTAATACTCATCATTAATGGTATGAACATCAGAATTTAGGTCTCTATAATAAGTCCCCTTGCTAGAATTTTTCATTTGTTCTTCTTCTCTTATTAATCGTTCATATGTAATCATGTTCGCGCTCAATTGAAAATGATCAGGAAATTCCTTGTCTTGGAACTTCTTCTTTAAATCAAAGTTTAGACAACCTTGAGCGATTTTGATAAACTCCTTTTCGGGCAAAGGTATAAAATATTTACTTCTTACTGTCTTGAACCTTTGAAGGAAACCTTCTGCCCATTCGTTTGGCATTTGACGCAGATTCGTCAAATCGGCCAAAGTAACTTCAGACTCAGTCTTATAAAACTGAGCGTGGAACAATTGCTCCAATTGTTGCCATGTTTGAATAGAGTTTGCTGGCAAATTGATGAACTAGGAGAAGGTTATTTCTGTTAATGAACTAGGAAAAAGCCTCATTTTATGGTAATAAGTTACGTCAGCACTTTGTAGTGTGAATCACCCTATGTGTTCTAGAGTAAACACCTCTCCTAAACCGGTAAACAGTGAGAATTCTGGCACTTTATACCCTCTAGGGCATGGATATGCTTGGTCTACACAATCAGGATATGGCTTTGTGTAAGTCGGTCTAATGACAGGACGTACTCCAAAAGCCATCTGGTCCTGTATGATTTCCATAATCTGATTCCTCAACATGACATTGGGGTCATATGAAATTCTTACAGGTTGGTTAACCAGTTGATTTGCTTGAGGCCTGATGTTTGGTCCTTGGTTGGCAACAAAGTTGCCATGATTTGGGCCATTGTTACCATTAGCCTGAATATTTATTTCATCACTAACACGTGGGGTATTCTGCCCATTATTTAGGACATTATCTCGTATGTTTAAGTTACCCCCAAGTTAGATGTACCATTGCCACTATTCTGATTTTGTATTACACCACCCCTTCTGGTTTGAAGTAGAGGGATCAAAAGGTGATTCTACCCGTTGATTTAAACTTAGGACTGGGGGATTATGTCCCACAATTGTCCTAGTTTGAAAGTAGTTTACAAGAGGCACAACTGGCTGACAAATTTGGCCTACTAACTTATTCATTATTTCGTTCAAAGTATTTAGTTGTTTGGCCATGTTGTCATAATTTACATTCACATTCTGGGTAAGTCTTTCCATATTATAGATATTTCGTAGATTTACCTGTTCAAGGACATCTTGTGTGAGTTCTCCAAGTAATGCACGCATAGTTCGAGGACTCATCTCTGTCATTGGTTCGTAACGACTATGATTGTTCTGATTCTGTCCATCTGTTCGTGGGGAGCTATGCTACTCCTCATATCGCTCGATCACAGACTGGACTCCTCCCTGACTTGCTGCTTCCTTATCGAATTTCTGAGACATATTGTTTCACCTTTTGTATCTTCAACTCCAAACACTAAGGTCCCACTGGGCGTGCTAAATTGTTTCGCGCGGGTAGTCGCTAACAATTAAAAAGGGATCAGACGATTGTGTAAGGAACAAACCTCTTGAGACAAAGTTCCAAAAATGAGTGTTTTATTGGCGATGACTTTACAATTAGAACTTAAATAGAATGCGTCCAAGGGACGCAAGCATACGAGTACTGAACGAAATGTTTAAGTCTAAACTAAGAAATTGAAATTACATATTCTCTGTTTGAGAGTGTTTGATTCGGGGTCATTTGCTCTATGTCTTTTCTTCCTTTTATATTCCCTTGATGATCTCTTCATGATCAACAGCTTAGAAACTGTTTAATTGCTTTATAACTGCCCACTTTTTTCATGGTGGCCAACTTATCGTGGAACTACTGTCTCTAACTGCTGCCACTACTTCTTTGTCGTTCAACCGTCTTCAACCGAACTCTTTGAATCGTGGAACGTGATAAGATTACTCAATAACTGTTTCGATAACTGCACTTTTGGATAACCATAACATCTTATGTTTGTTAAGATCTTGGGCGATTCGAAGGTTTGGGCGAGAACAGGGTCATAACTCTGGCCGACTGCAAGACACTTCATTCGTTCAGATCTTGGGCGTCTTGCAAGTTTGAGCGATGATGTTACCGCGTTCATGGGCTTCCACTGCATTCATTAATAACCATATTTGGGCCTTTATCCCGAATTGCCCAATTGGACTTCATTCTTTGGGCTATTCGATTTGGGCTGCACTTTTAGCGTGTCAACAATATGATACATCATTTCGATTATTCATGTAATGTTAATGAAAATAACATGCAATATTAATGAAAATATATTATTTGGGTTTACTTTCAAGTTCAATATTTCATGAATTAAACTACTACATCAGAAAATGAGTGACGGAAATGTTGACACCCTCTCACATGTGTGCGGGGCCGCCCGAATAAAAAATTTCCAAAAAAGGTGGGCCCCACCCAAAATGTGAGTGATCTGTCAAAGTACATGTCATCCATTTTCTGTTAGTAAAGCAGAATTCATATTTCATTACATTTTGAGCATATGACTATTTCCTCAAAGTTGGACCCGACTTTTGATACTTGCATATATGTGCAAGTATACGTACAATCTTCAGAAAAAATTAGAAGGAAAATTGCAGGATTGGTCTCCAACCTATTTCCGGTGTTACAAGTTCATTCTTGTCTCTTTTTGAAACTTCTCAACCCTTTCTAAGTCTTGTCGGAAATTACATTTTTATTGATTTTGTACACTTGTTGGCAGAATGAAATGAATTTTATTTCTGTTACAAAGGGAGATATTTTCCCTGTCCATTTCTTTTATGTGGATACCTTGAAGATATATCATTGGAATTTAACAAATTTGACCAGCTTTATAAAAATTCAAATTTCAGATCCTAATATTAATTTTAAATTTAGTGATTTATATGTGTGTGTGTGTAACGTTCCATACATTTTGTGAACTACTAATGTTTCCATGCAATGAGCATGACTAGAGGTGACATTTTACTAGCAAGAAAATGACTTCTCTGTTGAGGTACTATACACCTAGCCAGCCATTGAATAAAAGCACCAGAAAAGTAATAAAAAAAAATAATTAAATAAATTATGGTAGAAGAAAGTCCTTATTTAAGGTATTTATAACTTCGAAAATAATATGTTTCATAGCTACTATGAATTGATTAAAGGATATAAAAGGGGTGGCAAATAGATTGAACTGTTCGTTGGTTCGTAAGGTCCTTTCATCTCATCTCGTCATGGATCAAGCCAAATTTGATATCTTTTTCATGAGATGAGTATAATTGATTAAGTGATATATCAATACAATATCCATGACCTACTTTTTCTCAACAATTTTTAGTGTTTATGTAAAGACCGTGGGCAGTATCTGAATCTGGACAAGACAATGAATTTATCTTGGTTAAGAAAATTAATACTGCTCTTTGTATGGTATCACGCAGTATTACAACAACAGTAAAATGTTGGATATTTCGCAACCAAGAAAATATGCTAAAAACAGAGTGTACAGCAAAAGTTTCTATTCCCAGCAGTGTGGTTGACTTGTTCATGAACCTAAAAGGAAAAAAAAAAAAAAAAGGAGCAGAAATTAAAGGACACAACTTTTTACATCATGTTTAGTACGATAAATTTGACAAGAATAGTGACAGAACAAACAATATTAAAACGTTAATCCTAAATACTAGCTATAATTATTCATTCAGGTTAAGCTATATATATATATATATATATATATATATATATAAGTATGAAATAAATAATGTATGGATATAATTAGAAATCAACATAAAAGTAACAAATTATGTTTGACTTATTTTAAGCTAATCAACACATGCTTTATAATTGAAATTCGATGTATATATCTTGCTCTGAAATTGCCAGAAACATTGGTTACTCCACTTACAACATTTAGGAATAAATGGTATATTTGAAGGTCACTGTCATATATATCTCCATCAATTCTCACTGAGCATAGTTGAAAGTTCTTTACTCAAAAATTTTAAATATAAAGTAGAGTTGAGCTTGCCTAAATGCATGAATCCTATTAGAAAGTTGATAGTGATTTAAATACTAACTGGGAATATATTATAAAAGACAGTTAAAAACACTAAAAATTGAAGGAAATGATTGATAAATAACAGGGTTTAAACTTAGCTTGAGGTAGAGGATTGCTTGAATTAATAAGTTTAAAAAGGCCGTTTGTTGTTCATAAAATTTGAATTACTGCCCGTGTAATTTTCAGTGTAAAGTCAAGATAACCAAACAATCACATAGTAAAACTAAATTACATTGAATGTCAACTAAGACATGCATAGTTTAATTAATCGGGCAACATATCACAATTCACGTGTATTATCCATGTTATACATGTAATTGACTAATACTAGACAAAACCTAACTTATTTACATTTAATCCTGTTTGGTTTAGCTAAATATCTTCTAAATTAAGTAGCTTAACGATGTACTAGACATTATAGTAATTTAAACTAGTCACATTTCATTTATTAAAACTCTATGAGGGCGGGCTATTGAGTATCAACCTTTTAAGTAAACAAGGCTTTACCTATGAATTACCTTAACTGCAAGATTAAGCTAAAAGTTAACTTAATTACAAAATTTAACCCAAATACTACACATGATTATCAAATTATGAGAGTTTGAATTAATGTTCAACAAGCTTTTTGAAAAACAAAATATTGGATATATATAATAAATTATTATTTTTCTTGTATTCAATTAAACAATTATTTTGTTGAACATGTTATCTAATTGGAAGGTAAGTTTTAACTTAATGTCAAAATAATTTTTTTTCCCTACTTAAGTAGAACTAACGTATGATTTAAATTGAAATCAACATAATAAGTAATTAATCATGTTTGACCTATTTTGAGGTGAACGGAACATTCTCTAAGAATTGATGATGCTCTATCTAGTTGTAGAGTTGCGAGACACATTGGTTCCTTCACTCACAACATTTGGGGAAATAGTGTATTTGAAAGTCATTGTCATATATATCTCCATCAATTCGTATTGGCGAAAGTTCATTGCTCATAAATCATATCTAATTTTGAAATTATATATAGAAGAATTGAACTTGTCTAAATGCATGAATCCGATTCTAGTTGATAGTGATTTATAACAGCAATTGGGAAAATACGTAAAAAGATTGAAAAGGATTGCTAAAATATCAGTGTCTAAACTTAACCAAGGTAGGTTTGAATACTGGTAGCCGATTCATTCTGTTTTAATAAATTGTCATTTTTTACTTTTGAGTGTAAGGTTAGGATATTCTACCAATCACCTAATTAACAGAGTCAAGTTGAACGCCAACTATCTCATATATAGTTTTAATTATTACTTACACTCTCATTCCATGGCTTCGTTACATATTAATGCATAGCTAATTATATGAGTTACACATATAATCGACTAATACAACATTAATCTACGTGTGTACACTAAAATTACCATAAATAATCGTGTGCTCGATACTATCCTACTTTAAATTAATCAAGCTTCATATATCAAAGCTTTGAAATGGCTATCAAGTATCAACAATACAAAAAATAATGTCAGTTTTTCAGGTTAGAGTTATCACAAAATAATTTTTAATGTAGGAGAAGCTAAAAATCCTCAAATTTGATTAATATCCAATAACTTTGCTGATTATTCATCCCAAAGAATAATCACAGAGTAAAAGTAAAACAAAAACTAACAAAACCTTTATTCGTTTTCCCTCTTTGTTTTATCCACGTTGCAAATGAATTTAGCCACAAAAGAGGGATTAAAAATCAAAAAAATAAAACCAAGCCGGGATAGCTTAACCTAATCGAAGGCAGTTTCTAGATAGATAAAGTATTTCAATTTGATAAGCCCTTAATCTATTGGTAATGTAGCAAATAGATCATTAACCTATTATATTTTGTGATTTGAGTGCCCACCCCTTAGTTTTGTAGCAGTGAAGGTCCTCAACTCTCGGTCATTTTCATACTTATATCCGAACTTTTTCATTACATTTTTTTTTTAATTTTTTATCTTCAACATTCTAATAACTAGCCATCCTATTTTTAATGACAAGCTATAAAATTCATTAAGATTGTGAGAAAGACTTGTTTGACTCTCATGTTAGAACTAAGCAACAAAAATAACAAATACAAAAGTTCTGAACTAACATAATATTTGGAAAGAAACTTTCATCATAAACAAGATTTAATAATTAAGTAAAGGTTAAAAATAAGAATACGCTGAAAAAAGTTGAAGACGTAAGTGTAAAATAAGCAAAAATTAGGGATCTTTACTATAATTTTATTAGTGCAGCTAATAAAAACTATAGTATGAATATAATTATACTTTTAATAATCGAGAATTTAAAACTCAAATTTTCATTAGAAGAATGAATTTATCCTTATAGCAAAACAAAAAGAGAAAGCTGAAAACAAAAATGATAAAAATAAATGAGCACAAAATCTACCAACCCTTATATTTTATTATATTTCCTATTTCGTTATTTATTTAATTTTTTTGTTTAACTATAAACATAAGTTTATATATGTATCATTTACAAAATTTTTGAATTTTTAACTAAACAAAAGGGTGAAATCGTCAACTCGGACCCAAATTTGTAATATATTAAATATCACATCAAATAAGAATAATTTTTTTGACAATTCTAGCCTAACTACAATTCAATTATTTCAATAATACCTTATTTTTCTTTAATCAATATGTATTTAACATTCAATTATACATTTAACTATTTACATGCATGTATAATAATTAACATTTATTCTCAAGAGCTTGCATTTCTCTCATTTTTAGATCAAAATATCGCAAATTAATTCTTCAAATTCATATACACTATGCCCCCGTTTGGCTCTCATTAATTTTCATTTCATTCCATTTTATTTTTCTCTCTTCTATTTTCAACCACATAATCTTCCATAAAATAATATTACACGTACCAAAAACTTCTTTCTTTTTTAACCACTCATTTTTCAAAAAGACACTATTCCACCATTTTCATTTCCACAAAATGGGAGCCAAACGAGGGCATAGCGTTTCAATTACTTTTGAAGTAAATAAATTATTCATGTTCATGTATATTTATTTATTCTCAAAATTATTCATTTAATCTGTGATGTAAATTTATTCTCTAGGTTCACGTATACACTTTGGTCTAAGTTAATTTTCAAGATCACGTATATATAAATTATTTTCAACAATGCTTTACTTTTCAATTTTCAATATGTATTTAACATTCAATTATGTATTTAACTACTTAAGTGCATGTATAATAATCACTACAAAAATATATAGTTTCAGGCACTGATTTTTCATTCTTGAAACCATGATATCAATTGCTATTATTTTTTATCAACAGAATATTTGTAACCACAAATTCGTTGTTAATTTGGAGGTCACTGATAGTTACCAACGGATCACGTCGTAGGTAAAGAGTAAACATTTTTACCAATGAAATTTTAGTTGGTAAAAATCTTAACCATTATCAACCGAATTTTCGTTGATAAATGTTTACCATTACAATTGGTAAAAATCAGTGTTATGAATAACCGTATAGGTGTGAGGTATAGTAAAAAAAAATTATTTATTTATTTATTTATTATTATTACTATTTGTTTAATAATTATAATTTTTTTAACTTTTAGCTAACTGAGTTGAAAGGCCCCAAAAATTGTTTAACTACTTATTGGGCCAAAAATTTACAGATAGCAACTCCTAAGACTTTGTTGTGAACTTTAGATGTGGGATAAGAATTCATTTGAAATTGATTAATATTAGCAACGACAATTCTGTTGGTAAAATGAACTACTCGTTACTCACAAAAAATTCGGAGGCGAAAGGTTGATACGGTTTTTAGAAAAAAAAAAAGTTTAATTACGTCACCTACAGAAAATGCTGTTGATAAATGGTGTGCATATTAAACAATAACATTAGGTACGGAATATCCGTTGTTAAAAAGCTATCACTTTTACCAATGAAAATTTCTTTTGTGATTTTTGTACTTAAAAGTCTAATACTTTTACGATCGGATAATTCGTTTTATCCATAAGCGAAAAGCTAATTTTTAGGCCCCATTTGATTCTCATTTTTATCAAAGTTCATTTTTCTCTTTCTTATTTTTAACCATTTTTTTATTAAAATAATATTGTACATTAATAAGAAAAACTTTTTCTTATTTTTTATTCACACATTTTCTATCAATCTACTATGTTAAAATTCATTTTTTCATAAAAATTGGTGTCAAACGCCCTCTTAGTAGTGAGTTAACTTTTTTTTTTTTTTTTTTTTTGGACTTGTATTTCTCTCTTATTTAATTCAAGACGGTACAAATTAATTTTTCAAGTTCATTTACTTTTATTTTTACAACACTTATAAAGCATTTAAATAAAAAAACTTACAATGCACGTTTACCTGTTACTAGTATTATAAAGATGAAAAGTTAAGAGTATTGGAGATCAAGGCTGCAAATATATTAGGCTGGGGACTTTATTTCTATATTTTTAATAAGCTGGGGACTCCAACGGTATTTTCCCTCTCCTAAATATTACACAAAAAATCATTCTTTTACCATGAATCTAACCAAACTTTGACATTACGTTAGTGCTTTGTCAGATGACGTGTCGAATTGACAAAGACCCGTCTCATCTTCTCCATTGTAACGCCTAGCCATTAATCTCCCTTCATTGATAACATAAATTCTAAATTGCAGAGCAGAAGAAGTACTATCGGACATTATAAACGGAAATTGGGATTGTTAGACTGCAATGGATGAAGATGAAGATGTACAGGATTGAGCAAAGTCTAGCATTTAAGGTGAAAAGTAGTGAAACCAAAAGCCATCGAAGAATTTGACGTTCATGTATTTTAGTTTAAGAGAGGTGATTATAATGGTTTTGTTAACTTTATCACTCTTGGTGTTGCCACTGTTTCTGCCACCACTTCCGCCGCCGCCCACGGTTCTGCTCCTTGTCCCAGTTTTGATCATGGTTCTACTGATTTTCTTGGCCTTTTCTCCTTCACAACTGCCCAATATTTCTGTCACTTCTGTATGAGTACTTGTATACACATATATATTATATATATCAGTGTGTCTGTGTGTGTATACGTATCGGTTTACTGTGGAAGATTGGAATATGGGTTCTTGATCTTCTATTTTTGGGTCGATCTGTATGCAAATCATGCATATAAAGCTTCTAACTTTGAATCTTCTTTGAAGTAATCTTATAGCCTATAGGGGTTGTGTGCTCTTCCTTCATTCTAGCAATAGTCCCTGTTTAGAATTTTAGCTATATAAGATTAAAAAATGTGGATTCATATGGAAGAAAACAGATTTTGATTTTTTTTCTTTTTTCTTTTTTCTTTTTTGGTGTTTGGAGTGGGGTGGTGTTGGACCTGATGGATCACAACGGAGTATCCAAGGAAACACATTTTCAGCATATCCTCGGATATTGTGAAAACTTTGGCAGTTTGCAGTGTTGTTTTTCCAAATAAAAGAAATGAGGCCTTTTCCGTGGGCTGCAGATTCATCCGTAACTGGACCACTGCCGCCGCCTTTAAACGGTGCTTGTCAGCGCCGGCCACCACAAGTTTTCTCCTCGCTCCTATTGTTAAATAAATCCCCCGTTCTTAGTTGATAATGTTACGTGTACATAATATGTTTATATAATAGTTTACATATTTATGATGCGGTGAGATATAATTTGGTTAGAACTTCAACCAAATAAAAAATCAAAAGTTCTCTTCTTTTTTTTTTTTTTTTTTTTTTTTTTTTTTTTTTTTTTTTTTTTTTTTTTTTTTTACACTTTATCTATATGTAAATTATTATATAACTTCTTATACATTATTCGTCCCTATTATAGGATTTTGAATTAGATTCCACCTGGTACGGCTGCTTTGAAGTTGTCACAATTTATAAGGTTGCACATGCATTATATGGGTACATATCTAATGTGTACTTCGTTCCTACACATGCTCCCCTCAGCGGCACGCTGATCAGTCTGGAGGGCTTGTAATTTCTTTCAAAGAAAACCTTGAAATACAAGATAAATGGAAAAGACGTAAATGAGGATTAAACTCTATTTAGTGAAAGTAACTTTTCTTTTGTTTCAAATTAACATAGGAAGAGATAACTTTAGTTGGCTAGACAACTAATCCGAAGTTTGATCGAGTTCAAGGGACATGCCTGACTGCATAGATCGTCATCCGAACCTCTAATCCCCTTTACTGGTCAATGGTCAAGCGACTTGAAACTTCTTCTGCTGAAACAGCTAATGTGGCTGGTTGCATGTCTTGTTGCACATAAACTTAATTATGACGGTATCCGGAATACAAATAAAAAAAAAAAATGTGTATGATATGGCCCAATGAAAGCAACTCGGTCACAATTGCAATCATCTTCGACACCGCCTTCATGCCAAGCTCACGTTCAGTCGTACAAATTTGGTTCTTGGTAATACCAACCGTCCTTTTGCGCATCGCAAAAATATAAAGACAACTAATGCAAAAAATTTTAAATACAACACCTTATATTTATATATTTAATTATTTAAATTTGACAAGTCTGAATTCACATCAAATATAATTTCATTAACATGCATGAACTAAATAGAATTATTAAACTTATTTTAAGTAGTAATCTTTGGCTACCAATTTTAAGTCCATCGTTAACGGTTTTTCCTTTTGAAATATGCTTGCATAGCTGGTCGAGAGTACTTCGAAACAATACCAATAACTTACCCCTCCAACCAATAAATATATTCCGAAAATAAGTCAAAACAGGTAATTATCACAAATTAGAGTAATTAAACACATTTCATGCAACCATTTTTCACTTTCTATAGTGAGCCTTGCTAAAGTGTGTGGCATTAGGAGACCGCCTTATGTAGATGTTAAGGCAACTTTGGGTATTCTCTAATCATTAAGAAAGATGCAAGAATTAGAAGCGAATACAGTTAGTACTATCATACTGGCCCTTGCATGCACTTGAGGTGAAGTATAATGTTTTGAGCGAGAACATTAGACAATTTGTATATGGCTAGGTCCGTGACAAATAGAATTTATTGAATAATTATACAAATTGATGACGAAGATAAGGAGATTATTTTGTTGTCTTCCTTGTTAATAAGGATGACAATTCGAACTGCCAAAATCGAAAATCGTGATTAACTGAATTGAATGGGGCAAAAAAAATCGAATCGATAGTGCAATAAGGTGGATATGGTATTTGATTTTAATACCCCGGTTTAGGGAGGGGACGACGCCCGAACTGATTACCCGTTAAAAAAAAATGAATAGGGCAATTGGGCTTTCCATTATTTTTTTCTATGATTTTGCCCCGCCTAAAATTTTGGACCATTACTGACCTACTAAGTCCAACTAACCTAACCCAGTAACCCTACACCCTACTACACAAATATTATACATATATGAAAATTGATTGTTAAATTTAGATTCTGCATTTGGGAATTAGGATATTGTTTGCTAAATTGGCTTAGTTTTGTATTTTTGCTTTCATTGGCTTTTTTTCATAATTTTTTTTTCCAATTTGACAGTTGGATCTCTAAAAAATTATTTATTTTCATGGTTTTTAACGCTCGAACTGAGATAAGAAGTGGGTCGAATTGAACCAACTTACATGGTTATGGTACGGTTATGGTATAGCCAAAAAATTAGTGGTTCAGTGATGATTTTGGCCGAACTAACCCGACCCGAACCAAACCAAACCGTTGCCAACCCTACTTGCCGAGGTCACATGAGACACTAATGACCACATTATTAATTGAAAAATCTACTTTGACAATGAATGAGATTTCAAATTCTTTGTTAGAGACAACCAACATTACCTAGTCAAGTGGTACTTTGAATGGTAATCAAGTGCTCTTAACAAAGTCTGAAATGAATAGTAGTGGTGAATCTTGGGAATGAATAATGGTAAGAGGAATCGTTCTTAATCTCATTCTAGGAAAGATTTGGAGTGTGCCATAAGAAGGGACACATTAGAAAAAATTGCAAGAATTGACGAAGCATCTTGAAGCAAAGCAAATCGTATGTCTCAAGAGACATCAGATGATACAAACGTAGTTGATTGACCATATTGTTAATGATTGCTATAGTATCACATATGATTTTTCAAGTAACTCTAGGATTTTGGATATGTTCATCATTTGTTCCCACATAAGGAGTGTGATGCACACTGGTTACGATGGTTGATAATCAGAAACGTTATGAGTATTCTGCGTGTAATAGTATGATGAATGCAAAGAAAAATCCTGTATCAATAATGAGAGGCAAAAATGTTGATGATTTGTATAAGCTAATGAGGAAGACAAATTCAAGAGGAGTTGTCTTGTTGGAGTCGCACCGAGGAAAATATTCTACTATTGCTAAAGGTAGTGAAGGGCCCAAGAAAGGTTAATTATGTGGCTAACATCAATAAGCATGAAGATCAAAGTTCAAAGACGTCAAACAGTAAAGTTATGTTTAATGAGTCATTGAATTCGATTCATGTCTACTACAATTGATTGAGGGATGGCGGCACCTACTAGTGAAAGAGTGTGAAGATGGCCGAGAAAACTGCCGTGAATTGAAGATTTTGAGTCAAGGTAGAGATAATTGAGAATGACTCAAAATTATACTGTTTAAAGTTCAGGGTCCAAGATTGTAATTTCTCTAAAGCAGTAATTATACCAATCCAACAAGTGAATGCATATGCACATGCGGAAAAACGAGAAAATATCGTGGCAGACAATAAAGGGAACTAAAATATATTTTGGCTAGGTTTAATTGAGGCCCAAAGTTATGTATTGACGCACAAGGAAAAGACCAAAATTGCGGACAGGGAGCAGCCGTTGAATTAGGACAGATAAAATTGGCTTTAGTGAGAGAAAAGAAAACTAGAAATTAGAGAAAACGGTAGTACTGTGCAGTGAGAAAGTCGTGAGATTGGAGAAAATATTGTACAGTTGTGGTTTTTGCAGTTAGTAAAGTATCTTCTCCTGTAGTCCTTAGCGATTTGTAAACCACGTTAAATTTGTGTTTTCTTTTTCTATTCCGTTTTTGTGTTTTTCGTTTTCACACTATAAGAAATGGTTTCCATTACGTTTGGTAGAATTTTTTTCCAAGACATGGAAGATGAAGAATTAATAAATACAATTACTTTTGTATCACAAACGGTCCTCTAAATTGATGCCTCGGATGTTTCAATAGAATGAATAATAATTTTGGATTAATTCCCTTGTGAATAATCGTCTAAGATTCTTTGCCTGAGGTTTTGAAATTGATATGTCGAATGTTTTGATGAAACGGGCCATGGTTTTGGTATGAAAAAGGCTTCAAGGAGAACATTGTGGATTCAATTGTGAGACAAGATTTTCTATCTTCAAACAATCAATTGGTCAATATTAGGCTGTTGTCTGGTAGGTAGATTAGTGGAAATAATTCATCTTTTGCCAGAGAATTTAGCAATTTTTATGACATTTGTTCATTAGAGTAAGACTATTTTTCTACTTGTGGCTATATTCACACCACAACCTTTTTTTCTTGCACCATATTTTAATTGCACTTCAGATATTTAATCTTTGCTCATTATATTACTTTTGTTCCTAACGATTTTTCATGTAATTCTTATCCTCAAACTTTCCATTAGTTTATACATTTTGTATTTAATAACCTTTTTATGCCCAAAAGTCGGCTATAACAACTTATTGTTTTCATCATATTTTCAAAAATTAAAAACTAAGAAAAAATATTTTTTTCCCTCTTTTCAAAGTATGAAAACAAAATATTTCGATATAAATCATCATTAAGGACGAGACGGAAGGTTTGAAGATAAGAATTTGATGAAAAAAATGTTGAGGAAATAATTGCTACCACCATCAGTTATCTAGGAACTTAACTGCAATTAAAATATAATATATCAAATAAAATTTGTGGTGACAATATAACCATTATTTTCTATATATGCTTTTCCAATTTCAAGTGAGTATCAAAATTGGATTGCAGATATATTTGTTTTTGCCTATATTATGGTTTATTCAATGTCTTTTTTTAACTATTAAAAGAAATGTTTATGGTTTATTAGGAACACTAAATTTACAAATATTGAAACATTCTTCATTCTTTCAATAAGGAAAACTAACATTTAAAAAAAAAAAAAACTTTCTATTTTAAAATAAAAATAATTAAGGTGCATTACAAATTAATTTTAACTAGTATTTTATAAGTTAAGACTAAACTCTTGCATAATCATGTACAATTTAGTTTAACCTATCATAAATATCGAATATGATGTATGTATTTATATTGAATAATTCTTGGGGTACATTGGGAGGGACATAAGGGTGTCCAAAATGGACACTCGCCCCCCCCCCCCCAATTGGAGCACAAGAATAACTCATTTATATTTGTGTGCGCACATGGTTAGCTTTAAAATCACTTGTAAGTAGATAATTTATCTTGTTAGTTAAAGTTGAAAATTAATAAATTATTTTTTTTGAAGGTAATTTTTAATTACTCCCTGACAAAATAAGTAATTCTTTTATCTATAGGTAATAAAAAGGTAAATATACGAAAGAGTAGTACGTTTTAACATAATTTATGCTCAGGAAAACATGCTTTAAGAATTATCTTTTTCTAGAATTGTCAGACTCATTTGGTTCCTTCACTCTCAGTATTTTGGGGAAAAATGGTATATTTGATGATCATTCTCATATATATATATATATATATATATATATATATCCATTCTCTCTCCTGCATAGGTCATGAAAGATACTTTACATATATTAATTTCCAAGTAAATTAATCAAAGTAGAGTAGAACTTGTCTAAATGCATGAATGTATAGTAGTTGATTATGAAACCAGTTGGGAATATGGTGAAATGACATATATAAAAAGATTGAAAATCAAAGGAAACTGATTGCTACATATAGGTCTATTGTTTAGCAAAAAAATAAAATAAACAAAAGAAAAAATGATGACTCCATCTTTGTATTTGATATACAATATGTAGTGAATAATACAATAGATAACTTTTTTTTTTTTTTTTTTTTGAATACAATTTAATTCACTTTATTGCACTACCATTAAACATCATACTTAAAGTCCCTGTTGGATAACTTTTGTTATACACGGGCAAACTTTATAAATCGTTGATATTATACTTAAACCCAATCATTTTGTTTGATTTGAATCAAGATTAGATTATCTTATTTTTCAAGTATAAAATTTTTTGAATAAAAAGGAGTTATTTATTTATATTTTATCTTTAATTTTCTTAACTAGGTCAAACAATTATACCCATTTCGTAACTCAAACCAATTATATTAAATTAACATTAACTTTATTAATCAATTAAAAATTGAATGGTGGATAATTAATTAGAAAATTCATTACCAAATAAATATTTCTCAACTTATTTTGTTGATTATAAATGAGATGAATGCTAATTGCATAAATAATTTCAAATATGCATCACTGAGGGAGATATAAGATTTTTCAGAAGTTTATATGATTGTCTGAGGTAAATGTTTGCTCAATCGTACTTGAGGGTTACTTGTGGTTAGATCATCGAGTTTGAAATACATGAATGCTCGGCACCAAAATGAAGCCAATATAACTAAGGTGAACAATTTTATAAATAACTAGAAATAGTTGCGAATAAGTGAATAATATTTGTAGATCCCACGAACGATCCTGTAAAATATAAGTTGACAGAATATAACATTTATAAATAATAGACAAATATGGGTTTAGTCAATATATGGTATACTCATGTTAACTTGTATTTATCCCTTCTGATCATATACGTGTATACCAATCACGTATACCTTAAAACTAGCTTAGGGGTGTCTTATGGAATCCTTCAAGAAGCAAGTCGGAAACTCGACATATGATTATGATAGTATGACCATGTGAATGAAGTGTAATTATTTATTTTTTCATTATAAAAATGTTTGGCCTAACTTTGCTGATTATTCATCCCAAAGGATCATCACAAAAGGTAAAACCAAAACTAGCAAAACTTTTTCCTTCTCTCGCTTTGTTTTATCCAAGTCGCCAATGAATTTAGCCAACAAAAAGAGGGGGGAAAATCAATATAAAATACGCACAGACACACACTGGGACACTGGTACTATGAATCTAGCCAAACTTTGAAATTATGGTTGAGCTTTGTAAGATGACGTGTCAAAAGACTCGCAACGCCAAGTCAAACCCCCCTTATGGTTGAGCTTTGTAAGATGACGTGTCGGAAGACTCGTAACGAAACTCAACCCCCCCCCCCCCCCCTCATTTATGAAATCAATTCACTAGGCATTCACATGCCCTGAGGTTGTTTCAGTTCAGTTGATGGATGAAGATGAAGATGTACCGGACAGAGCACAGGGTAGCATTTTTGAGGTGAAAAGTAGTGAAAATAAAAAACCATTGGAGAATTTGATGTTCAGGTATTATAGTTTAAGACAGATTGTCATAATGGTTTTGTTGACAGTATCACTCTTGGTGTTGCCACTGGTTCTGCCGCCACTTCCTCCGCCACCGCCAATTCTTCTTCTTGTCCCAGTTTTGATCATGGTTTTGCTGATTTTATTGGCCTTTTCACCTTCAAAATTGCCCAATATTCATGTCCCTCCTGTGTGAATATACATAGTCACACACTGACACACATGTATACGTGTAAAATCTGAGAAAATCCCAGCGGAAAATTCACGTAGGAGTCTAGATCGAGTCACGGTCTCTTATCTAATCCCACGCTTCGTTCTTCTTCTATCACCGTTATCAGTGATACATTTCAACTAATATACTGTGGAAGAATGAAATCTATTTTCTTGATTCTTATGTTTTTAGGTCGATTTGTCTGCAAATCATGCTTCTAACTACACCGCTTTGATCAATTTATTTTGATGCATTGTGTATGATATTATATTGTAATTTTCTTCATCATTTTTTGTTATAGTTTATTGCAGTATGATTTAATTGATTGAGATTGTGAGTTTAGACTAATATGACGTCATATTACTACCCTTTTTTTTCGCAAAATATTGGAAACACTATTTTAACTCAAAACGGTTTTTTATGTGAAGTAAATAAAATGATTTGAACGGTAAAGCAATTGAAATTTGATATTTGAATTTTCTTGGAAGTTATAGGGGTATTATCTTATAATTTTCACATTGAAATTATTAATTTGTTGCGTAAATTAAGGGGTTGTTTTACAAAGATTTGATAAAAGTATCAACAAATTTTGATTAAAGTTCATGAAATATGTAATTGAAAAGTTGTGGGATTCATAAAATGTATAGTTATAATTAAAGTTTTGACAAGTTCAACATTTTGATAATATTTTAGTAAAGTATCAAATAATCACTAATATATCTTAACAAAATTGTAATGCTAAGATGAAGTTTACTAACAAGAAGTCAAGAATGCTTAAATTTCACCCAATGATCTAATAAGGAAAATTTGATGAAAATACTTTTTTAAATTAGTCCAAAGACAGGACTTCAATTCTTCAAAAACTTTCTGCTCCTATAAATTATTGACGCATGGTCCCTTTTTTAGAATTTTCGGTAAACAAAATTTAAAAAAAAAAAATGTATGTTCTGTTAGTAATAATGGGCTGCTTCACTATTACTTGATGGCCCAAAAAGAAATCCACTAAATGGACTTGGACCATTATTATTAACGGGTTGATAAAACGTGTCTTTGTGAAATGCGATTTTATGCCTCCTTATGGTCGGGGATCTGCCGTCAACGTGGCATCATCCCAACCCTTGGATTGTGGTAGTTGACTGATCAGATATTTATCTTGATTTTGGCTCTCATTCTGGACGCTTCGTTTTATTCTGTCCTTTCGTCTCTTCTATTCTTCTTTGAGTGAGAGACTAGGGTTTCTACTTTTCTCTGAATATTGAAAATGTTCTTCGTGGTCTTCTCAATCTGTATACTTTGTGATATGTTAGATTGTTGTGTACAATCTGTGAGTGATTGAGAGTTTTGTAGTTAGGTTTTTTAAAGGAGGCGAATGTGATATCGAAGAACTTGGTTCATTCGTACATCTGTACTAATTCTTGGTGTTTTTCTTAGTGAAATCTTGAGCTATATCTTCCTTGGGGATGCTCAACGGGTGACTAGGCGAAAGCTGAACATCCGGGGCTCTCTTTTGAGGGTAAAAACATATCGTTGTGTTCGATTTCTTTTCTGCAAAGTTTATTTTCGTTTTGAATATCTCACGATCCAACAAACTCTTAGGGTGTTTTGGCATAACAAGTGGTATCAGAGCCACTAATCTTTTTTGAAAAGAATTTTTTCGAACAATATTTTTCAAAATGGTTCTTGGGGATCTCAGATCTGGTTTTCTGGAAAATCGGTTTTTTGTAGTTCTTGAAAGCTGAATTTTTAAAATTTTCTTATGACTCATTTTTAACTCGTTATTAACTCATTATAACTCGGTTCTAACCTTGTTTGATCTATTGTTTCTGTACTGAGTTGTAGCGAGTTGAGTTGACTCGATCCGGGTTGTGGTGAGTTCTTGACTCACTACTGAGTTCACACTAAGTTCTGGTGACTCGTTGGCTTCTTGAACCTGTATTGTCCTCTTTGTTCCGGTTCTGTCACTTACTCTTTGTTCTCTTTATTCAAAAACATTGAGTTTTTCAGACTTTGGTATTTTCTGAAAAACCCCATTCTATTAAATTGTAATTGTAATCTGTTTAGTGCTGGTCATTAAGGTAATTAATCCTCCACTGCTTACCTTTGTCCAAGATCCCCTACGAGGATCTGGGAATCTGAGGAAGTAGTGGGCTGTAAGGATTTTCACTCCTTAGACCACTCTTAGACTCTTTTTAGCTCTCTGAATTGAACTGTGTATTGCATGATAAGTAGATACAATTATAATTTTTGCTTTATTCATTCTGTCATTTTTGTTAATTCAATAAAATATCTGAATCAATATACTCTGTGTGTTGTATAAATTTTGTTTGTGTACATAATCTGTCATCATGTCCACGTCTCAAAAATTTGAAGTTGAGAGATGGAATGGTACTGGAGACTTCAATCTCTGGCGCCAAAAACTGAGAGCACTATTGCTGTAGCAGAGATGTGCTGCAGCCATTGATGGAAATTGGCCTGCAGAAACTAGTGCCTATAGGAGACAGGAATTAGATGACATTGCATGGAGTACAATTTTCTTGCACCTGTCTGATAGTGTAATTAGGAAAGTTGGAGAAACTACATGTGCTCAGGCTCTCTGGACTAAGTTAGGTATATTATATCTAACTAGAACCATGCCTAATAAATGCTACCTTCTAAGGCAATTTTACAATTTCAGATTTGATCCAACCTCAAATCTGGAAGAAAATCTTGACAGATTCACAAAACTGATTCAGGACTTAACAAACTGTGAAGAAGAAATTTCTAATGATCAACAAGCTGTGGCATTGTTAAATTCACTAAGTGATAAATATAGAGACATTAGAAATGCATTAGAATATGGGGGGCAGGAACTTACTATTGATAGAATAACCTCAGCCCTGAGAAACAGAGAACTTGAAATAAAATCTGAGTCTAAAGACTCTAGGTATGGTGAGGGGTTATTCATAAAGGAGAGACAGAATCAAAATAAGAAACAACAACCCTTCAATCAAAACTCAAATAAGAAAGGGAAACCTCAATTCTCCAGATTTAAAGAAAAGAATAAGAATCAATGCAAGACTAAAAACCAGATCAGGAAATGTTATTACTGTGGTAAAACTGGCCATGTAATAAAAGATTGCTTCAAGAAAATCTCAAATATGAAAGATAAGTCTAATACTGAGGGATCTACAGCTGTTGCCTGCAGAGATGAATCTGATATTCAAGGGGTTGTTTTAGTAACAACCACCAGAAGAGACCCAAATGAATGGGTCCTTGACTCTGGTTGCACCTTTCACATGTGTCCCACAAAAGAATGTTTTTTTGAATTTTTTGACCTAAATGGAGGACAAATTCAGATGGGAAATGACACGAGTTGTCGAATCAAGGGAATTGGGAAGGTCAAACTCTCACTCAATAACAGTTGTACCCTAGAACTTGAGAATACTAGATATGTCCCTGAGTTAAAAAGAAATCTTATTTCCTTGGGTGAGCTTGATGAAAAATACAGTATTATGATTCACAAAGGGCTTCTAACTCTTATGCAAGGAAGTAAAACTGTAATATCCTCTCAAAAGGTAAATGGTATATATACTGTATGTGCTAAATCTGTGACAGATCACTGTTCTACAGCCTTAAACTCTGAATCTATTTAATTTGGCATAAAAGACTTGGCCACATCTCAGAAAAGGGACTGGTAATTCTAAATAAACTTGGATGTTTTGGTAAAAATAATGTTAAGGGTTTGGACTTTTGTGAAAACTGTGTATTTGGGAAACAAAAGAAACTGCCTTTCAAAATTGGTATTCATAAATCTACTTCTATACTAGAATATTTACATGCTGATCTTTGGGGACCAGCATCTATAAATACTCTGAGTGATTTTAGATTTTACCTTCTAATAGTAGATGATTTTTCAAGAAAAATTTGGACTTTTCTTCTGAAACAAAAATCTAATACCTTTCAAACCTTTAAACATTGGAAATTAATGATTGAAAACCAAACAAATAAGAAAATCAAGGCTTTAAAAAATGATAATGGTCTTAAGTTTTGCAACTCTGAATTTGACCTGTTTTGTAAAGATAATGGAATCTTAAGACACAGAACTGTAACATACACTCCTCAGCAAAATGGTGTTGCTGAGAGAATGAATAGATACTTATTGGAAAAGGTGAGATGCATGTTGTACAGTTCTGGTCTTCCTAAGTTCTTTTGGGAAGAGGCCCTAAAAACAGCAACTTATCTAATAAATAGAAGTCCATCAAGTGCCATTGATTTTCAAGTCCCTGAAAAGATATGGTCAGGAAAAATTCCTCATTATAGTAAACTAAAAGTTTTTGGCTGCACTACTTATTCACATCAAAGTGAAGGAAAACTAGAACCCAGATCCTTAAAGTGTGTTTTTCTGGGTTATGGAGAGGAAACAAAAGGGTACAAACTGTGGGTTAGAGAGAAAAATGGCTTTAAAGTCATAATTAGTAGAAATGTCATTTTCAATGAAAATGACATGCCTTGTGTGAAATCAACTGATCTTAAAACTTCAGAACCTGCACAAATGAAAGAAACCATCCTGGAAAACAAAACTGATGAATTTGAAAATCTAGATGGTCTAATTGAGGTGGAGACCTCTCAGTCTGAGGAAAACCTTGATCAAAATGACACTGAAATTGAGGTGGAGTCTTCAGATCCCACACTTGCAGATTATCAGTTAACTAGGGATAGAGAAAGGAGAAACATAAGACCTCCAATCAGATTTAATAATGAAGAATTTGTTACCTTTTTCTCTGGTCTGGACTTATTAAATTCTAAACCCTCTTCATTTGATGAAGCAAATAAATGTCCAGATTCTAAGTTCTGGAAAGAGGTCATGAATGAAGAAATGAACTCCCTCATCAAAAATAAAACTTGGGTTTTGGTTGAAAGGCCTAAGGACCAAAAGATAATTGACTGCAAGTGGATTTTTAAAATTAAACAAGGAGACTCTAACTCACAAGATAAAAGATACAAGGCCAGATTAGTGGCCAAGGGTTTTACTCAAAAGGAGGGGGGTAGATTACAATGAAATTTTTTTCCCAGTGGCAAAATATACCTCTATAAGAATAGTGTTGGCACTAACTGCTCATTTTGACTAGGAATTAGATCAACTGGATGTTAAAACTGCATTCCTTAATGGAGATCTAAATGAAACCATATACATAAACCAACCTCCGGGGTTTGAAGTAAAGTCAAAGATCAACAAGGTTTGTTTGCTGAAGAAGTCCCTCTATGGACTAAAACAGGCTCCCATGCAATGGTATATAAAATTTAACTCCTATGTGCAGACTTTGGGTTTTGTCAAAAGCAATTATGATTCCTGTTTTTTCTATAAAGGTTCAGGTGGACCTGAATCCATTTATCTGTTATTATATGTTGATGACATGTTGCTTGCCTGCCATGATAGATCTGAAATCAATTTCATTAAATCAAAATTAAAATCTGGATTTGAAATGAAAGACTTAGGACAAGCAAAAAGGATTCTTGGAATGGAAATAGAAAGAGATAGGAATAATTGCATGTTATTGTTGAAACGAGGCACTTATATGAAGAAAATACTTGAAAAGTTTGCAATGTTTGAGTGTAAACCTGTAACCTTACCCATTGCTAATCATTTTAAACTGTCAAGTGAAAATTCACCTAAAACAGATGATGAATTTATAAGAATGGAAAAGATTCCGTATTCTAATGTTGTAGGATCAATAATGTACCTTATGGTCTGTACTAGACCTGACTTAGCTCATGGCATTAGTACCTTGAGTAGGTTATGTCAAATCCAGGTGAAACACACTGGTTAGCCATGAAGGGGATGCTGAGATACTTAAAAGGAAATTCTGATTTAGGTTTAATGTTTAAAAGAAGCAATAAAGGGGTAATGTTAAAAGGCTACACAGATTCTGACTTTGCTGGTGATTTAGATAAAAGAAGGTCAACATCTTCATATGTTTTCACTTTGTGTGATGGTTGCATTAGTTGGAAATCACAATTGCAAAAGTTAGTTGCACTTTCTTCTATAGAAGCTGAATATATTGCTGCATGTGATGCAGTAAAAGAAAGTCTTTGGCTTAGGGGTTTACTAAATGAAATGGGTTTTGGAAATAATACTGTTAAGATTTATACTGATAACCAAAGTGCCATACACTTGAGCAAAAATCCTGTATACCATGATAGGAATAAACATATAGATATAAAATTCCATTTTGTGAGAAATATGGTAGAAAAGGGTTTGATTGAATTGGTTAAAGTTCTTACAGAATTCAACCCATCAGATTTAGGAACCAAAGTGTTACCCCTGAATAAATTTAAAAATTGCTTGAAGATTTTGAATATTACATGAAAGTGTAACATTGAAAACTTCAAGTGTTTATGTTGAAATTTTTTGAACTAATTCTTCTTTTGTTTTTTGCAGGTACTGAGAGCAAATGAACCAAAATGTGAGATGAAACTCGAGATTCACTAATTAAAGTCAAGAAATAGTTTAGCAAGGTGGAGGTTGTTAGTAATAATGGGCTGCTTCACTATTACTTGATGGCCCAAAAAGAAATCCACTGAATGGATTTCGACCATTATTATTAACGGGTTGATAAAACGTGTCTTTGTGAAATGCGATTTTATGCCTCCTTATGGGCGGGGATCTGCCGTCAACGTGGCTTCATCCCAACCCTTGGATTGTGGTAGTTGACTGATCAGATATTTATCTTGATTTTGGCTCTCATTCTGGACGCTTCGTTTTATTCTGTCATTTTGCCTCTTCTATTCTTCTCTGAGTTAGAGACTAGGGTTTCTACTTTTCTCTGAATATTGAAAATGTTCTTCGTGGTCTTCTCAATCTGTATACTTTGTGATATTTTAGATTGTTGTGTACAATCTGTGAGTGATTAAGAGTTTTGTAGTTAGGTTTTTTAAAGGAGACGAAAGGGATATCAAAGAACTTGGTTCCTTCGTACATCTGTACTAATTTTTGGTGTTTTTCTTAGTGAAATCTTGAGCTATATCTCCCTTGGGAATGCTCAACGGGTGACTAGGCGAAAGCTGAACATCCGGGCTCTCTTTTGAGGGGAAAAACATATCGTTGTGTTCGATTTCTTTTCTGCAAAGTTTTTTTCTGTTTTGAATATCTCACGATCCAATAAACTCTTAAGGTGTTTTGGCATAACAGGTTCATATAAAAGAAAACAGATTTGTATTAGTATTTTCTTTTCTTTTTCGGGAACTTGAGGGTTTGCAGTGTTTTTTTTTCCAAGAAAAGAAATTAGGATTTATCTGTGGGTTGCAGATTCATCTGTATTTGGATCACTGCCCACCGCCTTTATACGGTGGAGGGTCAGCACCAGCCACCGCAAGTTTTTACTCCCTCTACTATTATATAAATGTCCTATATAGATAGTATTTTGACAACAATTAGATTCCAGTTGGTATGTCTGCTCTGGAGTTGGCACATATTATGGTTGCCACATGCATGTACGACGTACGGGTACATAATCTAATGTGTATTTAGGTTTCTACTCAAGTGAGAGGACGTGAAAAAAATTAAAGAGTTCAGTACTAAAAAAGAGCTCTTCACTTACGGATTCGTTAGTAATTAGAAATGGATCATTTGTTGGTAAAAAATTTTCACTTTCAACTACGATAATCAGTAACGAATTTTTTGTTGGTAAGGATGATATCTTTTTACCAACGGATATTTCTTGCATCATGTAACTGTTTAACATTTGAATTTTTATCTGTAGGTGACGTACCAAATATACCAACAGATTGCATCCGTTGGTAATTAGAAAAGGATTATCAGTTGGTAAAAGTAATTCACTTTCAACTACGATAATAAGCAACGGATTTTCCATTGATAATGATGGTATATCTTTACTAACGATTATTCCATGCCTCATATAATTATTTAACATTTGGATATTTCACATACGGATATTCTATTGATAATTAGAAGTATCAACGAAGTACACCACAACAAACAACCCAATAAAAGGATGGAGAATCTGGTTCATCATCCTCATGAATGTACTTAGAGCATTTGAAAGTTCGAATGACATCACCAACCATTCGTAAAGTCCATCCTTACTCTTGAAAGCAGTCTTCCATTCATCCCAGAGCTTAATGCGGATCTGGTGATAACCACTGCAAAGATCTATTGTTGAGAAGACCTTAGAACCCCTAAGCATATCTAACATATCCTCCAACTGTGAAATAGAAAACATGTACTTCACTGTTATCTTGTTGATGGCACGGCTGTCAACACACATACGCCACTTTCTATCATTTTTTGGCACTAAAAGAACATGCACTACACACGATCTCATACTTTCTCTTATGAACCCTCTTCTCAACATCTCCTCAATTTGCTCCCTTAGAATCTCATTCTCTTTCGGACTCATTCGATAATGAGGCAAATTTGGAAGGCTAACTCCAGGTACCAAATCAATCTGGTGTTGAATATTCCTCATAGAATGTAACTCATTCGACAAATCATCGAAAGTCAAGTCTTCAAATTCCATCAATATTTCTTGTATCTCAGGAGGAACACCCTCATCTTCTTTATTTACTACAAAAAGCCCCTTAACTACAACTAGATAAAAGTAATTAGATTCTTTTACAGACTCCGTGATCTCCTTCTCATTATTGGTAAGGGTAAGGAAACTCTCAGTTCGTTGATGAATAGACTTCTCCGCCTGTGGGAGAGGAACCTTAGCGATCTTATGACTACCCCATGAAAAGAGTACTATATATATCATGCACTTTGAGAGTTGAATCCACGTCAAATTGCCATGGATGACCTAATAGGATATTGCAAGCATCCATGTCTATGACATCACACATAATTTCATCCTTATAATGCTTACCAATGGAAATGGGTACTTTGCAAATTTCAGCAACTTGAACAGAAGGACTTCTCTTTGCCCAACCAAGTGAATATGGTTTAGGATGGCTCTCAACTGGTAGTTTCAACAAATTCACCAACTTCTTCGACACAAAGTTTTCACAACTTCCATTGTCCAAAATCAATTCACACACTTTATTCTTGATAGAACAAAGTGAACGGAAGATGCAATGATGTTGTCCCTCCTCCTTAAGTGATAAAAGAATTCGTTGTACTACTAAAGTGAGTCTTTCTACTCCTTCCTCCACAGCAAACTCTACTCCCGAGTACTCATCTTCCACTTCAGTATCTTTTCCCTCATTCACAGCCTTCGATTCCACCAAATTGACCTGCTTCCTCTCAGGACAGTTATAGGAACGATACCTAGGCTTTTGGCATTTATAGCAAATTTCTCCCGTGGGCTTAGCATACGGATTTGCATTATGAGGTGTGTCTCGAGTCTGACTTCTGTTCCCAAACCGACCACTGTTGTCAACCTTACTCCTGTTATGATTGATTGGGGCTTGTTGTGGGGCCTTTTCTATGTCT
This sequence comes from Olea europaea var. sylvestris, assembly GCF_002742605.1. Classification (NCBI taxonomy): domain Eukaryota; kingdom Viridiplantae; phylum Streptophyta; class Magnoliopsida; order Lamiales; family Oleaceae; genus Olea; species Olea europaea. Next base: position 30,405,971 of record NC_036238.1, read on the forward strand.
AAAGGGATGTGTGATGATGATTCGACAGGTAACGGTCACCTATATAAAACCATCATCTTATCAGATTCTATCGTCTCCGCTTTAATTACCATGTTAATGGCTTCCAGCAATGTCCAAATATTCTTCATCCCAATTGTATCTTGAATGGCCACCTTCAAACCACTGGTATACCTAGCTACCTTTTGATTTTCAGATTCTAACAGATTATTCCGTTCTGTCAATCACTTAAATTCATTGGTGTAGTCTGACACTGTACGATTCCCCAATGTGCATCCAGGTACATACGATATAAAATCTATTCATAATCTGCAGGTAAAAATCGATGCATCAAGGACTGCTTCATCTTTCTTCAAATTCGATTTTGACTCTTTCCCTATCTCCTTTGAGTATTCTGTAATTGATCTCACCATAATGTTGCTGTAGATTTCAAATGTAATGCCAACATCTTAACCATCTTGTCCTTTGAAACATCCATAATTTCAAAGAATCTCCCAACTTCTACCAACCAATCCAAAAAGTCTCCGATCTTCATGTTTCCAAAGACTGGAGGAATGTCTGCTTTAATCCGATAATCATCAAAGTTATTTCAATTTTGACGATTAGGATGATGCGACAGTGTTTTGAACTCCTCCTCCAACTCTAATTCACTGTCTTCTACTACACGCCTCCTATTATTTTATCTCCGAACGACAAGTTCAACCATTCGTTCTTTGTTGATTGTCCCCTGTTCATTCATCTCATTGTTTCCAGCACCCTGTAGAAGCAATTGACGAATTCCTTCAATCTGAATAATGAGATTGTCAATTCGTTTGTTAAGCCATCGAGTTGTTGCATCTAAATCTACCCTAGTAAATGGTACGTCACCCATATTTATGAATCAATGATATAGAGACAGAAAAGCTGGCTTTGATACCACTTGACGCAGCGAAAGAAATGAATTCAAGCGAAAACTTTGAAATCACGAAATTTGGAATTCACCAAATTAAAGAGAAAATAAATTTCATGAATTTTACTAAATGAATGATAATAATTAAAAAAAAGAACTAACCCCTTATAAATAAGAGTTTACATGGAAACATAGTTTAAAACAACTAAAAAGTAATGAAAATAAAGTTTAAACAAACTAGAATTGCAAAAAACTCAAAATAAATGAATTGACAAAAATAGCGCTAAAATTTGAAAAATTAGTTTTTGAGTCCTAAACGAACTTGAATGGTTGATATTCATCGTACATCACGGCATAGTGGTGAGTATCATTCCTCTCGTCGTTCTCTTTCCAAAATGGTTTTATGGGCCCGATCCGAAATTAAGATATTCTATTTCTACTAGTATTATTTTTCCAATATACACATTATGTCTTATATCATGAACTCCCCATTTTTATGGCATGATTCTTATTCAACTTTCCTTTAACATTAATTAATACGATTTTACCAGTAATTAAAGCGTGATTAATTATATGCCTTACTTTTTTATATGGATACTAGTTTTCCACCCGTGCAATGTACTGGCTATTTCATTTTTTAGGTAATATTAAAGTGTTAAAATATCTATTTATTTCTCTCAATAAATCTACAAATTTGATTAATTGTTTAAAATGATAAATGGAAATGTAATATTCATATATGACACAATTTTGGCATTAAATTTTTTTTTTAAAGTTTATTAGGAAATTTTCTAAATGATGTCAAAATTTTTAATAGATTATTTTAAAAATTAATTGATCGAGAGGAAAAAGTAACAATAAGAAAAAAATTCCTAAAAATGATCGAATTTCTTTTATATATAAAAAATTTTTAGATGTTAAAATAATCGAGATAAAAAATTGGTTGACCTCAATTTTGTTTTGCTATAATTGAAATGTATTTTTTGGAGATATGATAATTGTTCCCTTGATAAATGGATTAAAAATCCAAATTATTGTAGCTCATAATTTGTATATCAAATATTATTTTAGTTTGAGTGGTTATTTTACATATAAAGGACGTATTTGGTGATAACTATATTCAATATAATTAAATCGTGTAATTAATCGAATCTTTTTTTAGTGTTCAATATCCAATCGATTTAATGAAAAGTTTTTATTTAAGTGTAATATTATTTTATGCAAGATTCTACGATTGAAAATAAAAGAGAGAAAAATGAAAAAAAAAATTAATGGAGTCAAACAAAGCTGAGTTACATTATAATATTTTGTCACTAAAATGGTGTTGAGATTTCTATTTAATCACCCAATTTTGATATATTTGAATTTAAACCTTCAAAATTTATATACATAGAAAATATTCAATTAAATTTTTTTTTAGTTTTTTTCTCTTTATGATAAAACTTAATTTTTTCAATTTTAATTAAATAATATTTATATATTCTTTATTTAATTTTCGTAACTTTCTTTTGTTTAATTTGTTTTGTTTTGTTTTTATTATATATTTTCTTTAAATTTTTTTAAAATTTCTTTTTCTTCATATTTTAGATAATTTTTTGTTCAATATAAAATTCTTTTTAAAAAGAAATTTTAAATCCCAAACTGGTTTTGAACTGTTTGCCATTTTTTCTCTTTTTTTAAATGTTATACTACTTTATTTTGACTTGAAAAAGAGTTGCAAACAAAAAAAAAGTTATTATAAAGTTTTTTAATTAAAATTGAACAAAAAATATTTTACGAAGAAAAATATATTTTAAAACAAATTTAAAAAAAATAATAATAAAAAAAAAATTAAACAAAAGAAAGTTACAAAAACTAAATAAAAAATATATAAATATTATTTACTTAAAATTTAAAAAAATAAGTTTTGTCATAATGAGAAAAGAATTAAAAAGAAATTTAAAACCGAAAAAAAAATTATATGATAAACAAAACAAATTAAAAAAAATAAAAAATAAAAAAATTTGGAGAAAACTCTTAGTATTATGGAGAGAAATCTCTCCATTGTTTCTTTCCGTAACATGGAGAGAATCGAGAGACTCATTCCATTTTTTAAAATTTTTTTTGCTCATTAAATAAATATTTTTTTAATTAAAATTCTTTTTAATTCTTTTTCCTTATGATGAAACTTTATTTTTTCAATTTTAATTAAATGATTGTTATATATATTTGTTATTTAATTTTCGTAAATTTCTTTTGTTTACTTTGTAAGTTTTTATTATATATTTTTTGAAAATTGTTTTCAAATTTCTTTTTTCTTCATATTATAAATAATTTTTTGTTCAATTTAAAATTCTTTTTGTTTTATGATAAAACGTAATTTTTTCAATCCTAATTAAATAATATTTATTTTTAATTTTATTTATTCCAATTTAATTAAAAAACATTATAATAACTTTCTTTTTAATTTTTGCCTGTAATTCTTTTTTTCTGTTCTTTAATTAGTTAAATCATTTAATTTTTATTAGTTAAACATCTTGCCTCCATATAAATATTATTTGATCCTTGCCTCCAACTTACTGAAGAAAGAAGCAAAAAGTTTCAAGCAAAATTAGGGGAAAAAGTAAACATTTAAGAAGATCAAAAGAAGAATATATAAATGTTATTATTTGTTGTGGCATTGTTCTCTATAGAGTCGTGCCCGATTATTGTTTGCCATTTTGTTCTTTTTTTAAAATGTTATATTACTTTATTCTGACTTTAAGAAGGTCAAAAAAAAAAAATCATTGTAAAGTTTTTTTTAGTTAAAATTGAACAAAAAAGTTTTTATGAAGAAAAAGATATTTTTTAAAATAATTTAAAAAAATATATAATAAAAAAATTAAATAGAAGAAAGTTATGAAAATTAAATGAAGAATATATAAATATTATTTAATTAATTAAAATTAAAAATATTAACTTTTTTCATAAAAATAAAAGAACTAAAAATAATTTTAAATTGAAAAAAATGTAAACAAATTAAAAAAAATAAAATAAAATTGGAGAGCTCCTTGTTATGGAGAGGATTTTTTCCGTTTGTTTTCATTATTTTTTCTTTTTTTTATTTATATTACTAATAACTTTTAAAAAAAATTTGTCGATAAAACTTATTTTTTTCAATTTCAACCAAATATTATTTATCTGATTTTGGTATCTTTCTTTTGTTTAATTTATTATACATATTTTTAAATTTGTTTTAAAATTTCATTTTCCTTCATATTATAAATAAATTTTTTTCGATTTAGAATTCTTTTTAATTTTTTTCGTTTAATGATATAAAATAATTCTTTTTTTTAATTTAAGCTTTATCAATATCCATAATTAATATCCCAACTTTAAAATTCATCAAGTAACAACAAAGATAAACCTCAATTAATTATCATGATATCTTTTCTACGTTATATACTCAATTACAACATATTTTCACCTGCATTACATCATCATCATTATTATTATTTTATATATTTTTTATTTTATTTTTATTAATCTCTTCGTGTTATGGAGAGTTTTTCTCCACGACATGGAGAGTGACACGGAGTTCCATTTTTTTTAAAATTTGTTTTGTTCATTATATAAATATTTTCTTCGATTTTAAATTCTTTTTAATTAAATAATATTTATATATTTTTTATTTAGTTTTAATTATATATTTTTTTAAATTTTCTTTTTATTCATATTATAAATAATTTTTTTCAATTCAAATTTCTTTTTGTTTTATGATAAAACGTAATTTTAAAAAGAAAAAGAAATTTAAAAATATGATAAAACGTAATTTTATGAGAAAACGTAATTTTAAAAAGGAAAACGTAATTATTTGTATTATGAAGACAAAGAAATTTAAAAAATTATAATAAAAACAAATCAAACTAGACAAAATGAAAGTTACAAAAAATAAACAAAGCATATATAAATATTATTTAATTAAAATTGAAAAAATAAAATTTTATCATAAAGAAAAAATAAAAGAAATTTTAATTCGACAAAAAATATTTAAATGATGAACAAAACAAATAAAAAAAGGGAACAAAAGAAAAAAAAATTGGACCATGCTATGGAGTACAAATTTCGAAAAAAATATAATAAAAACAAAAAAAATTAAACAAAGAAAGTTTCTAAAATTAAATAAAGAATATATAATTATTATTTAATTAAAATTGAAAACATTAAGTTTTGTTATAAAGAGAAAAGAATTTTAAATAGAAAAAAATTTGTATGATGAGCAAAAAAAAAAAAAAAAAAAAAATCTCTCCAATTTTTTCCATGTTATGAGAGAACTCTCCATAACCCGAAGAAAATTCTCTCCATCTACCATCACTATTAATTTGTTTTGTTTTGGAAAGAAAATGAATCAAAGCTTTTAGGTAGCATGCTGTTTTTGAGAGATATTTTGTCTATATACAAAAAGGTCATTAAACCCTTAGTGTGAGAGTTTTTTCTTTAAAAAAATCAATTATTTTATTATTGTTTATTATATTTTCGCGACAGTTTTCTCAATATAATTTACATCATTTTCTTAAAAAAAATATAATGTGGTATGATGTCAGGACATAAAAATTTAAATTAGACAAAACAATAGCACCACACACGTGTTGGAAAACCATTAGTAGTGATTTCAGAAGTGAAGTGAGATATTATGAAATATTCAAGGATATAATTAGGTAAAGGAGAGTTTTGTTTTCTTTTGGAAACAGAATGAATCAAACCCTTTACCTAGCACACAATTTTTGATTTTTTATCATGAGAGATATTTTCCTTAAATTCAAAAAGGCCATTAGACCCTTAGTGCAATAGTTACTATGCGAGGGGGTTGAGGGTAAAATGAGAACATCTAAATACATCCTGAATGAACAGTACACGGTCGATTCCCTCTTTTAAGATGGTAGTGATTTTAATTAATAATTAAGATAAGTAGTGATTTGTTAATTGTTTGAGGACAAAATGGAAAATGAAAATAAATTAAGATAAGTAGTGATTTGTTAATTGTTTGAAAACAAAATGGGAAATGAAAATACTTCAAAAATGAATAGTAAATGGCATGTTGGCAATTAAGAGAGGAAAAAGTAACAATAAGTAAAAAAAAAAAAAATCCTTAAAATGATCGAATTTCTATTATATATAACAAATTTTCAGATGTTAAAATAATCAAAATGAAAAATTAGTAGGACTTAATTTTGTGTTACTATAATTGAAATGTATTTTTTGGGGATAGGATAATTGTTCCATTGATGCATGAATTAAAAACTCAAATTATTGGAGCTTATAATTTATATATCAAATATTATTTTAACCTAAGTGGTTATTTTACATATAAAGGACTTAATTGATGATAACTATATTCAATATAATTAAATCGTGTAATTAATCGAATCTTTTTTTTATTATTCAATATCCAATCGATTTAATGAATTTTTTTTAATTTACGTGTAATATTATTTTATAGAAGATTATGCGATTGAAAATAAAAGAGAAAAATTTAATGGAGGCAAACACAAGCTTTTGTCACTAATTGGGATTGAGATTTTTATTTAATCACCCAATTTTGATATATTTGAATTTAATCTTCCAAATTTTATATACATCTAAAATATTTAATATCGTCAAATAAATTAATCGACATCTTTTTGATTAAGTATTAAATTTTTTCAACATTGTGTGAAGTTTTACTTTGATTTATCGCAACTACTTTTAGGAAATAAACAATATACATGATTTAATATACTCCCTGTCACGTTATATAAGGATAAAATAGATTTGTATAAAAAAAATATATCAATCACCAAGGAAAAAAAGAAATTATATTGAGAAAATTGTCGCCAAAAAATAATAAACATTAATAAAATAATTGTCGCGAAAAAATAATAAACAAGTTATACACATTTTTTAACACACACGTTTGATGTACGTTTAACTATTTTCAATATTCATTTAGATCATTTGATGTATCTATTATATAGTTCTCGAAATCAATTTCGAGAGATGATAGATTTTTAATTTTAATAATAATAATAATAATAATAATAATAATAATAATAAATTACCTAGTAAAAAAAAAGAAAAAAATTGACACAAAAAAAAATATCAATCACCCAATAAAAAAATTTGACACTGAGCATCATCTCAAAAAAATAAAATAAAATAAATGTCTGACGAAGCAACTCCATGCATTTGCTCCGTGATGTAGGAGCCAGGAGCAAAATTGCTCTGTGATGCGCGGAGTTACTCTATCGGTGTTTTTTTTTTTTTTTTTTTTTTTTTAATTTTTTTTTTTTCCTTAATTTTTTTTTTTATTTTTTTTTTTTTTTAAGTGTTTTTTTTTTTTTTTTTTTTTTGTCAATATTTTTTTTTCACTAGATGATTTATTTAATTTTTTTTTATAAAAATCTACCATAAATCTTCTATATTCTCTCGAAACTCATTTCTAGAATTATATCATAAACACATTGAATGATCTAAATGAATATCGAAAATAATTAAACGTACATCAAATCTGTACGTTAAAAAATGCATATAACTTGTTTTTTTCTTTAAAAAATCAATTATTTTATTAATGTTTATTATTTTTTCGCAACAATAATTTTTGACGTCATTTAAAAAGTTTCCTAATAAACTTTTAAATTATTTTAATGTCAAAAGAGACATCATTTGAAAAATTAAGAATGTCGAGAACAAGCTAACTTTATAAATTCGTCGATAATTGTACGGTAGTCGAATACATAAATCTTCTATATTCTCTCGAAACTCATTTCAAGAATTATATCATAGACATATCGAATGAACTAAATGAATATCGAAAATAGTTAAACGTATATCAAACGTATGCGTTAAAAAATGCGTATAACTTGTCTTTTTTCTTTAAAAAAAAATCAATTATTTATTCATGTTTATTATTTTTTTGCGACAATTTTTATAAAAAAATATTATGTGGTATGACTCAACTATTTTATTTTATTTTTGACGTAAAAATTCAAATCAGGCAAAACAACATCAATAAATAGGGCCCACGTCAAGACCTAAAAAAGCCAAATGCTTGTGTGCTGTAGGTTTTCTTACCATAAAATTGCTACACTATTCAAAGATGGCTTTCTTACCACACACAAATAAAGTAACTGCGGTATTAAATCAATTCAGTATATATTCAACTGCGGTATTAAATCAATTTAGTATACATTCATTTTTTTTATCCGATATATAAGTCCCCGTTTGACCTCCATTAAATTAAACTTCATTTTTTACTTTCCTATTTTCAATAACACTATCTTTTATAAAATAATACATATTACACATAAATCGAAAACTTTTCATTTATTTTTCAACCACTCATTAAAAAAAACAAAAAAACTATTTCACCCATTTTAATTTGGAAAAATGGGGGCCAAACAGGTGCTAAATTTGTATTTGATCAAAAATTAGTAACTTTTGAGTCCACCTTTTTTGACTATTTGACTATATATTTGCTCTATCTTCTCTTGTACGTCTCACGGAGCAAGACTTTCCATCCTTTTTTATTAACTTTTTTCAACTTTTGAGTCCACCTTTTTGGACTATATGGCTACATATTTGCTCTATCTTCTCTTGTATGTGTCAGAGCAAGTATTTAAAGTATGTATACCCTCTTTCAGTCACTTGAGACCCACCGGTGATGAGAGGGGTCGGTTGAAAATTTCGACTGAAAACTCTCCCACACAGAGACCAAAAATGGAAAAGATGATGGAAATATCCATATTGTCCTTTTTTCCCCACAATTGGCCTCTTTATTGACCAGTCAATTTAAGGATAAGATGGGAAAGGAAAATACGTCTTAAATGAACAATATTCGGAGGATTCACTCTTTTAAGATAGTAGTGATTTCAAAATGGTCCAAATTTTAAGGTTATATATGTAAAGTCCACTATAATGTACTTCCAATTCTATAACAGAAAATTTATTATAGGAAAATAATCAAATTCTAAAGTGCCATGAGATAGGGTTAATGTCATAGTTATCGGACCCAATCTGGTGATTGACTTGGCCAAAATTCTGAGTCGTTGAAGAAGTTTTTGATGAAAATTTTCATCCCGATACATTAAGCAATTTCAAGTAATACGTTTACTTTTACTTTCATTTCCCATCGATAACATTCAGCTAAATCCTTTCCACCCCTGTTCTTTGTTTTGCACATTATACTTGTTGACCAAAAATAAATTAAATTATAGATTTTTGGATCAAATTACTTTTTCTAGGTCATTTTTTACGGCCATGTTATATGACCTTAATGTTAGTATTTGGCATTAGTTTATGTTATGGACTTGAATGGAGTTACCTAAGTTAATAACTTTAGTGGTGAATAAGTGATTAATATTTCTAAGTAGAGTATGATTGTTTGATGAAAACTGCGCAAATATTTAATATCATATTATTATCATAATGTATATGCACACATTTTGGTTCGAGAAGAATTTATAAATAAATAAAAATGAAAGAAGGATAATTGGATAGTAAGTGTGAGTTCATTAAAATGTATGATTAAAAATATAATTTGATATTTTATAAATTTTGTCAAATGAAGAGGGGGAAAAAATTATTCAATTTTATATTATAAAATATCTATTCGAATGACTAGCGTGCTTCTAAGTTAAAAAAGCGTGTTTTCACGTGACCTGGTAACACTTTGCTCGAGCAAATGTGTGACAAAACTAACTTGAGCTCGTGCATGCCTTGAATTAATATGTTATTATTAAATTGTTTCCTCAATAAATTATACTTAGCACGGGGTTGCCTTGCAGTCTGTGTGTGTTCTTAAAAAAAAAATTAAAAATTAAAAAAAAATTGATTAATTATCTCCTGATAGGAAAATAGAATAACCTTAACTGTCATTAATATCTTTTATGTCAAGAATAATTTATTAAAAAATAGCTGAATCTATATAGTGTTACAATTGATTATAGATGGAGGTGTTTGAATTTTCTAATTAAGTTTAAATGTTAATTAATGAGATGGCCAGACTTTTTTCCTTTTAAATTTCTCCTGGTTTGTGATCGTTTACTTTTATAATATAATTTGTTTAATCGAGTTGTGTTGATTCTAATACATTAAGTAAGTTTTCAGTATTCTAAGATGTTCAATTTTAATCATGCTATATAAATAAATAAGACATTCACTTATCGAAATCTAGATTTTTCTCAACTCAGGATCAACAAGATAAACTTTAGAAACAAGATTTTAACTTCTCTTTATTTCTCAATAGAGTAATAATAGCATATGAACTATGTTTTTAACAATTTTACGGCTGCAGAAATTACAGAATTAGCATTCAATAGCCATGCACATATTGTCTTGTTCATTTAAAAAAATATTTTTAGCAAAGCAAACGATAAATATTTCTATAACAAAAGAGAGAATAAAACTTTTAATTTAAAAAAATAAAATAAAAATTGTTTGATTCTAAATTCCTCATTCTTATGCTAACCGGTAACCAGGAAATATTTTTTATTTACAGAACAGAAACAATTAAAAATCCATTTATATTGCATTTAGTTGATGCTGATGGTCTCTTGTCAAAGAAATAAAAAATAAATAAATAATATACAATTTATGTTTTATATGTATGCTGATGTACACGATGAGATCAATTATCTAGTTAGTATATATAAATACTCCTTATGAATTATGATTAACTAATAAACTGCATTTAATTATCAAACAAAATCCCAAGTTCCAATCCAAATTTGTGACTCAAAACTGCTGAAAATGTGCCCTTACTTATCGAATTTCAGGTCGCTTTTGGAGGACCCAATGAGCCATGAACAGGAAATTTTGTATAGAGAAAGAACAGAAACGTCAGACTCCATTGATATTCTTCATTGTCCTTCATCTCAGATACAAGCTAGAAACAGTACTGAATCTTTGTATTTTGATGGAGATTTGAAGATGGTGAAGAAGATCGACCATAATGCAAGCGAACGTGATCGCCGGAAAAGAATTAATACGCTGGATTATACTCTTCGGTCACTGCTTCCGGTCGCAGATCAAAGGGTAACATCTGTGTTTTTTAAACTAATTTATTTGAACTAACTCGGCCAAGAGCTTAAGGTTTTAGAAAAAGATACTGAGATTCCTTTATTCATTACCCATGCATAATTTTCATAATTGAGTAATGATGAGACTCGAACCCAAGAAAATCTTCTGATACGTCATCATTTGAAATTTTAAGCATTTAGAGAGATGACTTGAAAAATTAGGTCATTATTATAGATCTTTCAGCATTTTTCTTTCAAGAAACACACTTTATAAAGTAATTACGGTTAGGGAATTAGGTATCAGATTGTGTATATTTTAATTTTGGATGCTATCAACAAATAGCAAATTATATTATATACACTTACAAGGACTAATATAAATATATAGATTTGTGAACCTAAATTCCAATTGTACTTGCTCCTTATATGCAGGTTGAATTCTTTTTTCATCAAAGGCCTTAGCTAACACGTCGAACAGTTATTTATCAATACTTAACTATTGAATAAAATTTTCTTTGCAGAAGAGATTAAGCATCCCTTTGACAGTGTCCCGAGTGCTGAAATACGTACCAGAGCTGCAGAAAGAAGTCGAGAGACTACTCGAAAAGAAGGAAAACCTTGTAGCAAGGATTTCTAAGCAAGAAAATTCTATTCAATATAGGAAGCAAAGAAGAACCGCGGATCATCAGAGCTCAATACTAGCGGTTTCAGCTAATCGAATATGTGATAGAGATGTAGTGATTCAATTATCGAAGTTGAAGACCAAAACGGGTTCGTTCTCTGAAGCTCTATTGGAATTGGAGCAGGAAGGAATTCTTGTATTGAATGCATCTAGTTTTGAATCTTTCGATGGAAGGGTTTTCTACAATTTGCATCTTCAGGTACTTACAATATTTTCTAAAGCTCGAGCATATAAGATATCATTTGATCTTCATAGCGATTGATTGAATGGAGTAGAAAATTCATGCCATTGATTTAAATTTTAGAACGAAATTAAGGAATAGTTTGGTGCCTTAGATACTGAAAGAAGATAGAGGTAGAATTGGGTTGAACCATGACAACGATTCTTTAATCAACCATTTATATATGAGGTTTGAAGAGAACTGTGCACTACAATAAACAAAATTTTAAATTTTTTTCTTTCCTTTTTTAGCTCTATCGACAAGGTACAGCACCTTACCAGAAGTCATAGTTGGCTTTTTTGATCAATAAAGAAAAAAAATACCCCACAAACTCTCAAAGTTTATAAACCCTACCCCAAAAAGACCAAGAAATTAACATTCATCCACTTCATTTATCTGTATAATCTCTAATACTTCTATCTTCTTTTTGGTTTGGATTCAACAGGTACAAAAGTCAAGCCATTGACGTCGAAATATTAAAGGAAAATATATCTTGTCATTGTATGAGAAGAGGGAACAAATTATTGTTTAAAGTATACTTCTATAATTGGAGGTTTTGTGTGGACTCAGGTCAAGAGTGGACATATAGAATATATAGGAGCTTCTAGATCAATTGTGTTTATCTACGTTTTTTACTTGGCCTCTTACGAATGCTGACTTCACTAATACAATAGATTAAAGATTTGTTTGTAAGATATTAAAGAAGAAAAAGAAAGTTTATTACTAAGCGTAAAACACATTCGATATATTAGATTATCTTAATGCATCTTCCAAGAGTAAATATTGATTTAACTAAGGGAAACTTGGAACCGCCGTGCCTAAATTTTCATGAATAAAGCTCATGGGTTCTCGATCAATTTTTTCTGGCTTTTAGGTTTCCAAACTTGTATTTTTGGTGCAAATTGGCCCTCATTAGATGGAAATTGCCACCTTCTCAATTAAACTGTCACACTTTGTACTCCATTTCAAACAATTGAAAAAGAAAAATGGATTGTTGACCTTTAGGCCTTAGAGTATTTTCTATTTTTAATCGTATTTGAGTAAGATAGAGCGGATTATCTACTATTAATCATCACGTGCAATATATACGATTGTTTTGATGGAAAAATTGATGTTTATAATTAGCGAGGACCAATGATGTGCACCTAAGTTAAAATTACCTAAAATTAAAAGGTAAAAATTGCAATTATGTAATTACTCAAACATAAATATTAATAAACTCAGCCATTGTTACTCGTTATAATATATCCGACTTTTGTTCTTATAGTAACATCATCTCAATCACTAAGAAACCAAACATATAATTGTGCTTTAGCTTATTGAACCTTTAAAGAGTACAATTTTTGAAACCAAAAAGAAGATGTCGAAAAAATGAGCATAAGTCCCCAATCAATTACCCACATACCAAACTAGTCCAAATTTTTTTAAATGAGAGCATTTTAATCCTCAATTTAGTTGTTGTATGAGTATTTAGCGATAGTTTCTCTCAATTTAAATGCCTAATCTATAAGGGGCAAAAACAATCATTTATAACTAAAGCATATGGTTTGTTATCACCTTAATATCGATTAGATATTGAAAATAATAATTCTTTAAGTACTCCATAATAAGTTTAAATAAGTAATTCGATTCATCTAAATATTCAAACGAGCAAGCCATCTTGTAGGAGCATGTTAAGGGTAAAATTTCACGTTGATTAAATATAAAAACAATAATTAGCATATAAAGATGTAATTACTTCTTTTAATAAGGTTGATATTACAAAATAAAACCCTAGTACTCAATAATTACTACCTTCGTTCCATCTCTAGTCCTAACACCCCTACCCCATCCCCACCCCCACGCCTACTCGAACATAGAGTACTCTTCCTCCATCATTACGTACTAAAAGCAATAGATGCTATCCTCTAAAAATTTCTCAAATAAATGGGTAAGAAGTTCTGACGTGTTCAATCAAAATATTCAATTATTAAGTTTCTTATACCACTGCTTGGGCGCCTGTTTTAGCCAATATAAACTATTTTTGAGTTTACACACATCATACTCTTATTTCCTATAGCCACATAGCCCTGCGGTTGATGCATATAAATATCCTCCTCCAAATCACTATGAAGGAATGTAGTTTTAACATCTAACTGCTCCAAATGTAAATCCTCAATGGCTATAATGCTAAGCATACTTCTGATAGTAGAAATTTTAATAACAGGAGAGAAAATCTATCGATACATGCCTTCTGTTGAAAACCATTTACAACCAACTTGGCCTTGTATCTTTTGGTGCCATCGGCCTCTTCTTTAAAATGATAAACCCACTTATTTTATAAAGCAAATTTTCCACCAAGCAATAGAACTAGTTCCAACATCTAATCCGTCAAGAGAGATTCCATCTCATCATTCATTTTTAGCTCCCACTTTTCCCTCATCTCAGCATGTAATGCTTCCTCATAACATTCAGGTTTACCATTGTTAGTCAACAATAAATAATGCAAGGAAGGCAAATAGTGAACCATAGGCCTAATAGTTCTTGTAGACCTACTCACTGGAAATGTTGGCATCTCTGTAGGTATTGTCAACTGGACATTCGTATCTTGGGGTTTTAACACATCTCTGCTAAAGATTTCATTAAGCTCCACTATCTCAGTTTCCTTAGTCTTATCATCAAGTCTATCCTTGTAATGTAGATTCATTAAATACCACATCCATACTCCTAATTATTTTTTGATTTTCATAATCCCAAAATCGATAACAATAATTATCAATGCTATCACCAATAAAGAACATTGCAAGACTTAAAATCAAGCTTACTCCGATTCTCGGGCTCAATGTGGACATAAGAGATGCAACCAAATATTCTTAAATGCGTTAGGTTCACCTCTTTTCTCATCCACGCCTACTCCCAAATTTCTCATTTTAAGGAAATTGAAGGACTCTATTGATCAGGTAAGCAGTTGTGTTTATTGCATATGCCCAAAACTACTTTAGTGAACCAGAATTAATCTTCATACTTCTAGCACGTTCCACGATTGTTCTGTTAATGCGTTCTGCAACGCCATTCTGTCGCTCTTTTCTTGGAATTGTCAGCACTTATCAAATTCCATTTTTTGCACTATATTTCTTCATTCGACCATCTACATACTCTCGTCCATTGTCTGACTTGGGACATTTCAACTTTAAACATGTCTCGTTCTCAACTAGGACTTTTCATTTTTTGATAACATCAAATAAATCAAATTTGTTCTTCATAAAGTAAACTTATACCTTTCTAGTAGCATCATCATTAAAAGTAACAAAGCTTCAAGAGCCACCAAGAGATGCTACCTGATATGGTCCCCATACGTCTCTATATACCATCTCCAACCATTCTGACTTGCTTATTCTTTGAACTTTTGTGATACTAACCCTTTTCTACTTTTGGAAGATGCAATCTTCATAGAAATCCAAGTCTAGAGACTTCAAACCAACTAGTTTCCCTTTTGACATCGAACTTTTGTCCCTATTCTAACCCATATATCCAAGTCTGGAATGCCACGTGCTCGCCTCAACTTCTGATTATGTGATGGGCAATGGAACTATGAGTACCAGAAGTAACATAGAGAGTACCTTCCTTTTTACCACAAGCTCCCACCGTAGCTCTTTTGATCATCTTCCAAGTGTTACCAACCAATGAGGTTATAATATAGGAGTCAATAACTTGACCTATAGAAATTAGATTCTTTTGTAAACATGGCACATGTCTAACATCTTTGATTCTTAGAACAGCTTTATTAGATTGATTTATCTAAACATCACCTTTTCTAACTATGTTGCAAATCTCACCGTTTCGAAGATATACCTTACTGAGGTTGCTTGGTACACAGTTATAGAGCAACTCTTTGCACAAAGTAGCATGAAATGCGCACCCGAATCAATTACCCATGTTTCTCTACGAGCATCCACAGCAAACAAAAATGCATTAGAAATTTCAACATCTGAAACATTACCTAAGTTTTCATCTCTTTGGGTTTTTTTTTTTTTTTTTTTTTTTTTTGTGCTATGCAATCTTGCTTAGTGTGACCAGTTTTTTTGCAGTTCTAGCACTTGCCTTTGAACTTTGGTCGAGACAATGATCAACCGTTTCTCAATCGACTTGTGTTTCCCATTTGGTTGCTGCCTCTGTTTGGATTTCTATCTCGATCATTAGTTGCCAATGTCGAACCCAAGGTTTCTGCACCATCTTTTCTGCAAGTATTTTCGCTAAGAACCAAATCTACAACACGATCTAGTTTCAACTTTGCCGACCCCGTGGAATTGATTATTGGCACAACCAAAGGATTTCAGCTCTCTTGATGACTTGATAATAGTGCTAGTGATTTGACCTCGTCATCAAATGAGATATCAACCGATTTAATTGACTTATAATTGAATTAAAATCATTGATATGCTCTATTGTATCTCCTCCCTCGGACACCTTCAAGTTGAACAATTTTTTGATAAGATGAACTTTATTTGTTATGGAGGGCTTTTGATACATTCGCGATAAAGCCGCCATCAAACTTTCAGTTGTCTTTCTGTTCCTGATATTGAAAGCAACAAATGCAGCAAGAGTTAGGCTTATCATACCCAATGGTATACGACCGAGTAACTCCCACTCTTCCTTTTCCATATCCACTAGCTTCTTTGACACTCTTTCAAGAGGAAGGTAAAGATCCCTCTGGTAAAGATAATATTCTATCTACATCTTCCACAATTCGAAGTTCAATTCATCGAATTTTTCGATCTTAACTTTTTCGTCTTCTGCCATCGTTGATATTGTAGCACCTCAGCTACTGTTGAACACAGCTACTATTGATTAGTTCACAGGTTCCACCAATTTTGCTATAACATGATGCTGTGATACCAATTGTTCAGAAAGATTTGCCCAGGATAATGAAAAATAGTAAAACTTGGACAAAGATTTCACTCAATAAATAATGAGACTTTACTATGAATTAGAAACAGAGGATCACAATATAAATTTCAAATAGGATTTACAAAGTATTTCAAACTCTTTATCTCTTTCAATAATAAATTCCATCTTTTACAAATCTTCATTTAGTGCTCAATTGTTTTTGGCACACACTCATTGAACCTATGCATAAAATGAACACATTCTAAAGCCTATTTGTATATTTTGTAAGGCGGTTTATCATTTGATGAATACAATTTGAATTTCTCATTTAGGAGCTAAAAAATCAAACATGAACTTGATCAACCAATAGACTTTCTTTCATTGAATCGGTAGATTTACTTGTTTGAATTTTCTTCTTAGCAGCAAAGAATAGTTTGATAATTACGAGTTATGCTTTAAGGAGGTAAAATTCAACTTTGCTTCCACCTTTATCATTCTCCAATCTTATCTCTAAGAAGTAAAATCAAAATTTGTTTCCACTTCTAATGATATATACAACGATCAATTGCTTCTTTAATCTTAATCAAATGGATAAGAAGTTCTTGCATGAATAGACCTTTGAAAAGTCGATCACAATCTTTGTTCATTGAATTTGCAAAGCTAGCTGCCTTGGTTTTATTACCCTTAGATACGAAAAGAATCATTTCTCCAAACATTCTCGATCTTTGATCATTCAATTTGCAAGTTCGTTTTGTCAACCATTAGGTAGGAAAAGAATCATTTCTCCCCAAATTTGGTTTTATTCGAATACATGTCAAGTCAATAGATCCATTAAACTTCACCATCGATTGATATAAATATACTCAATATGGAAGACTTAAGTACAAATTATATTATAACTTTCTAGTCAATAATTAGATTTTGTACTAGATTTTTACGCAGATCTTCTGAAAATTTTGAACAAAATACTAATCAACATAACTCTTAAAATGAATTGAACAGCCTCTCATTTAATTACTTAACCTGTTTATATAAAAGGATACATGTATTTATTTCAGCTTTATCCTCAACACGTTGACAGGAATCATAAAAGTGACTATGAGACTTGAACTTATTTAATTTGTTTGATGATTTTGATATCATGTCGATCAGTTGTTTCAAAAGTTTAAACCGTTAAAAAGGTAACTCGTATAATTATCTAAATTTTTTTCAACGTATGTCATCAAAATCAATTCACATTCTTATAGGCTTGATACATGAATCATAAGAAGGTGATAGTGAGATTTGAATCTAGACCTTTTGTATGACTTTTGATATCGATTAACAATATATATTTATTTAAACGTCATTGTAGTGTTTCTATACACGAAATCATTGTGGATAGGCTACTAAATATAATAAATTTCTTATATGTTCGTTAGTTGATGACAAGCACGATTCTCGAAGCAATTTGAGGTATAAATTTAATTGATTGTTACCAGAAGCTTTGGAGCATAGAGAATTAAAAATTGAAGTACGCTTTCCCCATGGAAATGGCAAAGAGTGCTCGTGCTTATGAAACCACGCCTATATGCAACTCGTGCAGTCCATGTATAGGCACACGCACTGCTCACATCTCGCCCTCGAAGCCCACTCTGATAACTGAAGATCAAAAAATGAATAATTGAATTAGATTGTTTCTTTTTGGGTTGACGTGTCAACTTTCAATAAAGAAATAGATTCATTATGCACTTGAATGAGAGAGCAAAATATAAAAGCTCCTCTTTGGACTCCAATTTATCTAAAATGTATTTTCTCTACTCTTTTTATCTACATGTTTTGTAATAAAATAATATTACATGTAATCTCAAAATATTTTATTCTTTTTTAACCACAAAATCTTCAAAAAATTCACCATTCCAAAATATATTTTCGCCGAGAACTATTATAAGAAGCCCAAACAGGGGCAAAATATGAATTTATAATTGAATACGGTATCAATGACTAAATAATAAATTGAATTAAATTAAATTAATTGTTTCTTTTTTGGTTGATGTGTCAACGTTCAATAAAGAAATAGATTTATTGTGCACTTGAGTGAGATTGCAAAGATAAAATATGAATTTATAAGTAAATAAGATATCGATGACTAAAAAGCTTAAACGAATAATTTCATCTCTATAGAATACAAAAGGGTAGTCGAGTTTTAAAATTAGTGAATCACCATTTTGGAATTTCTTCATAACATATTAACATGATTTGTAACACAAGCCCTTATCTGATCATTATTTTTATATTTAACTCATGCATGTAGAATTTTCTCCTTAAATTTCACTTACAACATGACGGTTTTGAGAAGACTAATCTTATAAGCTTATTATTCTTTTTACCCTTAAATTAATCGAATTACACGTTTGAGTCTTTTAACTCTAAAATAGAATATTCTATCTTGAGATATTAAAAATTCAATATTGTCCGTAAAGACACTCATATCTTATTTATGTAGGATTCTACAATTTTACTCTTATGTAAACTCATTTCAACAGGATTCAATATCTTCACTTCTTTATAACAATTTCTTCAGAAATCAATAGCAACAATTTGAAAACATTTTAAAATGATTCTCTGTCTTGTTTTTTCTTTTGTTTCTTCAAACTTCACCCATTCACTTATCCCCATCCATAAAAGAATATATTCTCTTTATAAAATAAGATGTCATTTTCTTCCCTTGGATGAAAAATATACATCAAACTTTTCAAAAATTATAATATACATTGCCCAATATCTAAACACATAATCTATGTATAAAAAATGATGTCATTTTCTTTCATCTTGATAAAACAACACTAAACTTCCCAAGAATTATAATATATATTAACCTATTTTTAGATTTATTATAAATCTAAGTATTTTTCAATATATAAGCACTTCCTTATCACTGTCCTAACAACCTCAAAAACCAAAAAATGTTAGCACTATCACCTTCTATGTTTTCAAACATGGGATGTTTTACAGAAGATCCCATTTCAAGCCATGAACACAACAATATGTACACAGAAACAAAAGGTTTAGAGTCCACAAGTTTTGGTGAAAATGGTACAAATTTGAATTTCATAAAGGCAAAAAAACTAGATCATAATGCCAGTGAGCGTAATCGTCGTCAAAAGATGAACAGCTTGTATTCTTTTCTTCGTTCTTTGCTTCCAGCTACAGATCAAACGGTACGTCATCATATTGAGTAAGTAATTGAACAGACCTTACTTAACTTGCATATGTTGAGATCCATTTATATAAAAAGTTGAAATTGTGTGAGAGACCACAAATTTATTTATTTAAATTTTGTGATCAATGTAGCGCATAAGGTGGAATCCCGATTCACGATTATTTTTTCTTAACAAAAGGAGTACATGAATAATTTTCATAAATGACTAGAATCGAAAATTAAATTCAGGAATTTAGAAAAGATACCATAACCACTTCATCTAAAAACTTATATTAGTTGAAAGGAGATAAATTTTAAGTATTAAACTATTGCGTATAATATCACAAACTAAATTCAATTTATTCATTAAAGAAGTGAGGACGTATGGATTGTTTTGTAATTCGGCAGTTATCAGATTTGAACTTTATTATTTTGCAAACTCGCATTTGAACCCATTAAAGAAATGACAAATTTATGTATTTAAATTTCTTCCTGGGAGAATATTACTGCTTAGGATCTTTTACCCTTGAAATTTTACATATTCATCAGTTCATGTCAAGAGTTCAAAGAATGTCCATAAGAAGTCTAGATCAAATTTGATGAAAACTTGCTTTTTATACATAAATCACAGAAAAAATTAAGCATCCCAGCCACAGTTTCTCGTGTCCTAAAGTACATACCAGAGCTACAAAAGGAAGTGGACGGGCTGATTCAAAAAAAAGAAGAACTTTTATCAATCAAATCCCGGAAAGAAGGCTTCATTTACCATGAAAGCTTGAGAGATGGTTCGAGCCAAAGCTCGTCTACATCTAATGTTTCTGTAAGGCCAGTTGGTAATGGAGAAATTTTAATACAGATGTCCTCAGCTAAAGTTAGAAGGATTTCAGTATCAGAGGTTTTAAAAGACTTAGAGGAGAATGGCATGGTTTTACTCAATGCATCTACTTTTCAGTCAGCAGGAATGATCTTTTATAGCATGCACTTTCAGGTACAATTTGTGTATATCTGATTGCTGTCATTCATTTTTTCTTTGTGAACTTTATGAGAAAATGTTATACTTGATCTGAAACCTAAGAATCTAAGCACAACACGGGTGGAATATTTCTAGTACTCGGGACATACATGATCTTTAGTCAATAAAAGAAACAAATAAAAGAAACCAGTTTGATTGATTCGGAGCTAAAGAAAAAGGAAACTCTCACTTTAAATTTGTGTGTCCTTGCCATAGTTTTTCTTTGTTTCAAAGTAGGCTGACATAGGTCTAAACTGGGGATACTTCATCCTAACGTAAAATATGGCGCCATTGTCAGTCATAGCTTAAAAGCTTCGGCTAAAACTAGGATGAAACGCGATTAGATAGTTGAATTGGCCACAGCTTGTGCCATTGTTTATAAGATGAAAAAGAAAATCTTCTTGTAAGGATAATTTAGAATCGTCATATAAGATTCTATTATATTTAATATTCTTGACATTTTAGAATATTTATGGATATTTTTCCCCCATATTGATGAAAATCAAATTAATTATGCTGTAAGTCTTCCATGTGTATACTTTTTAATTCTTTAGTTAATTCTTTATTTTTATTCAATCTAGATTGAATGAAAACAAAATAATTAATTCTCCAATTAACCATACCTTTTCAAATTTAATCATGTTACACAAATATAATGTTGGCATAATCTTTAACATAATGCCATATGACAACTAATCATTGAATTGTTTAAAACACAATAAACTTTTTAATCAAATTAAATCACTTCAACTCATATTTTGTCACTATCTCTGTCACACACTTTATAACACATCGGCATTATTCTTTCAAATTAGCCCATCTGGGAATGCTATTTTTTGCACTATCATGTGGTTTCCCTTTTAATTTTTTAACACAATGTCAAATGGAGCATAGTCAAATCACTTTTTGGATTTTACCCTCAGTCCTATTTTATCCTTTTGTATTAAAGGTAACAATCGATTCAACCTCATTTTTTAACTGATTCAAAGGGAAGTAATGACAATTTACATGAATTTAATGGATTCAACCACCTCATTTACTGTGCTTCTGGGAAATATACAGAAATAATGAAACAAAAAAAAAAATTAATATGCATAGTGGTTTCTATCAAAATCAGATAAAATTCAAAGATAAAATCGATACTAGACAAGGGCTCAATGTGACGCAGCACGAAATAAGGAATTCAAGTGAAAATTTTAAGAACAAATATTTGGAATCCACTAGAGAATGAAAGATAAAATCAAAAAGTTTTATAAGTGCCCAAATCTGAGTTTGAATGCCAAACTTGCAATTACCGTTTTTTCCTTTTCAATTCAATTGTTCCTCAATCCACTCAATCATCTGTTCTACATCATATTGTCATGTCCTTATTGTAATTTCGTCACCATAGATAGTTTACGGAAAACCTATAATGTAGTGAAAATCCATAATAATTCAAAATTTTATAGAAACCAAATCCCATTAATTTTTTACTACTAATTTCAGAAATTCATCTTGTTTATATCATTGCAATTTACTAATAAATATATATTTTTTCATGTTGTTAGGTGCAAGGGAACCCTAGATTGGAGCTTCCAATATTAAAGGAAAGGCTTATGTTCTTATTATTTGAGAGAATGAATTGATAGTGTATATTGAAAGTTTACTTACATGTAAATTTGCTTACACTTAATATTGAAATAAGTAATCATTTTTCTTTTTATCAAAATTCAGAACGAATAATTACTTAATTTAATGTATTAATTATTTTAGGAAGGTCATGTGCTCATTTATAAATAAAAAAGGTAAAGTTATTCAAATATATTTAGAAACAAAAAATTACTAATAATGACTGTAACTTTTACTTATTCTAAAATCTAGCCAAACATGCTAAATAAGAAAAAAGTTCATCCTCAATCTTCCACTTGATTATTAAAAAGAAAAAGAGTAAAACATGAAGAATCAATTTTCAGAAAACAAAAAGTAATCCTTTTAGGCTTGTCGAGGAAGATCAACGTCAAACTCAAAAAAAAAAAAAAAAAAAAAAAAAAAAAAAAAAAAAAAAAAAAAAAAAAAAAATAATAATAATAATAATAATAATAATAATAATAATAGGGAAGGTCAATGTCATGGACATTTTGACCCCTTTTTCTATTTGTTCTTATAAATAGTAATGTGTCTCACAACCAAGAAATTTTTATGAGAGGCCTTTTGAATTTGAATCTGGGACGAAAGCGTCAATGAATGAGGTAAAGTAAAAAAATAATGCCTGTGGGAAGGAAATAAATAGATCCACTCCACCGAGTCATAGACATTCTTTTTTTGTTCGCTATTGATTATTCGTTGTGAAATATCAATGCTTGACAAACAACGTATTTCTAAGAATTTTCCTAGTTACCATCACTACAAAGTCTTTTAAAATAGTAGTATATATATCAATTAACTTGTATATATAGAGAAATGTTTGCCAATTTTGGGATTATAACTCAAACATTGGGCTACGATGAAAAAATCGGGTTAAGCCCATTTTAGATATTACACCCCATTGCCCGATAACTCAAACAAGAGGCCCAAAACCTGAGCCCAACATTTGGCCACGTGAGTTGCTCCGGACCATTGGATCTCCTAAGTGATATCAACGGTGACGACATTTTGGATAAATAGAAGTCTGATGGCTTTTGCCCTAGACGATTGATTTCATTTTTCTTCCGCCTCTTGAACTCTCTAGAAAGTCTGTCTTTCTGGTTCTCTTTCTCCTTGGTCTCCTTTGTGATTTCTTGATTTCTTCAGTGATTTGAGTCTTGTTCTTTGTGAATCTAAGTGAATCTCAAGTAGGGGCAAAGGGTTGGTATAATATTTGGGGGTTTTCCTACTGGTTCGTAGAAGCAGCCTCGTTTGGTTCCTGTGTGGGTTTGGGTATTTTGGTTCTCCTCGTTTGTACAGAAGGGTACAATGGTTACTAAGCCCAAAATCGATGAAATCTTTGATGTCAAGTGTTTATTCTTTGGTTGTAACATTTCACAGTGAGAACTTCGTATACTTTGTGTAATTTGAGACTTCTTGACATATCAGTGGTATCAGAGCCTTCTGTGGCATGTAGGCTGTGTTTGATTGTGAGAAATTGATTTTCACAGTTAGATCTTAGAGTATCGTGTGACCGGTTTTCTGGAAATCCTAGATCTGTTCGATTAACCACATATCTTATATTTTTGAGTTTATATTCATATTTTTTGTTGAAATGCTCAACTGATATTTGTTGACTTCGTGTTGTTCTTTTGGTTTCTTACAGTTTCGGGTTTGCAAACTGAGGGCTTCACGACTACTCTTATGGGACCAACATCATTCTTGAGATTATTTCTGTTGCCGGTAGTCATACCTCATGACTACTCCTTGGTTTGATACTGTTTTTCCTTTATTGTTCCAATTTGCCTATTCCTAGTAGTATATGTTATACATATTGTGGTCGTTGTTATACAACTTGATAAAACTTCTTGTGTATTGTGATATACGTCTGTAGTTAAAATTGGTAAACTGCATTCGTGTTCTGGTTCTGTGTGATATATTAGTAATATTTTTTCCCTGCTTCTGGTCTTGATGTCCCATAATTGTGTCTTGACCTGAGGACATGATCTTTACGGAATCTTGGTGAATTTGGGCATTTGAGGCCTGAAGTGTATTGCATTGAACATACTGTCTTTTCTTGATATTGTGAATACTTTGTGTGTTCTTATTTTTTCCTTGATTCTTGAAGCTTCTTGATACCGAATAACTTACCTGACTTTGAGTACTGTCAAATTTTATTCTGTACCTACTTTTTTCTGTTGAACATTGAACCTGAAATAATTTTTTCCTAGTGCTGATCAAGAACTCCAAATGTCAACTACTAAGTTTGAACTTGGGGTTTTTAATGGAAAATAGGACTTCCCCATTTGGTAGCATAAAATGAAAGGGGTTCTTATTCAACAAAAAGTTGCAAAAGCTATAACTGTTGAATTTCCTGATACTATGATTGAAGAACAAAGAACAGAATCTGATGAACTTGCCTATGCCTCTATTATATAGCATTTGTCTGATCAAGTGTTAAGAAAAGTTGAAAAACTTGATAATGCCAAGGCTTTGTGGGATAAACTTGAAGAACTGTATTTATCAAAGTCTTTGCCAAACAAAATATTTCTTTTGGAAAGATTCTTCAGTTTTAAAATAGACCCTTCCAAAGATTTAGAAGATAATCTTGATGTTTTTAATAAATTTGTTCAAGATATAACTAATTCTGGTGATAAGGTTTTTGGAGAATACAAAGATGTCATTCTTCTAAATTCATTACCTGAAGCCTATAAAGATCTTGAAACTGCTATTAAGTATGGCACGGATGAATTGACTCCTGAAGTTGTTGTTGATTAATTAAGAAGTAAAGAACTAGAACTTAAATTTGAAAGGCATGGAAGGGAATCCGAGAGTCTATTTGCTAGAGATAGATCACTGACTAGGCAAGGTAGTAGTCATGAAAATCAGAATCATCAAGGAAATAACAATAAGAAGAAGAGAGGGAAAGGAAGACCTAGGTCAAAGTCTAGGACCGAGAATAGAATGTGTTATGGACGTGGAAAATTGGTCATTTTATTAAAGATTGCTACAAGAAAAAGAATGAACAGAGAAAGAAAAAGGTAGATGGGGGTAATGTAGTTGAGCCCCAAGGAAATAAGACTGTGGATGTCTATGTTGTTACAGAACCCACTACTAACCTTAATACTGTTAATTTTTTGAAAATAATGACCAGGGTCAAGAGTGGATTCTTGACTCTGGTTGTACCTTCCATATGACTTCTAAAAGAACTTGGTTAGAAAATTTTAAAAATATAAATGGTGGTGAGGTAGTAATTGGTAACAGTGCTACATGTAAAGTTGAAGGAATTGGCAGTGTGACTTTGAAATTTGATAATGGATATATAAACCCTAGAAAGAGTAAGATATGTTCCTGATTTAAATAGAAATTTAATTTCAAGGGGAAATCTAGATGACATTGGCCTGCAAGCTAAATTTGGTGATGGATTGTTAAAAGTAATTAAAAGTTCACTTGTACTATTCAAAGGTGCTAAAAGGAATGGTATGTATGTCACTAGAGCTGAAGTTATTTCAAGTCACATTGCTGAGTCCTCAACAGCTGAGGTTGATGCCACTTTAAAATGGCACAACAAGTTAGCTCATGTGAGTGAAAGAGATCTACATATCTTGAATAAAAAAGGTGTTTTTGGAAAAAAATAATATTTCAAAAATCCCATTTTGTGAGCATTGTACTCTAGGTAAACAACATAAACTTCACTTTAATACCAGAAAGCATGAGACTACTTCAATTTTGGAATATGTACATGCTGATTTGTGGGGACCTTCATCTACCATCACTCAAGGTGGAAACAAATATTTTGTCTTTGATTAATGATTTTTCAAGAAAGGTTTGGATTTTTCTGTTAAAACAGAAATCAGATACCTTTGAAAAATTTAAAACTTGGAAAACCTTGATTGAAAATCAAACTGGGAAGAAAATGAAGATTTTAAGAACTGATAACAGTCTAGAATTTTGTAACACTAATTTTGATCAATTATGCAAGGATAGTGGGGTCCTTAGACATAAAACTGTACCCTATTCCCCTCAGCAAAATGGAGTTGATGAGAGAATGAATAGGATAATTCTAGACAAGGTTAGATGCATGATGATCAGTTCTAGTGTTCCTAAAGTGTTATGGTATTATGACAGTTGTATACATCATAAATAGAACCCCTTCTAGTGCCTTAGATGGTAAAACCCCTGAGAAAGTGTGGTCTGGAAAATTCCCAGATCATGCCTACCTTAGAACCTTTGGTTGTACTGTTTTTTCCCATCAAAGTGTTGGGAAGCTTGAACCTAGATCCATAAAATGTGTTTTTATGGGGTATCCTGAGGGTGTGAAAGGCTACAGGTTGTGGGATAGAAGTGTAAAGGGGTTTAGAATGACCATTAGTAGGAATGTGACTTTTAATGAGTGTGATATGCCTTGCATGTCTGAGAAACCTCAAGAAACTGAACCTATGAAAGATAAAGATGAAGAGACTAGGCTGCAGGAGGAGTTTAGAACACCTATTGAATATACTGATGAAATTCAGATTAATAATGAGGCTGTCCCAGAAGCTGAAATAGAAGAAAATGTGCCTGTTCAAGAAGTAGGTGATGAAGAAAATCCCTTAAACAACTATCAATTAGCTAGGGATAGAATTAGAAGAGAAATAAGGGAACCTCTTAGGATGAGAGACCACCTATTTCTTGCTTATTGTCTTTTCAAGATCTAACTTTTAAGGAACCTAAATCATATGAAGAGGCTGTGAGTTGTAAGCTGTCTAAAGAATGGCAATTAGCCATGGAAGAGGAAATGAGCTCCTTGTTAAAAAATGACACTTGGACTTTGGTTCCGAACCCTAAAGATAAATCTATTATAGACTGTAAGTAGATTTATAACATAAAAGAGGGGAATAACTTGAAACAGCCTATTAGGTTTAAAGTCAAATTAGTTACTAAGGGCTTTACACAAAAGCCTGGGATTGATTATATGAGATCTTCTCACATGTGGTTAAGTATACAACCATTAGAGTCATGCTTGCTTTAGAAGCTCATTTTAACTTAGAACTTGAACAAATGGATGTAAAAACTGCTTTTTTTGCATGGAGATTTGGATGAAACCATTTATATGTGTCAGCCACCAGGTTTTATTGATCCTAAAAAATATGATTTTGTGTGCTTGTTAAAAAGATCTTTGTATGGGCTTAAACAATCACCAAGACAATGGTATAAATGATTTGATAACTTTGTGTCATTAGTTGCTTTTCTTAGAAGCTCATTTGATCATTGTTCGTACTTTAAAAAGGATAAAAATGATTCTATGATTGTTTACCTGCTTCTGTATGTGGATGATATGCTGCTAATAGGCAAACACATGAGTGATATTAATGACATTAAAAGATCTTTATGCTTTGAATTTGAAATGAAAGACTTGGGTTATGCTAGAAGAATTTTAGGTATGGATATTAAGAGAAATAGGTCCCATAGGCTCTATTTCTTTCACGATCTGCCTATGTGGAAAAAGTGTTATTTAAATTTGCTATGTATGAATCTAAGTCTATTAATTTACCACTTGCAAGTCATTTTAAATTAAGTAAAGATCAGTCTCATGTTGACGAATCTGATGTGAAATATATGCAAAAGGTCCCTTATACTAATGTTGTGGGGTCGGTAATGTACACTATGGTGTGTACCGGACCTGATGTTGCTCACGCAATCAGTACCTTAAGTAGATTTGTGGCCAATCCTAGCCCTGAACATTGGATTGCCTTAAAATGGCTTCTTAGATATTTGAAGGGGTCCTCTAGTTTAGGTTTGTGCTTTAATTCTTGTAAAGAAGGTATTATGTTAAAGGGTTTTGTTGATTCTGACTATGCGGGAGACAGGGACAACAGAAAATCAACCACATCTTATATGTTTACTTTGTGTGGCACCTGTGTGAGTTGGAAATCATAATTACAATCAATTGTTGCATTATTTACCACTGAAACAGAATATGTGGCTGCCACTAAAGCCATAAAAGAAGCTTTATGGCTTAAAGGGTT
Organism: Olea europaea var. sylvestris; assembly: GCF_002742605.1. Lineage (NCBI taxonomy): Eukaryota > Viridiplantae > Streptophyta > Magnoliopsida > Lamiales > Oleaceae > Olea > Olea europaea. The sequence continues at coordinate 30,434,441 of NC_036238.1, forward strand.
GTTGTGTGAATTAAATGTCCTTTCCCAACCAGTAGTAGTATACTTAGATAGTCAAAGTGCCATTCATCTGTGCAAAAACCCTATTTTTCATGAAAGGACAAAACATATAGATGTTAGAATGCATTTCATTCGTGATATTATTCATAATAATTCTGTAGTACTTGAAAAAATACCTACTGAATTCAATCCAGCTGATATGAGAACTAAGATACTTCCTCTTAACAAGTTTAAATCTTGTTTGAAAATTCTGAAAATTGATAATAGGTGATTGTGTGAATTGCAGGTGTTGTATGGTCCATCTTAATGCAGTGAACTAAGGGATGTAAATAAAGGATATGATGGAGTTATTGTTTTCTTATGTGATGAGTCCTGTTTGAGTCATTAGCATTAAAGTGGAGAGTGTTTGAGTTGTGATGCCAATTTTGGGATTATAACTCAAACATTGGGCTATGATGAAAAAATCGGGTTAAGCCAATTTCAGATATTACACCCCATTGCCCGATAACTCAAACAAGAGGCTCAAAACCTGAGCCCAACATTTGGCCACATGAGTTGCTCCGAACCATTAGATCTCCTAAGTGATGTCAACGGTGATGACATTTTGGACAAATAGAAGTCTGATGGTTTTTGCCCTAGACGATTGATTTCATTTTTCTTCCGCCTCTTGAACTCTCTATAAAGTCCGTCTTCTGGTTCTCTTTCTCCTTGGTCTCCTTTGTGATTTCCTGATTCCTTCAGTGATTTGAGTCTTGTTCTTTGTGAATCTAAGTGAATCTCGAGTAGGGGCAAAGGGTTAGTATAATATTTGGGGGTTTTCATACTAGTCCATAGAAGCAGCCTCGTTCGGTTCCTGTGTGGGTTTGGATATTTTGGTTCTCCTCGTTTGTACAGAAGGGTACAATGGTTATTGAGCCCAAAATTGATGAAATCCTTGATGTCAAGTGTTTATTCTTAGGTTGTAACATTTTACAGTGAGAACTTCGTATACTTTTGTAATTAGGGACTTCTTGACATATCAAGAAATATATTTTTATAAGAAAACAAGCGCATTGATCAATAAATATCACTCTAAATGAATATATAATAACAAAGAGAGTCTGGCATTGTATTGTAATAGTGGGCTTAGGAAAATATAGTGTTCTAAAAGGTAGATGTAGGCAAGTCTAAGCGAGTGCCTTTTATATGTCAATTGATATTTTCTTATTTTGAAGTCTAGCCAACAAGTTGCTCAATTGTTAAAACTTAACGGGAAATTGTTGAACAAGAAATCCACCCTAGCCTGAATTAGGAGTGGGCATTTTTTTGGTAACTGGTTGGTTTGACTTTGATACCTCCACTAAATGGATCGATGGTGGGACCATACATTGAGAATCGATCGGTTTTAATTCAATTCTTGATAGCCTTGAAAACAATAGTTGAACTTGGTTTTCCAAAATTTCTCTAATGGTGCATTGCACCAAGACGCACCAAATATTTGAAAAGCCTTCTTATTTTCTCTATAGCAAAGCCTAATGGATTATTAAAATCTGAATCCAAATAATTCACAAGTTCATAACTTTAAAGCAACGTCAATAGGGAAAAAAATATATTTCTAGTTCAATCTGCTGTAAAAACTCAAATTTCTTATTGCATCCAAAGTGGCCAACCATTAAGATTCACGATCTTCTCCTTGAAGATTATTGAAGATAATTAACTTATAAATATTACTGGTACTTTTCACTATTTATTGTTATATGTGTTTTTTAAAGAATTAATTTTCGACCCAAATTTTACCGTTTATGATGACATTTAATAGTTTATCATTTTTTTCCTCCTTTATCAATTGATCTTGAGCCTTAGAGTTAAATTTTTGTATGTTTTCTTGTGTTAATTGAATTTTTTAATTATTAGATTATAATAATGACAAGTGGTTTAATAATCTTGCTTCATCCATTTTCAACATGATAAATAGTTTCATGCTTTATTTTTATAATTTTTTAATATAAAGAACTGGACTTAAGGCTGGACAATATTCCCAAATCGAACCACCCCTGACCGAACCCAAACTGAATCGAAACTACCGGTTCTTCATAAGTTAAATACTCGAATGTGTATTTGAATTGAGAATCAACGGATATGGTTCAATTCTCGATTCTAGATTAAGAATCGAAAAATCGAATAAGAACAAAATCTTCCTTTTTTTTTTACAATTTATTTACTTTACACAAGCCAAATTATTTTATTTTTTTCTAAATAAAATTTGCTAACTGGTCAATTTAGCTCAAACCCAAAAATATGATTTTCCTCTTTCTAATTGTCAGTCGAAGCTCAACTTAATCAAATTGACCTAAGTTTTATCAAAATATGTTGTTCTACCATAGTGACGTTTCTACCATTCTGAAAAATTCAAATTGAAGCTAGACAATGCCTCTCTTGTGCACAAGGCTTCTTGTTGTGTTGGCATATCGACTTCGGGAGTGAAAACGAGCTTGGGATTGCCTAGGATGATTGTAAGCTTGTTATATTCCTCTATGATTTAACAATCAAATTTAAGAGCACAGTAAAAAGAGACGCAAAAGACATATAAGATTGGACTACATTAATTTTAAGAACTAAAATTGAACATGTCATTAGTTGAATTAATGTAACTTTGTAAATATGAAAAAATATAACTGTAGTAAAGAACTCGGGAACCGAATGGAGCCAAATCAAATCGAATTGAACCGAATGGAATCGAACCCGAACGGTTCCACTTACTTAATATCTGAAAATTTCAAGTCTAGGTCGGTTCTCGTTACAATCGAACTGAACCGGATCATGTCCAACACTAACTGAACTGGACCAAATCTAAACTGGTTGGTTCAATTTCAATTTGTTTCCATAATTAGATATAGAACCAATGGTTCTATTTTTAAAATTTTCATTGGCACTTGATTTGGTCAAGTTCCTTTCAGAATTAGATCGAATCAGACTATATTCACTCCTAACCCAAATTCAAACTCTAGTGCAACTCATAAAGGCACAAACATAGTTTATCTCTGTTCATGAACAAATCATTACTGGTTTGGGATATTTATGATTTTAAAAATATAAATGATATTCCTTTAAAGTTTCACGATATGCAATATTTTATTTATTTATTATTATAGAATAATCAAATAATATAAAAATAGAAATTGTACACTTAAAGTTTTGTCATGCCTAGACTCGTAAGATTTGAGGATTGACCTTGACGTCTTACAAGAAATAGTAGCGAAATGAAAAATGACATCTTCTTCATTGTATGGTTGGATTGCGATTCTTCTCTCTCATTTTCACTGATTGGAGTAGGACATTTAGGCCCAAGAAGAAAAAGCCCATATTTTAGAGATGGGCCTTTGATTAATGGGCCAAAGGTATAGTCCTTGTGTGGGTGGCCATGACAACAATTCCAAAATGGCCAGGTTCATCTGGCTCAAAACAGAAATAACCTTCAGTAAATTCACATTGAAATTGATGTATACATGTCTTAATTTTCACATTACAATATTATCACATTTTAATTGACCATGCACAAGAATATTCGATGTCCTGAAAGCAAGTTTAGTCTGGACAATCTTTTGCTCTAAGATCAATGTCTCAACATAACCAGTGAGATAAAACTATCATATATTGCTGTTTGATTTGTGTTGATGTCAAGTAAGACAACCATATTTTGAGATAATATTGAAAAGAACTTGATAAACAAAGTGCTCAACTGACGACTCGTCAAGTAAGATGATAAGTATATTTTTACACACTTATTTAGGTCACAAACATGACTTAAAACCGAGCAGAATGATTGAATTGTGACTTAATCTTGTACATTTGTAAATTGTAGGGAACAACGAAGAACATGGTGAAATTCAGGAGAAAAGACACGAAAAATGACTAAAGTGACACAAAGTGAAAGTTTTGGGACCAAAAATGCAAATATCCAAAAGTTGATCCGATCAAGAAATCGTTTAAGCCAATTACCAATTGATGATATAGTGGGGGGATGAAATGAAAAGAATAAAGAGAAGATGCCAAGAGTGAAGGATGCAAGTGGGAAGACCAAAACGCACATCTATCATAGTTGATAGTACTATGCGACCGCATACTACTATCCTCTATGCAATCGCATAGTAGCATACCAAAATCAAAGAGGCTTGAAAAGTTTACTCTATGCGACTGCATAGAGTTGCTCTATGCGGTCGCATAGAGCAATTCTCGAGGGAAAATTCGGTTTCCCTTTTCTTCCGAAACTCTTATGGAAACAATAATTTTAGGGTCCTATAAATACAAAAACTCGACCAGAACGTAGAGGACACCACTTTTACATATTTTTGAGAGAATTTGAAGGAGAAACGAAGGATAGAACAGGAGAACAACGTCGCGCCAAGTGAAGATCGGATTGAAGATTGATTCGGGTGATGTCGTTTCTTCAAATATTTTTATCTCTTATTCTTTTTAGCATGTTAGGCTAGATTTATCATTGCTAGGATATCGATGAACCTTGTAATACTACGTTTGATTGTTGATTTGGATTTTTGATGTATTTGAACACAAGTTCCGAATTTGATTGATTTATTACATATTTATTTTTATATGATTATTGTGCACGTAATTATATGATCGTGGTGGCCTATTTTATACATTCGAAAGAAGGAAAATAGGTTCGACATAGTATAAATCATCATAGGGTCCGATAGGGGATAGAAATATACCTCTATGTCTTGTGTGAATCATTAGATATTCATGAATTTATAATGCATGTCGGTATGTTAGTATTCATCATAGAAATATAGTCGAATCATATATCAGGATAGGTTTGGCATTGCTCGAGAGAGATTGCTAAATTAAAATAAGAATATCGATTCATCTTTTGTGGAATTGTGTCAAAGTTGCATAATTGACAATTGAACGGGTATTACTTGGGGATTCGTGATTCTAGTGTGTTAGTACATCTATTAATTCTATAAAATTTTAGTTAAATTGCATCCAAGTTATTTTGCATTTAGTATAATTCTTCATTCATACTTGCATCAAAGGTTACATCTTGTTAGTTAGAGTACAAAATCTCAATTTGACTTTAGTGTTTCGGTTAAGGTCATAATAGGTTAGTTCGAACTAATTCAATCCTTGTGGGATCGATACTTGGACTCATAGTCCATTTTATTACTTGTTAACGAACCGTACACTTGCGGTGGATTTTAAATTGAAAGAAAATATTTCGTGAACAAGTTTTTGGCGCCGTTGCTGGAGATTGAAATTTAGTTTTAATTTTATCTTTTGTGACACTAATTCGAACTTATCTAGATTAGTTGTAGTTAGCTTACTAGATTTAGGTTGTTATTGCTTAAATTTAATTTTGTGTTAATTTTGCTATCTCAGGGATTGTATGCAAGGAGCACCTGATCAAGATTTGGTTCCCATAGATCCAGAGATCGAACACACATTCCGTCACAGGCAAAGAGAAGCAAGAGCGGCACAACAAATGGCTAACGAGCAAAATCGACCGGTAATTCCACTCAACGAAGGCATGGCAGTTAAAGATAATGGAAATACAGTACTCGGGGACTTCATGGCTCCATTGGTGGTCCAAAGTCAATCTAGCATTGTGTATCCTCCATTTGGACAACCGAATTTCCAGCTGAAAATAAATGTGATTCAACTATTTCAGAATGGGCATCAATACCACAGGATGGCTAGTGAAAATCCGCATACACACATATCTCGATTTCTGGATATGTGCTAACACTTCAAGTACCAGGGTATCTCGGACGATGCTATAAGACTGCGGTTGTTTCCACACACCTTACGGGATAAAGCACTTGAATGGCTGGATTCACTTCCAGTCGCAAGTATCACCACTTGGAATGAGCTAGCCCACAAATTCTGCACCAAGTTCTTTTCGCCAGCGAAGGTAGCCAAAATGCGGCATGATATCTCTATTTTCAACCAAGGTGAGTCCGAATCATTTGAAGAGGCATGGAATCGTTTCAAGAATATGTTGAGGAAGTGCCCAAAACATGGCTTTGATAAGAAGACACGTATTCGATTTTTCAACACTGGACTACTTCTATCCTTTAAGAGCATGGTGGATTCCTCATCTGACGGGTCTATCTCCACAAGAACAATTGATGGAGCATGTGAGCTATTTGAGAGAATGGAAACAACTTCAGCCATATGGTCTACAGATCGAGTGGTTCAGAAGAGATCGTCGAGGGTTTATGAAGTAGATACTTATTTCACACTGTCTACAAAGATAGACTCTTTGTTCCATAAGGTTAAGAGCATTTCACAGAACGTCACTGCTAAACAAGTCAAGAAACCTAGCTGTAAAGAATGTGGAGCAGACCACATCATTGTTAATTGTCCAATTCTCATACAGGGGTTGAACATACAGATTTTGTGCAATGGGGTCAACGCCAACAGAACAACCCACATTCGGAAACCTTCAATCAGGGCTAGAGAAAATACCCAAACTTCTCGTGTAGTAATCAGAATCAAAACAGACCTCAAGGTCAATATTAGAAGCAAGATAAAAAGCCACCATTGGAAGAGATGTTCGAGAAGTTCATGGCAACAACCAATCAGTATATGGAAGCCAACAACCAGTTTATGCAAAAAACAGATGCAACTCTTCAAGATCAAAGTGCAGCAATCAAAAATGTGGAGACACAAGTGGGACAAATGGCAATCTCCATGACGGGTAGAGCACCAGGAAACTTGCTCAGCAACACTGAAATCAACCTTGAGGAGCACATAAAGGCTATAACAACCAGAAGTGGAGTACAACTACCGGAGATACATGTCAAAAGATCGGTAGCTAGCAATGAATCAGCACCAACCTTAGATGACGAAATTGTGAAACAGACTGAACAAACAGCAGGGGATGTGGTCAAGAAGAATTCCAATACATCATGGGGTACAACTACCATTCCTATCAACTCTCATGAGCCTCCTATTCCATTCCCGCAGAGGTTGAAAAAGCACAAATTGGATCAGCGATATAGTAAATTTCTTGAAGTCTTCAAGAAACTACACATCAACATCCCATTTGCTGAAGCACTTGTTCAGATGATGAGTTATGCAAAATTCCTAAAGGATATTCTCTCCAACAAGCGAAAGATAGAAGAACATGAAACAATGATGCTAACTGAGGAATGCAGTGCCAGAATCCAGAGAAAACTGCCTCCAAAACTAAAGGATCCAGGGAGTTTTACTATACCTTGCACTATTGGGAATTGTTATTTTGATAAAGTGTTGTGTGATTTAGGTGCAAGTATTAATTTAATGCCTCTCTCTGTTTTCAGGAAACTTGGCTTAGGAGAAGCTAAAGCCACAACAATCACATTACAGTAAGCAGATCGATCCCTTACACATCCAAGAGGAATCATTGAAGATGTGTTGGTAAAAGTGGAGAAGTTCATATTTCCAGCCGATTTTCTCATCTTAGACATGGAGGAAGATAAGGATGTTCCACTCATATTGGGACGACCTTTCTTAGCTACTGGAAGAGCAATTGTTGATGTTCAGAAAGGAAGCTTATATTGAGGCTTGTTGAAGAGCAAATCTCCTTCAACGTGTTCAAGGCAATGAAATTCCCTATTGAGTCAGATAGCTGCTTCTAGATTGAAGTAATTGACAGAATAATTTAAGATACATTTCAGCTACATCATCCTTCCGATGCATACGAGGCTTGCATTGCACATTCTCAATCCACTTACACTGATTCAAGTGAGATTGAAACATGTGCATAATTTTTGGAAACTAATCCACCATACATGCGTAGACGTTACTTCGAAGAGCTAGGAACTAGGACTACAAAGTCAGTGTCATCTATTCAGCAACCTCCCAAATTGGAACTCAAGCAACTACCACCACACCTTCGATATGCCTACCTGGGGAATCTTCCACACTTCCGGTTATTATTTCAAGTACTGTCAGCGAGGTGGAGGAAGAAAAACTACTTTGGGTGTTAAGGGAGAATAAAACAGCCATTGGATGGTCGATTGCAGATATCAAGGGGATCAGCCCGTCGATATGCATGCACAAAATACTCATGGAGGAAAAATTCAAACTAAGCATTGATGGTCAGTGGAAATTGAATCCACACATGAAGGAAGTGGTTAGAGCTGAGGTATTAAAGTTGTTCGACGCAGGCATCATCTATCCAATATCAGATAGTGCATGGATCAGTGCAGTACAAGTTGTTCCCAAGGAAGGTGGTATCGTAGTGATAGAAAATGAGAAAAATGAGTTGATTCCTATACGGACAGTGACTGGATGGAGAGTTTGCATCGACTACCGCAAACTAAATGCTGCTGCTCGAAAGGATCACTTTTCACTACCGTTCATTGATCAGATGCTGGAGAGACTAGCAGGGCATTCGCATTACTGTTTTCTGGATGGGTATTTCGGGTATAATCAGATTCCAGTAGCACCTGACGATCAAGAGAAGACAACTTTCACTTGTCCCTACGGTACCTTTGCATACCGTAGGATGCCGTTTGGTTTATGCAATGCTCCTGCAACTTTTCAGCGCTGCATGATGGCTATCTTCTTAGATATGATTAAGAAATTCATCGAGGTATTCATGGACGACTTCTCAGTGTTCGGGTCTTCGTTTGATGAGTGCTTGGAGCATTTGAGTTTGGTGCTACAACGGTGTACGGAAACTAATTTGGTTTTAAATTGGGAGAAATGCTACTTTATGGTACAGGAAGGCATCGTGCTAGGACACAGAATCTCAACAAAGGGTATTGAAGTGGACAGAGCAAAGATTCAGGCGATCGAGAAATTACCACCACCTACATCAATGAAAGGTGTTCGTAGTTTCCTCGGTCATGCCGATTTCTACAGAAGGTTCATCAAGGATTTCTCAAAGATCACTAAACCGTTGTGCTGTCTGTTGATGAAGGAATCCACATTTGAGCTCAGGATGAGTGTCTGCCGACTTTTAACACCTTGAAGGAGAAGTTGATTTCAGCACCCATGATCATCACACCAGATTGGAATTGCCATTTGAATTAATGTGCGACGCTAGTGATTTTGCTGTTGGGGCCGTTTTGGGACAACGAAGAAATACGATATTCCACGTGATTTACTATGCAAGTAAGACCTTGAACGACGCTCAACTCAATTATGCCACTACAAAAAAAGAGCTCCTTGCAGTAGTCTACGCCTTTGACAAATTTCGGTCATATCTCATGGGGTCAAAGGTCATTGTTTACACTGATCACGCTGCTATCAAGTACTTAATGGAAAAGAAGGATGCAAAGCCTCGTCTCATTCGTTGGATATTGTTGCTTCAAGAGTTTGACTTGGAAATCAGGGATAAGAAGGGCAGTAAAAACGTGGTGGCCGACCACTTATCTCGACTCGAGGCCACAGAACAGACAGAGGCAGTGGAAATCAACGAAGTCTTCCCAGATGAACAGATTTTTGATATGGTCGAGGCACCCTGGTATGCTGACATAGTTAACTACTTAGCCAGGTCTATCATGCCGCCTGATTACTCCAGTCACCAGAAGAAGAAATTTTTCTCTGAATTGAAATATTATTTTTGGGAGGATCCCATTCTATACAAGCGGGGGGTTGATCAAATTGTTCGTCGCTGCGTACCTGAGGAAGAAGTGCCTTTGATATTAGAAAACTGTCATTCATCTACATTTTTAGGGCATTTTGGTGCTTCGAAAATAGCGGCGAAGATCCTTCAATCAAGTTTTTATTGGCCTACACTATTTAAGGATGCTTTTGAATTTGTGAAAAGGTGTGATCGATGTCAACGCACCGATAATATATCCAGGAGGGATGAAATGCCTTTGAACAGTATCCTGGAGATGGAACTATTCGACGTCTGGGGGATCGACTTCATGGGGCTATTTCCCCATTCCTTCTCTAATCAGTACATATTAATGGCTGTGGATTACGTATCAAAGTGGGTAGAGGCCGTTGCATTGCCTACCAATGATGGGAAGGTGGTGATTGAGTTTCTAAAGAAACATATTTTTACCCGCTTTGGAACACCGAGGGCTATAATCAGTGATGGGAGAAAACATTTCTGCAATCGTCAGTTTGAACAATTGTTGGCCAAATATGGCGTTAAACATCGTGTAGTCACCGCATATCACCCCCAAACCAGCGGACAGGTCAAAGTGTCCAATAGACAATTGAAGCGAATACTCGAAGTCACAGTAAGCTCGTCACGAAAGGATTGGTCTAAGAAACTGGATGACACCTTGTGGGCCTATAGGACTGCATTCAAGACCCCTATAGGAATGTCACCATATCGACTGGTTTTCGGGAAAGCATGCCACTTACCTCTTGAGATAGAACATCATGCTTACTGGGCAATGAAGAAATTGAACTTGGATTTGAAGGCTGCTGATGAAAAACGTCTACTACAACTCAATGAGCTGGACGAGCTCAGAATGGAAGCCTGCGAGAATTCTAGACTCTACAAAGAGCGCAGTAAGAAATGGCACGATATGCACATTCAGAGGCGTGAATTTATAGTGGGGCAGAAAGTGCTTCTCTACAACTTTAGGCTTAGGCTGTTTCCAGGAAAGTTGCGATTAAGGTGGTCTGGTCCGTATACTATTAACAGGTCTTTCCACATGGGGCGGCTGAGATCACTCACGACAGTAAGGGGACATTCAAGGTCAATGGACAGCGTTTGAAGCACTATTGAGGCGACGATTTTTCAAAGGAAAAGTCTACCGTTCATCTTAGACCCACAGAATGACGCAATACGGTAAAGTCGAGCTATCGACTATAATGTAGCGCTGGGTAGGAGGCAACCCACTGTATCCTTCTATTGGCTTATTTTTCACAGCATTTTTAGAATTATTTTATTTTTCCATTTGCATTTTTCAAGGTCATCGGTCGTATATGCATGTTAATTGGATAGAATTATCATCCCCATAAATACCTAGGCATTACCCACATGGTCGGAGAGTTTGAAATGATTTTGGGTGTTAGGGAGCATGGTTCATGCATTTTTAAATAAAAGAAAGTTTTTTTTTTTTAAAAAAAATTTTACAAGGGAAATATCCTTATGCTTTTCAGAAAGTTTTCTTTTTTAAAAAAAAATATATATTTGGTCTATGCGATTGCATAGACATATTGTCTATGTGACCACATAGACATAAACCGAAGCCACTTTAGGGAAAAATGTCTTCACTATGCGACCGCATAGCAATACACTATGCGGCCACATAGTAATGGCCGGTCATGGACTTAAGTCCAAGACCGGCTCATTCGACTTTCACCTTCCCCATTTTTCCTCGCCCATTTCTCTCTCACACTCTCAACCAAATTCGAACACAAGCACCCACCAACATTCCTACCCTTAATTCATTTCATCAATCGATCCTACATTCACTACTCATCTTCAAGGCACAAAGAGGTATGACTTTTCTCTCCTCCTTACATTTTGAATTTGGATTGTAGTTGTTCCTATTCTCCAATTGTGATTTCGGTTGAATGGGTGTGAGTATGCTAGGTTTAGGGCTTTCAATTGTGTTTTTGTTCTTTGGATGATTACCATTTGCCAAGTATTTTTAGAATGAGGAAGAATTTTCTTGCACACAATGTGTTCGATGCATTGCCTATGTGAAACTTTTAGTACATTTTGCACAATTCTGCATTAGCCAATTTACATATACGCATTCACATATACATGGTGGTCAAATGCATAGTAATTGAGCTCGACACACTCACTTACCCATATTTGGGCGCACGTGTTAGGCTCGTGTCACTTCACCGCACCCACTTTGTCCCTTGCATTAAGTACCCATACGACTTCCAATGTGCGTGAAATTTGAATATATGCTACCCCTCACTGCATACTTTCATATACCCGGAGTGTAACGCCCCAACCCCTAGTGGACCGGAACGTTACTTACTTTACTTTACTTAACCGGTGGTTTTGTAACAAGTGTATACGTTTTAGCGGAAGCTTCTTCGGATAATAATTTAAATAACAATACTTTAAATAATTTAAACAAAAACACTGAATCATTTTTCAAAACAACAAAATGTAATTTATTGGAAGAAAACATAACTTGTTCTCTCATTCTGCGTTATTCAAAACTTTAAAGAAATAACATTGAAAAATGTTTCATAAAAATAAATCCAAATCACTTATTCACCGGATTTCCATGGGCTCATTGCATCACTCTTCATCTTCTCCTCCATCCATGCCTGAGGTAGAATTCCTTCAATCTGTAGAGATGGGGTTAAACCCGTGAGTTGAAAAACTCAATAGGTGTCATAGGTGCATTCGTGATCAAGCTATACATTTCAAAACATTAACTTTATAACTTTTCATACATGCCGACCCGAAGGCACCATTTGACATGAAGGGGTATGCCGTACCCGAGGGCACCATTTGACATACGAACATTTCTTCAACATAGAGGGGTATGTCGTACCGGAGTACCATTTGACATACAACCATTAACATAGAGGGATATGCCGTATCAGAGTACCATTTAACATACAAACATTAACATGAATCAAAATTTATAACTTAACACGACTAAACACGTTGCACCTCTACCTACCTTGATTGATACTTTTGAAACTTTGAGAACTTGGATTGAAAACTTCGATGAAACTTGGACGTTGAAAGAAATGCACTCCTTGGATGTTTGAAAACCGTTAAGAATTAATGCTTGAAAACACTTCTTAAACTTCTAAGAAAAATAGTTTTCCTCCCTCTTTTTTTCTCTCTTGAAAACTCTTTCTTTAATATGTAAAAACTCTTGCTTTTGGTGTGAGAAAAAATGAGTGAAATGAAATCTCTATTTATAGGTAAATATTCCATAACTTAAAGCAAATGAAAGGTCAAATTTCATTTAAGAGAGAAAACATGGGTGCCATTTAAGTTTGAGGTTAAATGCTTCAATTTAGTGGGGTTTTTATTGCCAAAAACGTGGGTGGCCCTTTGAGAAAATAATTGATGAAAATAAATATTTAAATTCTAGAGAAAAACGAGAATTTTCATTTCAGGCAGTTTCGGTCGACCGGTTTAGTCCGGTTGATATTGCACAGCTTTCAGTGTTTCTATCATAACTTTTTCTCCCGACATTCGATTGAGGTAATTCAAAGTGAGTTGGGAAGCTAACTCAAAGAGCTACAACTTTTATTTAGATATCATTTTCCAAATCGAATGTTTTCTATGTCGAAAATGGGTCTCAAATAAGACTAAAAATCTGAAGTATATTTTAGTCATCCAATATTCATGTCTTAGTGCCACTAAAATGTCTAGAATTATTTGGGGTTCTACACGGAGGTTGCTCAGGAAAAATTCAAGTTTTCTCGATGATGTCCGGGGGCGAAAGCGCACACTTAATCACGAGTCACTTGATACAATTTCATTGTTTGGACCTCCGTTTGTGTGTAACTTGCTATTTTACCTTCCTTAGACGTTCTTGAGCATGTCTTCTTGACCTTTACATGTTACAACATGCAAAATCATTTGAAAGGCCACGTATCACATCACATCCATTTTGCAACACGTAGGTACATGGTTAGGTCACGGCATGTCACGGCACCTTATGTCCCCTACTTTCCACCATTAGTTGGTATACCAAACGAAGTTCATTTGCTTTGAAATTTGAATATGTGGTAGATCTCATTGAATACTCTCTTATGCTTGGAGCTTGCCCGGGAAAATTTCGATATTTTTCGACAATGTCCGGGCGAATATGCGCACTCGGTCATGAAACCAAATTTTTTCAAATGTGCTTGTTTTGGCCTAAATTTCCAATTTTTCACCTTGGCATTCTCTTTACACTACCATCTTTGTCATATTTTGATAAGTGCACACCAAGGTGTTCTATATGCATGTTGAAACAAGTTTGGGGAATTTGTGAATTATTTGTCTCGCTTATCTCATTCCCCCTATCGTTTTTTTTTTAAAAACTGCAGTTTACTGATTATTATTTCTTTACCTTTGCAGGATGCCCCCAAAGCGTACATCAAAAGGAAAGAAGAAAGTTGGTTCCACATCTGGCACAGCCCGGACTAGAGAACCTGAAGGGGGAGTCCGGCGTTTTCTTTCTTCCGACCAAGCAACCCGCTATGCCAATGTTGTCCGGGAATGGGTGCTCATCCCCGAGAGACCAGTTAAGTTGGATGATTTCTCGGGTTTTGAATTGGTTTATCTAGTCCACAACTGCAAGTGGGAGAAGGTGATTGAAAGACCATACCCCGTCTATGAAAATTTGGTGTGAAAATTCTATGCAAATTTCAATGCTGAAATAGACACACCGGGATCTGACCATCTGCATCAGACTTGGGTTTGGGGCAAATGGATCGTGTTTTCACCTGAGGTCATACATGATTACTATCAGCTCACCTGGACAAATGTTGTCCCAGTCCCGCATGATTTCAGCTAGGTAGAAGTTGCAGAAGTTTTATTGGGACGGGAAAATGCTTGGCCGCTCCCTACTGCTGATTGGTATCAGATTGACCTCACTCCGTCTATAGCCATCCTATGGTTGTTCATCTGTCACAACATTGAACCAATCTCCCATAGGACGACATTCACAGATCAGAAAAGGCGGGTTTCATCTACCACTTAGTTCGGGGGAACAAGATTGACTTGGCTACTTACATTTACAATCAGATACACATTATAGGCGCATGGGGTGACAGACACACATCACTGATTTTCCCGAGCCTGATAAGTGGAATTTGTAGAACAGCCGGCATACAAGTTCAGCCAGGGGAAGTACCGAAGAAACCAAGTCCATTTATCAAACGCCTCACACTCGAGGCCCAGGACCGCGCCAGGATTAAACATCAACAGAAATTGGAAAATAGGCGCCAGCGACAGCAACAGGCTACAGAGGGGCCAGCAGCTGAGGACTTTGAAATGCCACAGGCTCCACCACTACCGGCTGACGTGGACACCCAGTTATTGTGACAGATGTTTACTACTATGACTGGACATAGTCGAGACATGCAGCAGATTCAGCAATCCTTTGGGGCACTGACTACCACCATCCAGCAGGTGCAAACGGATATGACATCTGCACGAAACTTTGTGTCCCCTGCCAGCATTGAATCCATCGCAGCGCGTCGAAAGACGAGTACCTTTGACGGGCGTCTGGGCATGTACATTGGCCGGATAGACGGTATACAGTGGCGGGTAAATGAGTCTTGGGACCGTCTAGGGAGTTTGGAGACGAGAGTTCAGGCCATACAGATGGAGCAGACCCAGTAGTCTGCCATGTTGAGAGAGATCTTGTCTCGCCTTCCTTCCCCTCCTGGCGATGATGATGTCGAGCCCAGCTTTCCATCCTAGCCACCGTTGTGATCAGGGAAGTACTGTTTTTCCATTTTGATTTTTCGTTTTCATTTTGTCCTTCAAATTATGTCTTTAATCTTTTGTTAATCTTACATTGAGGACAATATATTAACTAAGTTTGGGGGGATTGACATAATTTTAAGTCTCTATCTGTGTTCATCACTATCTATTTTCCACTACTTTCCATTATTGCATAATGTGTGCATGATGCGTGTTATAAAAAAAACAAACAAACAAAATTTTTTGCATTTTATTCAGTTATTTTATATTTTTTTCGTGCATGCTTGTGTGGGCTTGATAACCTTGTTAGCTATGATGATATTATTGGACTAGTTTAAAACTGCAAAAACTTTGGATCTGGTGCTAATTAGACTACCTGATACTTGTTGATGCAACACTTGACTTTATCTATACACACTATTCATGCTTGACATATTAGGAGAATGACTGGATTTTGGGCATAACATAGGAAACGAATGATAACCCCCTATTTAATTAGCCCATGAACTACTTTAAGACAGTTTGGTGATAATTGAGCTATTAAAGGAAAACATTGAGATGAGTGGGGGCTCCGTGCATGAAATTTATTGTGTAGATTGCCTAGACTAGTGGGATGAAGAGTACGTGAAAATCTTAAATTGGGGGTTGGTTTTGGAAACTAAATGTCTAGAAAAATAACAAAGAGCACAATTTTAATATGTGAGAATAAAACACTTCTTTTCATGCCTTTATGACTCGAGCAAGTAAGCCTGTAAGAATATTTCAAAATTTGGTGCTCTAAAGCCAACTGGTTTGGGAGTCACCGGCCCAAAGCTTGATACACAGGTCATATAGAAAGCAAGAAGGAAAGAAGTTAATAAAAAGTCATCTTATCGAGCCTTTATAACTCGAGTGAATAAGCCTGCAAGGGTTTAAAACCTGGTGCCCTAAAGCCAACTGGTTTGGGAGTCACGGGCCTAAAGCTCATTACATGGGTTATATAGAAAGCAAATGAGAAGATGACAATCAATCAGAAATTAAAGAAAGGTGAGAAAAACAAAATAGAGACAAAACATGACGAAAAGCCCTTAGACATTTGGTTGAAGAGACTGTACCTCTGAGGCGAGACAAGTAATCTAGTTTGATCTTGAGTGTCAAAGCAATCAAATCTAAGAGAGCCTTCACTTTTTGAAATGTAGACTTGTGATAGTAACGCTAAATCCGAATTACGAGAGGGTGAGGACTACAACTATATAAATTCCTAATCTTAAAACACAACCATGGGATAATTGAGTGAAAAGAATAAGTTTGGAGGGGTTGTGTATCTCTCGAGCGAGTAAGGATATATTTGACCACTTGGAGACGGGACTCAAATTCATCATAAACCTAATATGTTGGCATGAATTCACACACGCACGTCAATTTAGATTAAACAGGTAAAGGTTGATGTCATGTTTGCACAGATAAATTTTTAAATACTCAGTCCAATCCTAAGCCACAACAGGGTATTAAGCCATGTTTTTCAGAATTAAGTCACTATCTTATTTGAGGACAAACAATAGTTCAAGTTTGGGGAGTTTGATAAGTGTGTTTTTGCACACTTATTTATGTCACAAACATGACTTAAAAAAAAAGCAAAATGATTGAATTGTAACTTAATCTTGTACATTTGTGAATTGTAGAGAACAACGATGAACATGGTGAAATTCAGGAGAAAAGACGCGAAAAAGGACTAAAGTGACGCAAAGTGAAAATTTAGGAACCAAAAGTGCAAATATCAAAAAGTTGATCCGATCGAGAAATCGATTAAGCCAATTACCAATTGAGGATATAGTGAGGTGATGAAATGAAAAGAATGAAGAGAAGATACCAAGAAGTGAAGGATGCAAGTGGGAGGACCAAAACGCACATCTACCATAGTTGATAGAGTTGCTCTATGCGGTCGCATAGAGCAATTCTCGAGGGAAAATTCGGTTTCCCTTTTCTTCCGAAACTCTTATGGAAACAATAATTTTAGGGTCCTATAAATACAAAAACTCGACCAGAACGTAGGGGACACCGCTTTTACATATTTTTGAGAGAATTTGAAGGAGAAACGAAGGATAGAACAGGAGAACAACGTCGCGCCAAGTGAAGATTGGATTGAAGATTGATTCGGGTGATGTCGTTTCTTCAAATATTTTTATCTCTTATTCTTTTTAGCATGTTAGGCTAGATTTATCATTGCTAGGAGATCGATGAACCTTGTAATACTACGTTTGATTGTTGATTTAGATTTTTGATGTATTTGAACACAAGTTCCGGATTTGATTGATTTATTACGTATTTGTTTTCATATGATTATTGTGCACGTAATTATATGATCGTGGTGGCCTATTTTATGCATTCGAAAGAAGGAAAATAGGTTCGATATAGTCTAAATCATCATAGGGTTTGATATGGGATAGAAATATACCTCTATGCCTTGTATGAATCATTAGATATTCATGAATTTATAATGCATATCGGTATGTTAGTATTCGTCATAGAAATATAGTCGAATTATATATTAGGATAGGTTTGGGATTGCTCGAAAGAGATTGCTAAATTAAAATAGGAATATCGATTCATCTTTTGTGGAATTGTGTGTCAAAGTTGCATAATTGACAATTGAATGGGTATTATTTGCGGATTTGTGATCCTAGTGTGTTAGTACATCCATTACTTCCATAAAATTTTAGTTAAATTGAATCCAAGTTATTTTGCATTTAGTATAATTCTTCATTCATACTTGCATCAAAGGTTACATCTTGTTAGTTAGAGTACAAAATCTCAATTTGACTTTAGTGTTTCGGTTAAGGTCATAATAGGTTAGTTCGAACTAATTCAATCCTTGTGGGATCGATAGTTGGACTCATAGTCCATTTTACTACTTGTTAATGAACCGTACACTTGCGGTGGATTTTAAATCGAAAGAAAATATTTCGTGAACATAAGACAAGTATCTTTTGAGGAACTATTGAAAAGAAATTGATGAACAAAGTGATCAACTCATTTGTAAGTCACCTAAAGATATTTAAAAGACGATGTCTGTGTGCTTGGATCTCATGTCGATTTTCCTCCAAGTTTGTTTCACGAAACTTAAGCCAACAACATTTCAGACGTGACTACTAAATGCATGTTCTATGGCAATATTGATCATGTGATGACATGATAAAAAAATGTTGAAATTAAGTACATTCTCCATAATCTAGTAATCAAAAAAAGTTGAATTTAGCTACTTAGAAAATAAGGAACGAAACTTAATTTTAAGGCTCCTCTCTCTCTCTCTCTCTCCCCCCTTATCGTGAAGGTAAATTTAAAACTTTCTACTCCACTTGTACTCAAATTTTCAAATTATTAGATGGGGTAATGAAAAGTTTATATTACAATTTTGGTTGTTTTGTTGATATTAATACATAAAATTTCATGAGATATGAACGAGTATTATATATATGTCACAATATCATAAAATACAATCGTTTTTCTTACATTAACAACACAATAATTATTGTAATTTTAGCTGACTCCGTTAATTATATAATAGTATGCCCTTATTTGATCTCCATTTTTTAAATCCTTTTTTTTTTTTTCAAATTCATTTTTAGTTATGTTTCTCATGGGATTTACAATTTTTATCTACTTTTTAACTACACATTTCATCAATTTTTATAAGAATTTAGTTAAAACCTAATTTTTAGCAAAACCAAATGAGGGCTATATGTCACACTCATCTTAGACTCTAAATAGGACTTATTTTTGGCACTTATAATTACTCAGATGCATGAATATGGTAGAGTCTCATCGCAGACACACTGTTCTTCCGCGGCATTCTAAGCCAATCATGTTAGAGCTAATATGTTGGTTCGTAAACCATTCACTTAATTCACGACATTTTTGTCTTGAAATCGTCATCATAACTTAGAAAAGTAGTGTTATGTGTCGACTTTTCTACAGTGTGACATTGAACTCGCAAGAAAATGACTTCTCTAAAGCAGCACACATACCTACCCTAGCCGTGTATAGAAATAAAAGCACAAGCAGTAAAGAAAATGATGTTTCAAAGGAATAAAAAAAAAGATCGAATCATTCTTATTTTTGATAAATAGTAGGCTGCAGCTGAATCTGGACATGACAATTAGTTTATTTAGGTTAAGAAGAAAAATAATACTGTGTTAATAGTTCTCGATGCAGAAAATAGGGCCCAAAAAAATGTAATTACAGAAAAAGTTGTTTCTCACTGTGATTGTTCATGTACCAGCAGTGTTTCTAGATTAATGCTGCAACAATTTGTACCGAAACCCGCCCCTGAAGGCCCACCCATAAAAACGTTTAAAAGTAAAATACAGTCAAAGGGTAAAATTCGAAACATAAAAGTCAAAGATCAGTGATATGCAAAATTTTTATTTGAAAATCAACAAACAAAATATGTCTACAGCAAATTAATGGTGCACATGTGAGCAAGTATTTAGGTTAAAAACTTTTATATATTATCAATCCGTCTGATACAATGTCGGCATCGTTATGCTTATTGTGTAGGTCGAAAACTTATTCAAAATTTCTAAAACCTTTAAGACCATGATGTTGGGGACTGGGGTTGAGACTTCGATTGATGGTTCTTGTATCCTCATGTTACCAATGTTTTTGAAACAAACACTAACTAGCTATTTGGATCTTGATTTAATTAAACATATAGGATGAAAAACAAGATAAATAAAATTAACATTGAAAAGGCCATACAGATTATAAGATATTAAATAAAACTAAATCCCAAAAAGTCTTTAAAATTATTATTTGAACAAAAATTTCATAATCAACTTAAATTAATTTAAATTACTCCTAATATGGGAAAATATTTCAGTTACAAATCCTTTCTAATCAGATAGTATTCTTTATCTATTTACTGTCATACTTATTTTATTATAACATATGGTATCTTTTTTGTTCTTTCGAGAACCTAACACATAACAGTTGGCCTTGGTGGCATGCATTTATTATCGGGAAAAAGATATGCGTACAGGGTTTGTTTTCACAGAATTTTTACAATGCAGCACCTGAATGGCAGCTTTTTTTTTTTTTTTTTTTGTTAACAAAATTTTTTTTTGTAAGTATAGCATGACTCTTATTATCCGCGTCCATCATTTCAAATCCATTAAGGTGATTCGGATGGGCTTGTATCATACTAAATTAGATATGGAAATAAACTCTTGCATATTTAGTTTCTTAATCTTAACTGAATTTTAACTTACCATACCAATTGTGTTATTTTTATTTTTATATATATATGTATTTGGCGAAGCTAAAAAATTACTTGTAAGTTCATTAATATATTTTGTTGGTTAAAGTCAAAATATTCTTAGAATTGAACAACTATTTGAAGGTCAATCATATCATTCCATGTATAGATGAAAAGTAGATTACTCTTAATTTTAATTTATTTAAAGTAAGTTGATAAAAATGTTGGACTTGTCTAAATGCATGAATGTATCATATAATTGATAATGAGTACATGGAACAGAGTGAATTGACATATGTAAAGGACTAGCAATCATAGGAAAAGGATTGCTAGATATCAGTTTCTTATTCTAGTAACATGGTTTCATTTTCATTAAAGACATGACATGTAACATTTTTACTAACTATAGAATTTAAACTCTGTATATATTTTTTAAAAGAAAATTGTTACGTAGGTTGGTTATTTATTGCTGAATATAGATTTATAAAACATAATTGCAAAGAAGGAATTTGTTTTAATTATTTATTTATTATTATTTTTTTTTTTTTTTTTATTTTTTTTTTTTTTTTTTTTTTTTTTTTTTATTTATTTTTTTTTTTTTTGCAGAAATATTTGAAATGGCTAAAGAGACTTGTGTCCAGACTAATCCGGAGGATAGAAGTATGCTCAATCATGGTCAAGGGGTGATTTTTGGTCAGTTCATCGAGTTTTAATGAATTTTTAAGTAATTAAGTTTAAATAATCTTAAGCTGAGCAAGACATAATCTCAGAATTGAACAATTTTTCTTGTTCTAGAATTGCCAAACATGTTCCTTCACTCACAACCACGGTACTGAATATCGTTCTTGTATATATTTCCATCCATTTTTTCTCTGTATAGGTGAAAAGCATAGTACTCATAAATTATAATTCATTCAGATAAATTAGATATTATTTCGCGCCATGAGTTAAAATCAAATTTCTAATTAAATTCCTGGCTCATATAAGAAATAAATTCCAGCTAATTTAATCTTATTTGCCAGCTCATTTTAAGGGATAAATAATAAGAGAGATGGAATATAGGTTCTTTTTCGCATCATCATTGAATATACCGTCAAGCTAAAATTGTCCGAGAGGGGATTTGATTACAAGTAAACCCAGCAAAGAAACCTTTGTTTGGAAAAATTATTTATTATTTTTAAATTGTCAAACTTCATTGTCAATAACACATTTCAATAAACTCATAAATACTATCAACTTATCAATTACTCGTATACCTATTTATAAATTAAACTGTATATAAATTCTATCTCCCAATCATGGCATTTGTGTACCCATTGTGCGAAATAAAACCATGGGTAAAGACTTCCAGTCAATGTTAGGTACAAATAGCTTGACTGACGACCCCTTTATAGAAGTACAAATCGTGCTAGTGACCTTAAGTTGAACACTGTGAATTTTCATGATGGTTACTTGAATGTCCATTATAAATAATTTACGCATATCGAATTATATTATGCTATAAAATAATTTGGCGTCACGCTTTTTTTAACTATCAGGTAATAAACATCATATGCTTGGGGGACTTTAAATGGGGTAAATAGCACCGGTTCGATTGATGTTCATTTTGCACTTTTGTCCCCAACCTTCAAAAAGGAGCTTTTACATCCCCAGCATTTCATTTTAGTAGCACTTTAATTCCTTGGGCCCAGCTACACCATTATCTTGCGACCGACAGTCAGGACCTTCGCAATCACACTCTCTTCCAACCGCCCATCAGAAAACGCCAAACCTTTCAAAATTTGAAAATTTTCTTCCCACAAGCGGTGAGCTTGTTTGGAAAACAAAAATAAGTTTACCATACTCAGAATAGGAGCTCCAGCACTCAAAGTCCGCTAGTCTTTTTCAAGTTTACTATAATTGTATAGTGTCTGACGCAGAACGGAAGTAAGAAAAAATAAATAAAAGATTTATCAATGTAAATCTTGAAATTAAGAAAATTGGACTTCTCCAAGAATGAAACTTGTATATTATTCAATGATGACGGAAAACGTTCCAAAAGCCATTAAATAGGCGTTACAAAAAACCCTAAAACATAGAAAATAAAACGTTCCAAAAATAGCAAAAATTCAAAACGGGAAATACGGAAATTAATTATTCGGAGGCCTAAACGAAGGAATTTGGCTAAAATCCCAAGATCTCTAGCTTTGTTCCGAGTCCAATTTCTTGGGCCGTTTCTAATCAACCTACCAAATTTCAGCCCATTCCGACACCGTCTCGACAAATGACAAAATTGCCCCTGGTGCGATTTTTCTTCGTTAATTTTCTGTCCAACACTTATTCAAACTCCAAAGCTAGTTGTCCTATATCAGTGTCACACATCTCATACTGTTTAAGTTCACTTATTAAATATTTACGAATAAATAATCTGCCTTTGGACGCATATTAAAACAACCTTCTGTGATTGGTTGATTTCTTTAGATCATCAACATACGAACAAAAACCAATTTTTAATGAAGTTGTATCAACTAATTAAAAGAACAAAAGCCTAGCGGGTACAATTAAGTTGTGGTTCAATTGCCAAATTGGAATGGAAATGACTGGATTTCGGCATATTCATTGCTAATTTTTCTCAAAAAGTCCTTAGTTTCAAATATGATCATTGAATCTGAAAGAAGAAGCCAATCATCAAATAGTCAGCCAACTAGTACGGATTGTAATAATTATAGTTCTATTGTGTTTTGATTCATAATCAAATAGACAACTAGATAAATGTATCCATATACTTTGGCACATTGGTTTGAGATTGTACGAGGGCATTAATTGAAAATGATGTGGTTTAAAGTTTTTAGTCGAATTTTTTTGTAGATCAATAAATAGACTTATAAGCAAATTAATTTAAGAGCTTGATTACAATTATTTAATATATGTAGTTCATAGTTTCTATCACCTTCTGTGGTTGGGATAGTAAAATTACTTAACATCGTTATGAACAATGCAAATAGACATCAAAAGCCACAGTATAAGGCTTCTGCAATTTCCTGATAACGAGGAGAAAAAAGGACTAACAATTGTTTAAATCTATATTATATTAAACGAAAATGTTTTACTAATATTGTCAAGAAAGAAGCTCCATAGAAAACTAGACTGTTGATGGAAAAGAAAGAATTAACTAAAATTGTGGGACTTCTTGTTTTGTTTCTCGAGAAAGGAATAAAGCAGCCTATGCAGTAGCATTGTTTAATTCTTTAATTTTTGGTTCCATTAATTGGATTCATTGTATTCCTTTATTCTTACCATCCATTCTTCGTGGTGATATTAGTTCATGAAAATTTTTGGTGATTCAATACAATATTTATTGTATCAATTATGATGTCAAGTATAAAGTATCATTGAATCATAATTATATATTTTATATATGTATTGCATAAAAGTCTTTGTTTTGCCAAATTTATAAATTATTTATGAATTGTTTAATTTTATTTTCAATTACATATTTCAATGGACCTCGAGTACTATTCATTTCTTCATCACTCATTTTTATTTATTGATAAATTAAATTGTTCATAAATTCTTCCCATAATATGGTATTATCTTCGGCAACATCTTAGCAAAAAAAATGCAATTGTGCATGTTGCTTTTCCAAAACAACAAGTTTGATGCAAAGAATTGATTGACTTAACATTTCAATTTTTCAAAAGAGAAAATTTCATTGGGTGTCAAAATTTGGCATTACATTATCAAAAATGTCACCTTTTAAATTTTCTATAAAAAATGTCAATTTAGGACATTTTTTACCCTCTGAATTATTTGGATACCTTATATATTAATTTTCAAGCAGGGCCTGCAAATTATGAATTTGCACAACAAGCCCTCGTGTCAAGGACTGCAGCTTTACTTAGCCCCTTGACACAATCGCAGCCGCAGTTTGCCCAACTTCGGCCGCACATTGTAAATATTACTTCAAGTTTGAGTTGTAATTTTCTTTTCATTGTAATAGTTATTTCAATTGTAAAATAGCTCTGATATTGGTAAACTTTTAGTATGATTCCTCGTCTTTTAAACGTCTACTCCCGTCACTTGGGTTTTTGTTCAGAATGCTATTATAGGGGGTATTAGTCATTCAAAAATCTTTCAAGCTCACTGGTGTCCGCCCCCTGCACCAGCATTTGTAACTTTCTGCTTTCATCAATTGTAATGTTCAGTTTTCATCAATCAATGTTCAATTTACTTTCAATGTATTCAAATTCTCAATTGTAAGCTTTCTACAAAATTGCAATCAAATTTTCTTTCGTCCCGACGCGACCGAGAAAAGACGGAAGGTAGTCTAGCGGAGCAGACTACTGCTGCACGGTGTCCCTTTCTGTGCCAAGAAGAAAGGCATCCCGTGAAAGTTGGTATCAGAGTTGCGGCTCACGACCCTCGATAAGAAAGCTATGGATCCAATTACATCACACACCACTGAAGTGGTAGAGCCTCAAAAGAAGGGTACTACGAAACAGCGTGTGGATGCGCTTGATGAGACAACTACTAGGTTGTGCTATGCTATGGAAGGTCTCGAGGAAAAAGTCGAGATGGCCGAATCTGAGATTCGTGGATTACACATTCAATTAGATGAAAGCCAAAGAGCTTGCGCAGCAATGACGGAAGCTGCTGCAATCATTCCTGATCTGCAGGATGAAATGGAAGCGTTGAGAGCTCAATTGTGAGTACTCCAACGTGCGGTGGGCAATGGGCAAGCTCCCGCACACGAGTATGCTCCTAGACTCAGAATTCCTGAACCGTGTACCTACGGAGGGGCACGTGATGCAAAAGAAGTCGAAAACTTCTTGTTTGATATGGAACAGTACTTTCTAGCAGCTTCAATCGAAGATGAAGCTAGAAAGGTAAACACAGCTACCATGTATCTGGGTGGAGATGCAAAACTATGGTGGCGAACCAAATATGCGGACATTCAGGCCCACAGGATTCAAATTGATTCTTGGGATCTCCTCAAGGAAGCGATCAGATCGCAGTTTTTTCCGAAAAATGTCGAGTATCAGGCTCGACGGGCTCTTCGAGACCTGAAACACACGAGCTCTATCAGGGAGTATGTCAAATCCTTCTCAGGGCATATCCTTCTCAGGGCATATGTTGAATATTCGAGATATGTCAGAAAAGGACAAGCTCTTCACCTTTATGGAAGGGTTGAAACCGTGGACACGCACGGAACTTCAAAGACAGAAGGTTACTGATTTAAGCACGGCCATGGGAGCAGCGGAATGCTTGAGTGACTACCAAACAGAATCTAGAAAAGATCGACCTTCGGGGAGTAATCAAGCAATTGGAGGTGGTAACAGATCTTACAGACCCAGCTCGAACCCAAATGGGGGAGAGCGCTACTCTCAAAATAGAGAAGGAGCCTATCAAAGCACCCGTAACTTTCAGGGAAATTATTATAACAGCCGTCAGGGAAATTTTAACGGTAGTAATAGTAACAACTGGAAAAAAGGAAAAGCAACGGAGGGCTGAACTGATGCCACTCTCAAATTGAAGTGCTTTTTATGTAAAGGACCTCATCAGGTGTCGGAGTGTCCTCAGAAGCGGATGGTGAATGCATATTGAGTGGCGGGCCAAGTTCAAAACAAGAGGTCCCACAAGCTAATTGTCATAATGAGACTGACTCTGAAGAGGATGAGGGAGTAGTTGGGGCATTTTCACATCGGTGCAACACACTATCGCATCGGGTTGTTGAAAATGATGATGTCCCATTGAAAGAGGCAAAGATGGAAGAAGCGAAGGCTCGTATTTGTAGGGCAAAAGACTTAATGTTCATTGATGTAAAAATCAATGGGAAGCCAATCAGGGCTATGGTGGATACTGGTGCTACCCACAACTACCTTGCATGTACCGAAATAGAGCGGCTCAGATTGGTTCTAGAAAAGGGTAGTGGAAAAGTCAAAGCAATCAACTCCGCTACTCAACCAATAGCTGGAGTGGCGAAATCGGTGTTGATCAAAGCAGGTCCTTTCGAGGGAAGGACAAATTTATCTGCAGTTCAGATGGATGATTTCAAGCTTATTCTAGGATTGGAATTCCTTCGGGATACTAAGATAGCAGTGTTGCCATATTTCGATTCGTTAATGATGATGGGTAATAAGCCGTGTGTCATCCCTACACAGGTTGGGAGGATGGGCGAGAAGAGTATCTCAGCCATGCAATTTAGTAAAGGTTTCAAGAGAAATGACCCTCTTTTTTGTGTACTCTTCGATTAGAGGAGGTAGAAGAGGCGAATGGTCCTATTCCAAAACCCGTTAAAAGGCTTATTCGGGAATTTGAGAACATCATGCCGGAAGAATTACCAAAGAAATTACCACCAAGAAGGACGATTGATCATGAGATCGAACTTATTCCAGGCGCTAAAGCTCCCGCCAGGGCACCATACCGTATGTCTCAGCCTGAGTTTGAAGAGCTTAGGAAGTAGTTGGGGGAAATGTTGGAGAGTGGAATCATTGTGCCTGCGAAGTCGCCATACGGAGCTCCTGTATTGTTTCAGAAAAAGACTGATGGTTCTCTTAGAATGTGTTGTAACTATCGAGCCCTAAACAAGATTACTGTAAAGAATAGCTATCCTATCCCACTGGTTGCAGATTGCTTCGATCGACTGAGTCGGGCAAAGTATTACACAAAAATTGATCTTAGGTCCGAATACTGGCAAGTTCGAATTAAGGAGGGAGACGAAGCAAAGACTACGGTGGTAACCAGATATGGAGCCTTTGAATTTAAGGTGATGCCTTTTGGTTTGACAAATGCTCCAGCAACATTTTGTACTATGATGAATCAGGTACTTCACGGGTTCTTAGATGATTTTGTCGTGGTGTGCTTGGATGACATAGTAATCTACAGCGAGACATTGGAGGAACATGTCCAGCATGTGATGCAAGTTTTTAATCGGCTACGAGAGAATGAACTTTATGTTAAGTCGTCTAAATGCTCATTTGCTCAGACATCTATCAGTTTCTTGGGTCACATCATTGAACAAGGCAAAATTCGCATGGATTCGAAGAAGGTTACAGCCATCAATGATTGGCAACCACTGAAAACCGTACATGATGTACGTTCATTTCTTGGGTTATGCAATTACTATCGAAGATTTGTGAAAGGCTACTCAGAAATTGCCCTGCCCCTTACTGAATTGACAAAAAAGGATAAGGATTGGGATTGGTCATCCCAATGCCAAGCTGCTTTTGAAAGGTTGAAGAAGTCCATGTGGACGAACCCGGTTTTAGCCTTACCGGATATGGCTAAACCATTCGAAATTCATACAGATGCTTCAGATTTTGCCCTTGGTGGAGTCCTCATGCAAGAAGGACATCCGGTTGCATATGAGAGCCGAAAGTTAAACCAGACAGAACGTCGTTATTCAGCACATGAAAAGGAATTGTTAGCAGTTGTCCATTGTCTCAGAGGATGGCGTCACTATCTGCTTGGGTCTCCATTTATTGTGAAGACAGATAACACTGCAGTTAGTCACTTTATGTCCCAACCAAAACTATCGAGCAAACAGGCTCGTTGGCAGGAATTCCTTTCAGAGTTCAATTTTATGTTAGAGTATCGTCCCGGCTCTAGTAATCATGTTGCTGATGCTCTTAGTCGACGGACCGATTTAGCTACCATCTGTTCTGTAGCTGCTCTTTCAAGGAGCGCAGTCTCCACGAACATTAGAGACCAAATTCGAGCACTTATGGAGAAGGACCCGGCTACCCAGTATTTGGTCGACCTTATCAAGCAGGGTAAAACTCGACAGTTCTGGCTAGATGGGAAACTAGTGAAGACAAAGGGAGACCGCCTATATGTTCCTAAGGGTGGAGATCTGAGGAAATCACTAATTACGGAATGCCATGACACAATTTGGGCGGGGCATCCCAGATAGGAACGCACTTGTGCACTACTACAACGTGCATACTACTGGCCTCAAATGCGGGACGACAATGCAACATATGTAAAAACTTGTCTTATTTGTCAGCAAGATAAGGCAGATCATTAGAAAAAGGCATGCTTGCTGGAGCCCCTTTCCGTTCCAACCCGACCATTTGAAAGTGTATCGATAGACTACATTATTGGGTTGCCAAAAGTTGAGGATTTTGGCACTATCATTGTCGTGGTAGACCATCTATCAAAATATGCAACTTTCATTGCAGCGCCTAAGTATGTATCTGTGGAAGAGACAGCTCAACTCTTCTTCAAACATATTGTCAAATACTGGGGGCTGCCTAAGGACATCGTCAGTGATCGAGATCCTCGTTTCACTGGCATATTTTGGACTGAGTTGTTCAAACTTCTTGGTTCAACTTTGAGCATGAGTTCTAGTTTTCACCCACAATCTGACGGACAGACGGAAGCGCTTCAATTCTATGCTAGAAGAATATCTTCGGCACTTTATCTCTACTTCGCAGAAAAACTGGGTAAAACTTTTGGATGCGGCCCAAATTTGCTTCAATACCCAAAAGAGCTCTTCCACCAATAAGAGTCCTTTTGAGATTGTTACTGGCCAGCAACCGCTACTCCCTCATACAGTGGATACCGAACAAAGTCCAAGTCCCCTCAAGCAAAGAGCTTTTCTCAAGAGTGGAAACGAAATATTGAAATTGCTCGGAGTTATCTTGAAAAAGCTCAAAAACGGTATAAAAAGGCTGCAGATCTAAAGCGCTGTTTTATTGAATTCAATGTTGGAGATTTGGTAATGGTTAAGCTTCCCGACAGAAATGTTTACAAACCAACAAGAGGAAAGGACTCAAGATTGTCACCAAAATACATTGGACCATTACCCATTGTGAAGAGGATTGGAAGAGTTGCATACAGAGTTGAACTCCCTTCATGGTGTAAAATCCACAAGGTCCTTCATGTTAGTGTGTTGAAGCCATACTTTTCGAATAAGGAGGACACATCTAGAAATGAGCCAAAGCGACCTGTATTTGAACTGAAGAAAGCTGGAAAGAAGGTTGCTGAAGCTATTCTTGACCATCAAATCACTCGGGCTTCTAGAAAAGATCATCAGGAGTACTTGGTCAAATGGATGGGATGCAGCAGCGAGGAGAATACTTGGGAAAGAGAAAAAGATCTCGAGGCCTTCAAATCATTAATTGAAACGTATCATGCATTGATGACACCGAGGACGTCGCCAAAACAAATGGGGAAGAATGTCAAGGACTGTAGCTTTACTTAGTCCCTTGACACTATCGCAGCCGCAGTTTGCCCAACTTCGGCCGCACATTGTAACTATTACTTCAAGTTTGAGTTGTAATTTTCTTTTCATTGTAATAGTTATTTCAATTGTAAAATAGCTCTGATATTGGTAAACGTTTAGTATGATTCCTCGTCTTTTAAACGTCTACTCCCGTCACTTGGGTTTTTGTTCAAAATGCTATTATAGGGGGTATTAGTCATTCAAAAATCTTTCAAGCTCACTGGTGTCCGCCCCCTGCACCAGCATTTGTAACTTTCTGCTTTCATCAATTGTAATGTTCAGTTTTCATCAATCAATGTTCAATTTACTTTCAATGTATTCAAATTCTCAATTGTAAGCTTTCTACAAAATTGTAATCAAATTTTCTTTCGTCCCGACGCGACCGAGAAAAGGCGGAAGGTAGTCTAGCGGAGCAGACTACTGCCGCACGGTGTCCCTTTCTGTGCCAAGATGAAAGGCACCCCGTGAAACCTCGTCTCCAATACCCAAATCTGCTGCTGAAAGCTTAAACAACATTTTTTTTCCTCTTACAGTGTGGCGGAGGCCGTCGAAGCTTCCAGCAGCTGCTGCTGCAATACAATAGCGGCGAGGGTTGCTATTGCAGCAATACAGCAATGGTGAGGGCTGCAAACGCCGTTGCCTCTTTGGCAGACGCAACGCTCGCTGCTGCGCTCCTCGTCGGCAGCAGCAATCTTTACCCTCTTTCTTTCTTTCTTTCTTTCTTTCTTTTTTATTTTTGGCCCAAAATTTGTAATCTTTTAAAATCAAAAACAGATTTTTATAATTTAAAATAAGGGTAAGTTGGACATTGCTCACACAAAAAGTAACATTTTTGATAAATTTACGTGCACGTAAATTTTTTTGTGCATTATCAAAAAAAGTGACTTTTTTGATAATTCCCCTTTTCAAAATTTATAATTTGATTGTGCAGTCGAGATTGAATATAAGTATTCAAACCAAACGAAATTATATTTGTTTTTATTTTTTAAATATAAGGTTAAAACTCAAGACTATATGTCGCCCTCATGTGAGACCTTGCTAGGGTTTACTTTTCTCAATGTAATAAATCAAATGCATGAACATGGTAGAGTAATCATCCAGCTCTTCCGTCCGGGGTATCATACGCACAATTGTCAAAGCTAATATTTTTAATGGTTGAAAAATTGCCGTCTTTAATTTTAACAATATTTTCCATTTAAAAAATATCATAATTCAAACAATGTTACCATGAGTTGACTTTTGTTATAGTTTGACGTTGAATTAGACGAAAATAGCTAAAATATTTGTGTTTTCAAATTGAGAAGTCAAGGGGTTGTTCTCTTCATATTTCATTTTTTAGTTTTGAGTTTTGAATTCATTTGAATTTTGTGATTTGAGTGTCTATTTTGAAATTGTTAAAAACGCATTATTTTTTATCATTTTGAAAAATTGTTTTCAAAAATTAAAAAAAATGAAAAACGTGTTTACTATCAAATTTTGAAAAGCCGATTATTCAATATATATATATATATATATAGTTCCTTTACTTCTAAGAGAAAGAAAAGCAGCTATCATTGTGGTTAAGGCATTGAATTCCATGGTGGTGACCTGGATATAAATCTTAGCCACCTACCAATTTATTTAAAAAGAAATTGTACTGTGCATATAAATAAATATATAAATAATCCTTTGTATTGAATTGCAGTGAAATAGAATCAAACTCGTGACCTTCAAGAAATCTATGACTCAACAAACTAAGTCATCCCACTATTTGCAAAACAAGCTATTTTCCGCCATTTTGAATTTTTGCTTGGGTTTAACTGAAAACAGCCAAAACGACTTTTTTGACGTGTTCCCTTCTTCTTCTTTTTCTTCTTTTTCTTTTTTATTGTAAATTTTAAACTCGTTTTTGAAAATTCCTTTTTGAAAATAGGTATGTAAACATATTTTTAGTGTTTTCGAAAATTAAAAACTAAAAATGACCTGAAAACAGTAAAAATAAGAGGCCCTAAACTTTTTGGAACTCTCGGAAACATTTTGAGACGCAAAGAAAACTTTCCTAATATTTTTTATTTCCTTACTTGCGTTACTGCAATAGAAAGAAGCATCAAAGGATGTGATACATCATTTTGATGATTAATGTAATGTTAATGAAAATAACATGTAATATTAATGAAAATATATTATTTGGGTTTACTTTCAAGTTCAATATTTCATTACATTTTGGGCACATGACTATTTCCTCAAAGTTGGACCTGACTTTTGATACATGCATATATGTGCAAGTATACATACAACTTTCAGAAGAAATTAGAAGGAAAATTGCAGGATTGGTCTCCAACCTGTTTCCAGTGTTACAAGTTCATTCTCGTCTCTTGTTTAAACTTCTTCTCAACCCTTTAAGTCTTGTCGGAAATTACATTTTTATTGATTTCGTCCACTTGTTGGCAGAATGAAATGAATTTTAATTCTGTTACAAAGGGAGATATTTTCCCCGTCCATTTCTTTGTATGTGGGTACCTTGAAGATATAACATTGGAATTTAACAAATTTGACCAGCTATATTTAAATTGAAATTTCAGATCTTAATATTAATTTTAAATTTAGTGCTATATATATATATATATATATATATATATATATATATTGTTGTTATATTTAACCGGTAGTGTATGGAGTGGAATCGGGTTCTTATATACCGTATTTGTGTTTTAGACACCGGATTCACACTTACCGTATTTGACAATTGCTTACCGTATATGACAGTACAACTCATCGTATTTGGCAGTACAACTCACCGTATATGACAACTTACTGTATTTGTAGGCGAAGCTAACCATATTTGCACAAAAATTTGCATAAAGTGTTTTTATTCATACACTAACTAAAATAACAAAAAAAAAAATTCACTTTCAAATAGAAATACACTATATATGAAATCTATTTTTCACACGTATAACGAATTAGAAAAATAATTTATTTTATTTATCTATTTCTAACATAAATTTCAAGTACGTTGCAAATTAAATAAATAAATCTGTAAAATTGCAAACTAAATAAATAGCAGATATAATTTCAACCCGAGGTCTGTGTAAATACAGTTTCTTTAAGACAAATTCGTCCCTTCATCGTGGTGCTAGAGGTTTAGTTCGAACGCTTGTTTCCCAAAATACAACGGTAACTAGCAGAATCCAAGCACCGCGATTCTACTCCGGCGAACTTGGCAAGTGTTCGAACAATATCACCTTACTAGAATGAGACGGAACAAAACAGAAACAAGAAGGAAATTGCGGACGAAAATTTTTAGTGTATGAACTGGTGGAAATTGAGTGAATTATATAGATTGAATCTGACCATTAGTTTTCTGCATTAACCATTGCAATTTTTGGAGTTACACTTCGGCTTCGACCATTGGAGTTTTAGGAGTTTCAAACACTCAAAAGTCATTTGAAAAAATCACAAAAAAAAATTGCAAAACGCAAACAATCCAAACTAGCCAGTTTTACTCTGTTCGGTCTAACATTCGTGTGCACAGGTCATGCCCGTACTCAAGTTTAAGGTCTAAAGGCTATTTCTGTCCGTGATTTACACCCCCATGTGCGCGCACATGGAGAGAGCCTCTATATAACACATGATCACACCATTCCAACGCATAGTCATATATAAAGTGGTTTTGGTTTCCATGTTTTTCCTATGTGGGACAGAGTTTTTTCACCAACATAGACCATTTCTAAAAGTCCACTTTAGACTCCAATTTCTCATTCACTCGAGCTTCATTTTTGACAAATAAATACATCACTTCGATGTTCTCGCGGAGGAGAACACATATCAACTTTGATATTCTAAACTGGACCAACGGGTCCCAACGAAAATTGTGCCAAAAGTGAGCCAATTCACTCATTTTTCCAACATATATAACGTTCCATACATTTTGTGAACTACTAATATTTTCCATGCAATGAGCATGACTAGAGGTGAAGTTTTACTAGCAAGAAAATGACTTCTTCGTTGAGGTACTATACACCTTGCCAGCCATTGAATAAAAGCACCAGAAAAGTGATAAAAAAAAAAAAAAAAAAAAAAAATTATGGTAGAAGAAAGTCCTTATTTAAGGTATTTGTAACTTCAAAAATAATATGTTTCATAGCTACTATGAATTGATTAAAGGATATAAAAGAGGTGGCAAATAGATCGAATTGTTCGTTGGTTCATAAGGTCCTCTCACCTCATCTCATCATGGATTAAGCCGAGTTCGATATCTTTTTCATGAGATGAGTATAATTGATTAAGTGATACATCAATAAAATATCCAAGATCATGAACTACTTTTTCTCAACATTTTTTAGTATTTATGGAAAGACCGTGGGCTGTATCTGAATCTGGACAAAGCAATTAATTTATCTAGGTTAAGAAAATTAATGCTGCTTTTTTTATGGTATCACGCGTATTACAATAGCAGTAAAATGTTGTATATTTCGCAACCAAGAAAATATGCTAAAAACAGAGAGTGTACAGCAAAAGTCTCTATTCCCAGCAGTGTGATTGACTTGCTCATAAACCTGAAAGGAAAAACATAAAAACAAAAAAAGGAGCAGAAATTAAAGCACCACATAACTTTTTACATCATGTTTAGTACGATAAATTTGACAAGACATCAAATTTGTGATGCCCATTTGGCCATTTGGATTGGAATAGTGACAAGACAAACCGTATTAAAACATGAGAAGTACTTGATGTATGTAATATTTCATCCATAAAGATATCCATATACTCCAGATGGAGTGGGGTCCACTCGAATTCCCAGCAGTGTGATTGACTTGTTCATAAACCTGAAAGGAAAACCATAAAAACAAAAAAAGGAGCAGGAATTAAAGGACACATAACTTTTTACATCATGTTTAGTACGATAAATTTGACAAGACATCAAATTTGTGGTGCCCATTTGGCCATTTGGATTGGAATAGGGACAGGACAAACCGTATTAAAATATGAGAAGTACTTGATGTACATAATATTTCATCCATAAAGATATTTATCTTTATGGATGAAATACTATGTACAATTAGAATAATTGTTAAAACATTAATCATAAATACTAGATATAATTATTCATTCAGGTTAAGCTCTTGTTATTTTATCATCTTAACCTTGTACACTTTTGATTAACCTAGCTAATATATATCCCTTGTTTGAGCCCCATTTTGCTGGAAAAAAGACATGTTTGAATAATATATTGACGGAAAATGTGTGGTTAAAAAATATGAAAAAGTTTTGGATTTGTGAGTACTATTATTTTATTGAAGAATGTGTGATTGAAATGATATGAAAGCACTGTTGAAAAATGTAGTTTTTTTACCCCCAAAAATGGGGCTCAAACAAGGCCATATAAAATACTTAAAATAAAACAATTATAAGTAGTTAGAGATAAAAAATAAAATAAGTGATTTTTTTTTTCTTTTAAGTAAGAAATAAATAATGTATGGATATAATTAGCAATCAACATAAAAGTAATAAATTATCTTGCTCTAAAATTGCCAGACACATTGGTTACTCCATTCACAACATTTAGGACCATTTGGTTACTCCACTCACAACATTTAGGAATAAATGGTATATTTGAAGGTCATTGTCATATATATCTCCATCAATTCTCACTGAGTGCAGGTGAAAGTCCTTTAATAAAAATTTTTAAATATAAAGTAGAGTTGAACATGTCTAAATGCATGAATCCTATTATAGAGTTGATAGTGATTTAAATACTAACTGGGAATGTGTATTGTAAAAGACAGGTAAAAACAATAAAAATTGAAGGAAATGATTGATAAATAACAGGGTTTAAACTTAGCTTGAGGTAGAGGATTGCTTGAATAAGTTTAAAAAGGCCGTTTGTTGTTCTTAAAATTTTAATTACTGCCCGTGTAATTTACAGTGTAAAGTCAAGATAATCAGACAATCACATAGTAAAACTAAATTACATTGAACGTCAACTGGGACATGCATAGTTTAATTAATCGGGCAACATATCACAATTCACTTGTACTATCCATGTTGATGTAGGAGGATTCGAGTCGAGTGATGTTGATTTGTCAAATAGTACGATGATGGCGCTGAGATACCATGAGATGGCGGATCGGCTCAAAGATGGAAAATGAATCACAATTATTTCCTTAATTGGGAGAATTTGACACATCTTTGGTAATTTAACCATAACTTTGGCAACCTGCTTCTTTTACTTAATATTTTATTCTGGAATAATTTCAGGATTTTACCATTTTTGGTAATTTTTCCCTATTTAATCCGGCTTGTGGGTTAATTTTCGTCATTCTGCATTATTAATAATATTGAGTTGAATTCAGAGTATTTTCTCTGATTTTTGGACGTTTTCTGTCATTTCCTTCTTGCGAATTATCTGTTACAACAAGTCAATAGGATAATCACTATTATCCCCGATGTCACATGTTATACATGTAATTGACTAATACTACACAAAACCTAACATATTTACATTTAGTCATGTTTGGTTCAGTTAAATATCTTCTAAATTAAGTAGCTAACGATGTACTAGATATTATACTAATTTAAAGTAGTCACATTTCATTTATTAAAACTCTATGAGGGCGAGCTATCGAGAATCAACCTTTTAAATAAACAAGGCTTTACCTATGAATCACCTTAATTGCAAGATTAAGCTAAAAGTCAACTTAATTACAACTTTAACCCAAATACTACACATGATTATCAAATTATGAGAGTTTGAATTAATGTTCAACAAGCTTTTTGAAAAACAAAATATTGGATATATATTATAAATTATTATTTTTCTTGTATTTAATTAAACAATTATTTTGTTGAACATGTTATCTAACTGGAAGGTAAGTTTTAACTTAATGTCAAAATAATTTTTTTCCCCTACTTAAGTAGAACTAACGTATGATTTAAATTGAAATCAACATAATAAGTAATTAATCATGTTTGACTTATTTTGAGGCAAAAAGAACATTCTTCAAGAATTGATGATGTTCTATCTAGTTTTAGACTTGCTAGACACATTGGTTCCTTCACTCATAACATTTGAGGAAACAGTGTTTTTGAAAGTCATTTTCATATATTTCTCCATCGATTCGTATTGGCGAAAGTTCATTGCTCATAAATCATATTTAATTTTTAAATTATAGAAGAATTGAACTTGTCTAAATGCATGAATCCTGTTATAGTTGATAGTGATTTAAAATACCAATTAGGAAAATACGTAAAAAGATTGAAAAGGATTGCTAAAATATCAATGTCTAAACTTAACCGGGGTAGGTTTGAATATTGGTAGTCGATTCATTATGTTTTAATAACTTGTCATTTTCTAATTTTGAGTGTAAGGTTAGGATATTCTACCAATCAATTAATTAGCATAGTCAAGTTGAACGCCAACTAGCTCATATAAAGTTTTAATTATTACTTACACTCTTATTCGGCGGCTTCGTTACATACTAATGCATAGCAAATTATGTGTTACACATATAATCGACTAATACAACATTATCTACGTGTATACACTAAAATTAGCATAAATAATAGTGTGCTCGATACTATCAAAGCTTTGAAATGGCTATCGAGTATCAACAATTTAAATATACAACAATACCAAAAATAATGTCAAGTTTTTGGGTTAGAGTTTTCACAAAATAATTTTTAATGTAGGTGTTTCGCGCGTGTTCGTCGCTAACAATTAAAAGGGATCAGACGATTGTGTAAGGGACAAACCTCTTGAGACAAAGTCCCAAAAAGGGGTGTTCTTTATTGGCGATGACTTTAAATTGGAAATTAAAAACAGAATATCTCCAAGGGGCGCAAGCACACGAGTTACTGAAAGAAGTGTTTAAATCTAAGCTAAGAAATTTAAAATTACATATTCTCTGTTCGAGAGTTTTCGATTCGGGGTTGCTTTACTCTATGTCTTTTCTTCCTTTTATACTCCCTAGATGATCTCTTTGTGATCAACCACCTAAAAACTGCTTGATCGTTCTATAACTGCCCACTTTCCTCGTAATGGCCAACTTGTCATGGAACTGCCTTTTTTAACTGCTGCCATTACTCTTCGTTGTTCAACCGTTTTCGATTGAATTCCTTGAATCGTGGAACATGATAGGGCTGCTTAATAACTGCTTTGATAACTGCGCTTCTTGATAACCACAACACTTCATGTTTGCTAAAACCTTGGGCGACTCGAATGTTTGGGCGAGAATAGAGTAGCAGTTCTAGGCGATTGCATGGCACTCCATTCGCTCAGATCCTGGGCGATTTGCAAACTTGGGCGATGGTGTTACCGCGTTCCTGGGCTTTCCTATTTGGGCCTTCATCCTGAATTGTCTGATTGGGCTTCATTCTTTGGGCTACCTGATTTGGGGATCCTCCCATTGGGCTTCATTCCTTGGGCCGTTCGATTTGGGCCGAATTTTTACGTGTCAACAATTACCCCCCCAATATGGCAGAATTAATACCAATTATTAAATTTGCCATATTCACTTTTGTGTTTCCAGCAACATTCGAAATTCCCAAGAATTTCAATCATTGTTTTCTTCCATAGCTTTGAAAAGGTGCGACATTTTGCAAACCCTTATAACCCCCAAACACGCCATTTCACTGCACCATTAAATCACGCCTCACTTTTTCGTGTTTTTCTCCCACAATTTACTGTTCATCTCTTTGCTTCCCTACTACGTAACTCTAAAAAACTCCGTTTCGTTCCTACTGACTATTTCACAGTCTCAATCTAGCGACTCCTTTAGTTTTGATGACTTTCAGAAACTCCTTAATCGTCTATACATAACTCTGAACTTTCTCGCATCCGCCAATGTCGAACTCAATCAGTTCTACCTAGGTCCTTTCTTCAACAATGCAGAGGCAGTCGAACAAGCGACGGTGGGCCAGCTGTTTCCTTGTACTCAAGGCCCTCCATTTCTAAACTCTCTGCCGCTGGGGCCACTTCGCGAAAGAGGTATTCGCACTTGGCCCAAATCTAACGTAGTTTTCCGTAGGTGGCATGCTCGCCTTGTGGACCATGGTCCTACTGAGGCGCTTTTTGATAATGGTAGGATTTCTGATTTGTTAGAAATCTCTCTTCAACCCCCTACTTTTGATTCAGCACTTTTTTCAATCACTTTAAGTTTTTGGTCTTCTGAATATAATACATTTGTTTTCCCTCTTGGCCCCATGTCTATTACTTTAAGGGATGTTGGGGCCCTAGTGAATCTGCCACCTTTGGACGATACCATTTTTCCTGGTATCTTGATTTCCAGTGTCGCCCCAAAGTTTGGTAAGACCCTCACCGAGTCTTATTCAAACCTGCAAATCCTTCATAACCATTCGAGCGCTAAGCCTTCCCATACTGAGCGAGTGGCCTTTCTTCTGGTTTGGCTTTGTAAATATGTTTTGTGTGTGCCAAGCATAAAGCCCTCCCTGAGCTATTTACCCATAGCGCACGAATTGGCGCGTGGCAGGCCTCTGAATTTATGTTCTTTTTTTTTTACTGCCCTCTATAGAGGCATGGCTTCTCTTCAAACTCAATTGAAGAATGGTGCATCTCCCACTGGCAGTGGACCTCTTTGGTTCACTCAAATGTGGTTGAGATCCTATTTTCCATTGCTTGGTGTTCCATCAATTTCTCTTCCTTCTGCTAGCTGCTATGGGCTAGCCATTGAGCCCGTGGCTCCTGTAAATATGTCTAGAAAGGATATTTTTTCATTCTTTTATTCTTTGGATTCAATCCCTTCCTTCTTTCCTTTTCCTCTCTTTTTGACTCCAGACTATGTGCATCCTCCCTCTACTATAGACAGCGCGAGCACCTCTCTGCTCATTTGGATCCAGTTTTTAACCGGGAGGGAGTTATTTCATGATATTTTGACTGGGACCAATGCCAAGGCAGGGGTAGAAATATATGTTCCCCAATTTTTTTTGCTCGCCAACTTGGTTTCGGCCAAACCTGGCATGTTCCTCCTTGCTATTCAAGGAACTTGATATACCGCTTCCATATTATTAATAAGGTGGAGGCAGATGTTATAAATGCTCGCAATCTTCTTTTGACGAGCCATTTTTCATTAGCCCCCTTCAATTCTAGCCATGTCATCCATCCCCTTTTTGAATAGCTCTGGCCGTCAGTGAAGCGCAGATTATTTGCGACTGACCAATCGTGCCTTTCATTCACTGGACTAGCTGAGCATTTTTCCCCTCCTCCTGTTTTAGTCACTCCTTTGTCCATCCGGAGTCCTTCTCCTCCTCGCCGCGCTAAACAGTCTGCTCGTCCATCTTCTTCTCTCCCTGCCAAGCCTACTGCAGCAAAAAGTGCCCCAAGCCGCAAACGGCCAGCCTCAGCATCTCCCATTCTGGAGGATGATGTTGATAATGATGATGATACCCCTCTTATCATCAGGAGGAAGGTAATTAAATTGGTTTACTCACAAGCATACTTTTCCGTACTTGAAACTTTTCTGTGTGCTGATGATTTG
Source organism: Olea europaea var. sylvestris (assembly GCF_002742605.1). Taxonomy (NCBI): domain Eukaryota; kingdom Viridiplantae; phylum Streptophyta; class Magnoliopsida; order Lamiales; family Oleaceae; genus Olea; species Olea europaea. Next base: position 30,474,661 of record NC_036238.1, read on the forward strand.
TTTGGACTTCTCAAAAAAGTTCAGCTTCTCCTTCAAAGGCTTTGGTATCGGCAGCTCCTGCTCCATCATCCTCCGCTGAGGTTGCCTCATCCAAACCAGCTGATGAAGGGACTACGCTTAAAGAGACATCTTCAGTCTCAGAATCCTCATCACAACCAATGGATGAGCCACCTTCTTCCCAGGGCGTCAACCCCTCAAACATCGAAGCAGAAGGTAATTCAGTTTTTTGATGCTTTACCTTTGCTTGTGCTATTGGTTTCTGATTTGTTGCTTTTAAGTTCTGCAGATGCTCCTATGAGTCTACCCATTGTGGCAACATCTTCTCACTCAAACAAAGGGAAGTCCTCGCGAATGGTGGAGCCACATGTGGCAGACTTAGCTGAGGATATGCCATCTTCCAAGATTATTGATGAGGTAATCTTTGCTTCACTTTTATTTCCATCTTGTTCGTTGTAGTGAGAATCTTCAGTATTGGCAATTTTTTTTGCAAGATGCTGATAAGATTGTGCGTTCCATCCAAGACTTGTTCGCTTCCTGGGGGCAAGTCAAGACATCTCGCCCTGCTCCATCTGGTCGTCCTGCTACTTCTTCAGAGGAAGATATGAAGTTCCTCAAGCAGTCGATATTTGAGTACGTGTCCTTCATGGATATGGACATTGGTAAGGCTAGTGCTGCCAGACATAAGGATAAGCTTAAGCATTTGAATGCGAAGTTAGAGCAAGCACTGACACTTCCATCGCTCAATCTTTCTGCTGATTTTAAAGCGACGTTGAAAGTTATCCATTCCGAGGTCCTCTCCTTCCTGGCCAAGAATGTTGAATTGAAGGCCAAAAGTACTCAATATCTTCGCACCGTATCTGAAAAAGAGTCTTTGCGTCAGGAGTTCAACAAAGCTGAGGACGAGTTGAAAGAAATCTCTTCCGAAGTCATGATCGAAGACTCTTTGATGGCTAGTTCTGCTGCTCAGATGAAGGAACTTCAGGCCAAAATGGACGACTGCAAGGCAATAATGGCTGCGAAAAAGCGTAACGCCTCCCAAGAAATTGAGCGAACTAAGTCCTTGGTTGAGCAGTACAAGAAGTTGGAAGTTAATGATGATGTCGTGGTCGAATTGAACATCACTTCCTCTCGGCAGAATGAGGACTGGGAAAAACTTAGGGAAAGAATTCGTTCGGTATGGGACGGATTGTAATTAAGACATATAATGCCTTAACTTTTTCTTTTTTGTATTTTCACATTTGACTTTCCCTTTGTAACCTTGTACATCATTAATGAACATCTATGTTGACTTCTTGTGCATTTATTTGACGTTTGTCTTTTAATCGCCAATCCTTCAAGCATTCAACTGCTTTGTGCTAAAAATCTTGCACATTTTCTCTTGATACTTTCACCTCTTTTCCCAAGACTTTGGGCTACTTAATTCCATTTACTAGGCAGAATGTGGTTGCTCATATTATGTCTCTTCATCTCCGCCCCCTATAAATGCACGTATGATTCGCACTTTCCATCTTCCATATTCATTTTTATTCTCTTCTTCAAAACCAATTTGCTGTCATTGTTTGGCATTCTGACAATCAATCCAAAACCTTCATCTTCTATAAAGATGGATTGTTTGGTCCGCCCATTTTACTACTTGCCTTGATGTCACCTTTGGTATGGGAGGTATAGGAAATATTTTTTGGCCAGCAGCAAAGTTTTTCCCATCGTCTCTTTGTCCCTTACAAGGGGTTTAATGATGGAAGGCAATTTTTGGGATGCTTGCGGGCCACCTTACTTGCTGAGAGTGCTTCTCATGCCCGCCATTGCAGCGATGCATTTAGGAAGGCGGTACGAGGCCAGTCCACCCTCTTACTCGGCGATCGATCGGAAGATTAGCTTACTTTTAATTGTAGCTTGTAGAGCATCTATTATTTATATCTTGCAACTTTGTAATGAACTTTTGATAATAAAGGAATTTATTTGAACGTATTTCACTCTGACCTTTTATCCTTAATCTTTCAACATGTTTTTTATTACACTTTTATCTGTTCACTTTCCCATAAAGAAGGAACATATTTTTTCAAATATTTGCCGTTGATGAATCTCACGTGTTTGGTGCCATCTAAATCTTCCAAATGATATGCTCCATTGGGTAACACACTGTTTACTTTGTATGGTCCTTCCCAATTGCGCGACCATTTCCCGTACTTTGGATCCTTGCTATCCAAAGGGAGTATTGTCTTCCAAACTAATTTGCCCAGGCTGAACAACTTGGCTATGACTTTTTTATTATAAAACTTAGCCATTCTTTGTTTTTGAACTTGCAATCTATCTAAGACGTCCAATTTTAATTCGTCCAACCCCAATAAATTTTGAACTAGTGATTCGGTATACTCATTATCATTTAACTTATGTTGCAAGCACACTCTAATCGATTGCTCGTTGATTTCCATAGGCAAAACGGCCTCCTGTCCATAAATAAGTTGGAAAGGAGTAATTTTGGTACTTGACCGAGGTGATGTTCTATAAGCCCATAAGACTTTATTGAGATATTCGTGCCAATTTCTGGCATTTTCATCTATCATCTTTCTGATTATATTTTTTAGAATCTTATTAGAAGATTCTGCTTGTCCGTTGGATTGAACGTAATATGGTGTGGAGTTTACTAATTTAACTCAAAACTCGCTCAAAAATTTGCTCACTTGATCCCCATTCAAAGATATTCCATGATCTACCATCAACGTTTATGGAATTCCAAACCTATAAATGATGTGATCACGGATAAACTCTATGACATTCTTTTGGGTGATCTCTTTCAAAGGTACCGCCTCTACCCACTTAGTAAAATAGTCGGTTGCAACTATAACAAGAGTATGTTGCTTGGACGATGGGGGATAAATCTTCTCTATCAGGTCTATTGTTCAACCCTTGAACGGTCAATGTTTAATAATAGGTGCCATCTCTCGTGCTGGCGCCCTTTGTATTGGACCATGCTTTTGGCATGCTAAACAACTCTTTGCATACTGAACGCATAATTCTCCCATCTTTGGCAAAAAATATCCACTTCTAATAATTAACCATCTCATCCTTTGGCCAACTTGATGAGCTCCGCATATCCCTTCATGCACCTCAGCCATGATCGTCCTGACTTCTTGCAAACTTACACACTTTAGCAATACACTATCAGAGCGTTTCTTAAACAACTCTTCATCTATTAGTGTATAGTTCAGCAAACACAGCTTCATTTTCCTACTAATCCCTCCATTAGGTTCTTTAAGGAACCTTTTAATCTCTGTTCTCCAATCCATTGCATCTCCATCTTGTATGCAGTGAAATTCAATCCGTCTCGCCCTTCTTTGGGTCACGGGCAATATGGTTTCATACTCACAAGTAGACTTCCAATTCAAAACCTTTGAGTATCCTGAGGCCATTTGGGCCAACTCATTTGCCACATCATTATATATCCTATTAACGCATTGAAGTTCTACTTGGTCGAATTCTTCTAACAATTCTTGGGCGATCTCATATTGACTTATAATGGAATCACTTTGGCATTTAAAATCACCAATCAATTGGTGAATTACCAATTGAGAATCGCCCCTAACGATCACATTTTTTACTCTCATTTCTATCATTAGTTCTAGGCCTACGATTAAGGTTTCATATTCAACCTGGTTGTTGGTGCACATTCTGTCTAAAGTGAACGCGAACTAGTAGTAAATCCCTAAAGGATTAATCAACGCTACTCCTACTCATGCACCTTTAGAGGTTTTTGACCCATCGAAATACAACACCCAAGGTTTTAGCTCGAACGAATTGATTTCTAATTCAATCTCTTCAGGCATGTCAAGGCATGGATGATCGGCTAGAAAGTTAACCAAAGCTTGATTTTTGACTGCCTTTTGAGGTATTTATTGTATCTCGAATTCTGATAAAGCTAAGGTCCAAAGTCCTACCCTTTGGTGTAAAATAAGGCGCGAGAACATATACTTAACTAAATTTACTTTAGAAATTAAATAAACAGTTACGGGCCGTAAATAAGCCCTCAATTTTGTACATGTGAAATACAATGCAAGACATAATTTTTCGATAGCAGAGTAATTACATTCACATTTTGTTAACCGTCTACTTAAGTAGTAAATTGTCCTTTCTTCACCAAATTGGTCTTCCTGTGCGACCATTCCAGCTATTGATTCTTTTCAGCCGATACGTATACTTTCATTAGTCGTCCTTGGATTGGTGACACCAACACTGGTGGACTTAATAAATATGTCTTCACGCTTTCAAAAGCCTTTTGATGTTCTTCTTTCCAGACGAATTCGTCCTGATTTTTCAGCTTTAAGAGCGGCGAAAAGACTTTAGTTCGCCCTGCACAATTAGAAATAAAGCGTTTTAAAAAGTTTACTTGGCCTAGAAACCTTTGCAATTCCTTTTTGTTGCTAGGTGATTTGGCCTCTAAAATGGCCTTCGCTTTATTTTTATCAAGTTTAATCCCTCTTTTGTGTACCAAGAAACCAAGAAAGTTCCCTGCATTAACACCAAATGCACATTTCAAGGGATTCAACTTTAGCTTATATTGCTTCATTCGCTCAAACGAATATCTTAACTGTTCGAAATGGTCCTCTTCTTTAATGGATTTGACCACTATATCATCTACACACACTTCAACGAACTTGCCTATCATATCATGAAAGATTAAATTCATTGCCCTTTGATAAGTTGCTCCTGCATTTTTTAGGTCGAAAGGCATGACCACCCATTCAAAACATCCTAGAGACCCAGGGCATCTAAAGGCAGTTTTGTGTATGTCTTCTTCAGCTTTATAAATTTGATTGTATCCTGAATACCCATCCATGAAAGAATACATGACGTGTCCAGCAGTTGAGTCTACTAAAGAATCCACCGTGGGCATTGGATACTCATATTTGGGTGTAGCTATTTTTTAATTCCTAAAGTCTATGCACACCCTTAGTTTACCATTCTTTTTTAGTACTGGCACGATATTGGACAACCATTCGACATACCTAGCTGTTCTAATAAAGCCCGCTTTCAATAATCGCTCTATCTCTTTCTTAATCTCAAGGAGTACATTAAGAGCAAAACGTCTAGGAGGCTGCCTATGAGTTTTAAAATTAGGCTTAGTTGGTAACCTATGTTCCACCAAGCCTCTATCTAAACCAGGCATTTGTTCATATTCCCAAGCAAAACAATCTTTATACTCCTTTAGCAAAGCAATTAATTTATTACTAACCTCTTGATCGAGCATCTGGCTGATGAATGTTGGACGATCTTCTCCTTCATTGCCAATATTTACTTTGATCAGAGGGTCTTGTGCTTGAGCGTATCCAGGTGTGATGATTCGCATCACTTCGTCGTCCAGTTCCCTTGTAAGTACTTCTTCTTCTAAACAGTCCACCTTGTTGACTTCTCGGCCAATGCTTTGTTCCATCTCGAATATTGTCCATTTGTCTTTCAGTGCTCTTAGGGCTGCCTCTTCTTTCGTTTTGTCCTTACATACTTTATTGAAAGCCATTAGTCTGACTTTGAAGGCCTGAATATCGGCCATTTGCTTTTGTAGTTTAGAATCCATTCAAGACTCCTTGATTATTCTTTTGCCAATTACTGGCTCTTCTAGGGCCACTATATTTTGCCTCATCTGTCTGAACATTTCAGTGAGTGCGTCCACTGAAAATGGCTCTTCGCTTTGCGCGACAACTTGAGTTTCTTCCCCATCTTGTACTACCCTGACAGGTCCATAGTTTCCTTCGTACATGAACTTTTCCATCGAGTTTGCTTCTGCGACAAAAGGCCTATGATCGGCCTATACCACCTCTGCTTCGCCCTTGTTATTCCAAAAAATCAGGCATTGATGGAGCGATGAGGGTATACAGTGACTTTCGTATATCCAATCTCTTCCTAGTAACACATTGTAACTAATAAGACTATCTATTACAAAGAAGACTGTGGTCCTAGTAGTTGTCCATATAGTTATGTCCAATGGCATAACTCCCTTAGCTGAAGTTGCTCCTCCATTGAAACTCGTAAGGATGACTTCTGTTGGAATTATGTCACCCTTTGTCTTTGCAAATTTCCTCATCATCCTAGATGGAATGGTATTTATAGCTGCTCCATTGTCGACAAGCACTTTTGCCACAGGGATGCCGTTAACTAGAGCTTTAACGTACAATGGCCTCAAGTGTTTAGTCAATTTCATGGTTGGCCGTTTAAAAATAACCTTTTCGGCAGCCTCTATTTTTACTTCCTGCTTGTTTTCTGTCGAATTATCCCCCTGTGATAAGTCGACGTGCAGCATATCGCGTTGAGCCTCTGTCTCCTGAATTTCCTCCTTACTGTTTTTTAATGCTTCCTCATCAGTTACCCAACCTGTGGGAGGAGGCATTATTCTTGGAGGTGATCCATACTTTTTAGAGTGAGGCACTCTCCTCTTCCTTTTGGGTGTCCCGTATAATACGTAGAAATCGAAAGGACGCCCAGATGGTTCTCCCAACAAGTCTATTTCGCGAACTCCCTCTCGATGTAGTTGCTTCAACAGAGTGTTGTGCGATACTCCTCTCTTTCTTCTTTCTGCTTCTAGGTCGATTTCTTCTTCGATGTCTGTCATCCCATCGTCTTCTTCATCATTGTAGGCCTCTCCAGAAGTCTGGCCTTCTTCACATTTCAGCACGCAAGCCTCTCCTTCGTTGTCCTCCCTTTCTTCTTTCTCTTTTTCTTTATTCTTGAATTCATTGGCCAGTAAGTAATTATTAGCCACGACAGGAGGTAACGTACCGAACTGGATAGTAAGGGGCTGATCTGGATCTTCTCCATCCCTTCTGTCTCGCTCAAACTTTGATCTCCCAGAAGAAGTTTCTAGCAGTTCTTTCATTGATTCATCTATACCGGTCTCTTCACTATCTTTGAGAACATTTTGATTGACTACCTTGAGTAGTTTAGGTGCTTTAAGATGTGGCACTCCCTGTTGCTGCCTCATCATTCGTCCATAGTTTCGTTGGAAACGCCTTTGTTGGGTTCTAGTCATCTCATCGAAGGGTATTGCCCTTCCTGCATTATACTGGAACGAATGCCATACATTTGGCCTTCAAGGTTGCGGCCTGAATGTTTTCCCATTATCTACTGGCCTGAACTGCCTCTCAAAAGGCGGTCCTCTATAGAATGATGTACATTGCCCTCTACCAGGCTGAGTGTTCGGGAAAAAAGTAGGGCGATGGGAATGCTGCCATATCCCTGGTTTCTCCATGTTCCCACTCACTTCTCTTTTACATCTTGCACACAGGACGTCTTCGTCCTTTTTTGGCTCTTTCCCCTTGATTCGTTCAACGACACTGTGATGTGGTCCAGGGTCCTTTTCTCCATCATCTATGACCAACTTGAATTTTGGCAACTTGTTTTTGAAACCAGACGTCACCATGTTCACTCCAAGTGGCTGCGAAAAAGGATTTTCATCCACTGCCATCTTCTTTTTATCGTCGAACGTAATTCATCCTGATTCAATGGCATCCTGCAATACATGGCAAAAAACCAAGCAATTGTTAGTCAAATGTGACCATGTATTATGCCACTTACAATATTTTTTTACCCTTAATTTGTTCAAGGTTTGGCAATTTATGCTTATCGCTCAGCTTTATCTGCTTATCCCTATATAATTTATCAAATATAAGGTCAGCTTTGGTTACATCGAACGAAAACGTTCTAGCCTTTATGTTTCCATCTTTCATGGGCTCATCTTCGCCCGATGGTCTAGGCTTAGCCATTATAGGACAAGTATACGTGTCTCCTTTGACCAATTCAGCCAAACACATTTCGGCTTGATCGTATGACTCATCGCTGATGGTATGAACGTCAAAATTTGGGTCTTTGTAATAAGTCCCTTTACTAGAATTTTTCATCTGTTCTTCTTCTCTTATCAGTCGTTCATACCTACTCACATTCGCACTCAACTGGAAAAGGTTAGGAAATTCCTTATCATGGAATTTCTTTTTTAAATCAAAGCTCAAACAGCCCTGAGCGATTTTGACAAATTCCTTTTCGGGCAGAGGTACAAAACACTTGCTTCTTGCTGTCTTGAACCTTTGAAGAAAACTTCCTGCCAATTCGTTTGGCATTTGACGTAGATTTGTCAAATCAGTCAAAGTAACTTCAGACTCAGTTTTATAAAACTGAGCGTGGAATAATTGTTCCAATTGTTGCCATGTTTGAACAGAGTTCGCTGGCAAGTTGATGAACCGAGAGAAAGCTACTCCTGTTAATGACCTAGGAAAAAACCTCATTTTATGGTAATTAGTTACATCACCACTTTGTAATGTGAATCGCCCTATGTGTTCTAGAGTAGACACCTCTCCTAATCCGGTAAACAGTGAGAATTCTGGCACTTTATACCCTCTAGGCCATGGATATGCTTGGTCTACCCAATCAGAATATGCCTTTGTGTAAGTCGGCCTAATGACAGGACGTACCCCAAAAGCTATCTGATCCTGTACAATTTCCATAATCTGATTCCTCAACATGACGTTGGGGTCACATGGAATTTCTACAGGTTGGTTAACCGGTTGATTTGTATGAGACCTGATATTTAGTCCTTGATTGGCAACAAAGTTACCATGATTAGGGCTATTACCATTAGCCCGAACATCTACTCCCTCATTAACACGTGGGGTATTCTGTTCATTATTTAGGACATTATCTCTTATATTTGGATTACCCCCCAAGTTAGGCGTACCACTACCATTGTTCTGATTTGGCACTGCACCACCCCCTTGGTTTGAAGTAGAGAGACCAGAAAGTGGTTCTATCCCTTGATTCGGATTTAGGACTGAAGGATTATGTCCCACAATTGTCATATTTTGAAAGTGATTTGCAAGAGACATAACCGATTGACATATTTGGCCTACTAACTTATTCATTATTTGGTTCAAAGTGTTTAGTTGTTTGGCCATGTTGTCATGATGTGCATTCCCAATTTGGGTAAATCTTTCCATATTATGAATACTTCGAAGATTTACCTGTTCAACGACATCTTGTGTGAGTTCTCCAAGTAGTGCACGCATGGTTCAAGGACTCAACTCTGTCATTGGTTCGTAACGACTGTTACTGCTCTGATTCTGTCCATCTGTTCGTGGAGAGGCATGCTGCTCCTCATATCGTTCGATCACAGACTGGATTCCTCCCTGACTTGCTGCTTTTTTATCGAATCTCTGAGGCATATTGTTTCACCTTTTGTATTTTCAACACCAAACACCACCTTCCCACCGTGCGTGCCAAATTGTTTCGCGCATGTTCGTCGCTAACAATTAAAAGGGATCAGACGATTGTGTAAGAGACAAATCTCTTGAGACAAAGTCCCAAAAAGGGGAGTTCTTTATTGGTGATGACTTTACAATTGGAAATTAAAAACAGAATGCCTCCAAGGGGCGCAAGCACACGAGTTACTGAAAGAAGTGTTTAAATCTAAGTTAAGAAATTTAAAATTACATATTCTCTGTTCGAGAGTTTTCGAATCGGGGTTGCTTTGCTCTATGTCTTTTCTTCCTTTTATACTCCCTGGATGATCTCTTTGTGATCAACCGCCTAAAAACTGCTTGATCGTTCTATAACTGCCCACTTTCCTCGTAATGGCCAACTTGTCATGGAGCTGCCTTTTTTAACTGCTGTCATTACTCTTCGTCGTTCAACCGTTTTTGATTGAATTCCTTGAATCGTGGAACGTGATAGGGCTACTTAATAACTGCTTTGATAACTGCGCTTCTTGATAACCACAACACTTCATGTTTGCTAAGACCTTGGACGACTCGAAGGTTTGGGCGAGAATAGAATAACAGTTCTGGACGACTGCAAGACACTCCATTTGCTCAGATTCTGGGCGATTTGCAAGCTTGGACGATAGTGTTACCGCGTTCCTGGGCTTCCTTATTTGGGCCTTCATCCTGAATTGTTTGATTTGGTTTCATTCTTTGGGCTACCTGATTTGGGGATCCTCCCATTGGACTTCATTCCTTGGGCCGAATTTTTACGTGTCAACAGTAGGAAAAGCTAAAAATCCTCAAATTTGATGAATATTCAATAACTTTGCTGATTATTCATCCCAAAGGATAATCACAAAGTAAAAGTAAAACAAAAACAAACAAAACTTTTTTTCGTTTTCCCTCTTTGTTTTATCCACGTTGCAAATGAATTTAGCCACAAAAGAGGGATTAAAAATCAAAAAAATAAAACCAAGCCGGGATATCTTAACCTAATCGAAGGCAGTTTCTAGATAGATAAAGTATTTCAATTTGATAAGCCCTTAATCTATTGGTAATGTAGCAAATAGATCATCAACCTATTATATTTTGTGGCTTGAGTGCCCACCCTATAGTTTTGTAGCAGTGAAGGTCCTCAACTCTCGGTCACTTTCACACTTATATCCGAACTTTTTCATTACCCTTTTTTTTTTTTTTTTTTTTTTTTATCTTCAACATTCTAATAACTGCCATCCTATTTTTAATGACAACCTATAAAATTCATTAAGATTGTGAGAAAGACTTGTTTGATTCTCATGTTTTGAACTAAGCAACAAAAATAACAAATACGAAAGTTCAAAGTAACATAATATTTGGAAATTAGAAACTTTCATCATAAACTAGATTTAATAATTAACTAAAGGTTGAATATGATGAAAAAAGTTGAAGACGTAAGTGTAAAATAAGCAAAAATTAGGAATCTTTACTATAATTTAATTAGTGCAGCTAACAAAAACTATAGTATGAATATAATTGTACCTTTAATAATCGAGTTGACAAACTTGCCTTTGTCATTAATTAAAAACTCAATTTTTCATTAGAAGAATGACTTTATCCTCGTAACAAAACAAGAAGAGAAAGCTTTAAAAAAAATGATAAAAATAAATGAGCACAAAATCTACCAACCCTTATATTTTATTATATTTCCTCTTTCGTTATTTATTTAATTTTTTGTTTCACTATAAACATAAGTTTATATATGTATCATTTACAAATTTTTAACTACACAAAAGGGTGAAATCGTTAACTCGGACCCAAATTTGTAATATATTAAATATCACATCAAGTAATAATTATTTTTTGGACAATTCTAACCCTACTACAATTCAATTATTTCAATAATACTTTATTTTTCGTTAATCAAAATGTATTTAACATTGAATTATGCATTTCATTATTTACATTCATGTATAATAATTAACATTTATTTTCAAGAGCTTGCATTTCTCTCATATTTAGATCAAAATAGTGCAAATTAATTCATATACACTCTATTCAATTACTTTTGAAGTAAATAAATTATTCATGTTCATGTATATTTATTTATTCTCAAGATTATTCATTTAATCTGTGATGTAAAATTATTCTCTAGGTTCACGTATACACTTTGGTCTAAGTTAATTTTCAAGATCATGTATATATAAATTATTCTCAATAATGCTTTACTTTTCAATTTTCAATACGTATTTAACATTCAATTATGCATTTAACTACTTAATTGCAGGTATAATAATCACTAAAAAAATATAGCTTCAAACACGGATTTTTCATTCTTGAAATCACAATATCTGTTGCTATTACTCTTTACCAACGGAATATTTGCAATCACAAATCCGTTGTTAATTTGAGGATCGCTGAGAGTTACAAACGGATCACACTGTAGGTAAAGTGTAAACTTTTTACCAACGAAATTTCAGTTGGCAAAAATCTTAATTATTACCAACCGAATTTTCGTTGGTAAATGTCTATCATTACAATTGGTAAAAATCACTATTGTAAATAGCCACATAGGTGTGAGGCATAGTAAAAAAATTATCTATTTATTTTTTATTATTGTTATTATTATTTGTTTAATAGTTATAATTTTTTAACTTTTAGCTAACTGAGTTAAGTCCCAAAAAAATGTTTAACCACTTATTGGGCCACAAATTTATAGATAACAATGCTAAAGACTTTGTTGTGAACTTTCGATGTGGGATAAAAATTCCTTTGAAATTTATTAATATTAGCAATGAAAATTTCTGTTGGTAATATGAACTACTCGTTATTCACAAAAAATCCATAGGTAAAAAGTTGAATTACGTCACTTACGAAAAATGCTGTTGGTAAATGGTACGTATATAAGAATTCCTTAGAAATTTATTAATATTAGCAACGACAATTCCGTTAGTAATATGATCTACTTGTTATTCACAAAAAATCCATAGGTAAAAAGTTGATATAATTTTTGGAAAAAAAAAAAAGTCGAATTACATCACCTATGGAAAATGCTGTTGGTAAATGGTATGTATATTAAACAATAACATTAGGCACGGAATATCCTTTGTTAAAGAGCCATCACTTTTACCAACAAAAATTTCGTTTGTGATTTTTGTTGTCAAAAGTCTAATAATTTTATCAACGAATAATCCGTTTTATCCGTAAGTGAAAAGCTAATTTTTAGGTCTCGTTTGATTCTCATTTTTATTAAAATTTATTTTTTTCTTTCTTCTTTTTAACTACATATTTTTCATTAAAATAATATTACATGTAAATAAGAAACTTTTTCTTATTTTTTATTCACACATTCTCAATCAATCTACTATTCTAAAATTTATTTTTTTCGTAAAAATGAATGTTAAACACCCTCTTAGTAGCGAATTAACGTTTATTCTTGGGGCTTGTATTTCTCTCATATTTAAATCAAAACGTACAAATTAATTCTTCAAGTTCATTTACACTTATTTTTACAATACTTATAAAGCATTTAAAAAAAGTACAATGCCATTCACCAATGACTAGTCTAACAAAGATGAAAAGTTGGAGTATGGAGATTAAGGCTGCCAATATATTAGGCTGGGGACTTTATTTCTATATTTTTAATAAGCTGGGGACTCCAACGGTTTTTTTTTTTTTTTTTCCTCTCCTAAATATTACACAAAAAATCAGACACTGGTACCATGAATCTAACCAAACTTTGACATTACGTTAGTGCTTTGTCAGATGACGTGTCGAATTGACAAAGACCCGTCTCACCTTCTCCCTCGTAACGCCTAGCCATTAATCTCCCTTCATTGATAACATAAATTCTAGATTTCAGAGCAGAAGAAGTACTGTAGGACATTATAAACGGAAATTGGGATTGTTAGACTGTAATGGATGAAGATGAAGATGTACAGGATTGAGCAAAGTCTAGCATTTAAGGTGAAAAGTAGTGAAACCAAAAGCCATCGAAGAATTTGACGTTCATGTATTTTAGTTTAAGAGAGGTGATTATAATGGTTTTGTTAACTTTATCACTCTTGGTGTTGCCACTGGTTCTGCCACCACTTCCGCCGCCGCCCCCGCTTCTGCTCCTTGTCCCAGTTTTGATCATGGTTCTGCTGATTTTCTTGGCCTTTTCTCCTTCACAACTGCCCAATATTTCTGTCACTTCTGTATGAGTAATTGTATACACATTTATATTATATATATCAGTGTGTGTATATATATCGGTTTACTGAGGAAGATTGGAATATGGGCTCTTGATCTTTTTTGGGTCGATTTGTATGCAAATCATGCATATAATGCTTCTAACTTTGAATCTTCTTTGAACTAATCTTATAGCCTATAGGGGTTGTGTGCTCTTCCTTCATTCTAACAATAGTCCCTGTTTAGAATTTTATCTATATAAGATTAAAAAATGTGGGCTCAAATGGAAGAGAACAGATTTTGATTTTTTATTTATTTTTTCTTTTTTTCTTTTTTGGTGTTTGGGGTGCGGGTGGTGTTGGACTTGATGGATCACAACGGAGTATCCAAGGAAACACATTTTCGGCATATCCTCGGATATTGGGAAAACTTGGCAGTTTGCTGTGTTGTTTTCCCAAATAAAAGAAATGAGGCCTTTTCCGTGGGCTGCAGATTCATCTGTAACTGGACCACTGCCACCGCCTTTACACGGTGCTTGTCAGCGTCGGCCACCACAAGTTTTCGTCTCCCTTCTACCGTTAAATAATGCTACATTTACATAATTTATAAGAGCTGCTTGTACAATAGTGGTAACAAAGAGTCTCAATCCATGTTTCAAGAATCAAACCTTCACACTGCGACTGTTAACAAAACTGAGTATACATCATTTTTGTCTTTTGCACCACTGAGATATGCCCCGAGAGGTATATATAATGTTTTGTTCCTACACATGCTCCCCTCAGCGGGGCCGGATTTCACGTTGATCAGTTGGGAGGGCTTGTAATTTCATTAAAAGAAAACCTTGAAATACAAGAGAAACGGAAAAGACATAAATGAGGATTAAACTCTACGAAGTGAAAGTAACTTTTCTTTTGCTTGAAATTGACATCGGGAGAGAAAACTTTGGTTGGCTAGACAACTAATCCGAAGTTTGATAGAGTCCAAGGGACGTGCCCTGAAAACATAGATCGTCTTCCGAGCCTCTAATGCCCTTTACTAGTTGGTGGTTAAGCGACTTGAAGCTTCTTCTGCTGAAACAGCTAATGTGGCTAGTTGAATGTCTTGCTGCACATAAACTTAATTATGACGGTATCCGGAATACAAATAAAAAAATGTGTATGATATGGCCCATTGAAAGCAACTCGGCCATAATTGCAATCATCTTCAACACCTCCTTCGTGCCAAGCTGATGTTCAGTCGTACCAATTTGGTTCTTGGTAATACCATCCGTCACAAAGATATAAAGACAACTAATGCAAAAAATGTTAAATAAAACTCCTCATATATATATATATAAAATTAACAAGTCTGAATCCACATCAAATATAATTTCATTAACATCCTATATCTAGTTATCTTTGGCTACCAATTTTAAGTCCACTGTTAACGGTTTTTCCTTTTAAAATATGCTGGCATGGCTGGTCGGGAGTACTTTGAAACAATACTAAGAACTTACCCCTACAACCAATAAATATAGTCCGAAAATAAGTCAAAACAGGTAATTGTCACAAATTAGATTAATTAAACACATTTCATGCAACCATTTTTCACTTTCTATAGTGAGCCTTGCTAAAGTGTGTGGCATTAGGAGATCACCTTATGTAGATGTTAAGGCAACTTTGGGTATTCTCTAATCATTAAGAAAGATGCAAGAATTAGAAGTGAATATAGTTAGTACTATCATACTGGCCCTTGCATGCACTTGAGGTGAAGTATAATGTATAATGTTTTGAGCGAGAACATTAGACAATTTGTATATGGCTAGATCCGTGACAAATACACTTTATTGAATAATTATACAAATTGATGACGAAGATAAGGCGATCATTTTGTTCTCTTCCTTGCAGATAAGGATGACATTCGAATTGTCAAAATCAAAAATCGCAGTTAACCGAATTGAATAAGGCAAAATAAATAAATAAATAAAATAAAATCGAACCAATGGCTCAATGGGGTGGATATGATATTTGATTTTAATATCCCGATTCAGGGTGGGAAGGGTATGGTATTTAAGCCCTCGCCCAGCCTCGAAACGATTACCCGTTTAAAAAAAAAATTAATTGGACAATTGGATTTTCCATTATTCTTTCTATGATTCTGTCTCACCTAAAATTCTGGACCATTACCGACCTGCTAAGTCCAAGTAACCCTACACCCTATTACACAATTATTAAACATTTATGAAAATTGTTTGTTAAATTCGGATTTTGCATTTGGGAATTGAGATATTGTTTGCATTTTCATTTGGCATATTGTTTGCTAAATTGGCTTAGTATTGTGTTTTTGTTTTAATTAACTTTTTTTTTCCATAAATCTTTTTTCCCAATTTGACAGTTGGATCTCTAAAAAATTATTTATTTTTGTGGTTATTAACATCCGTACCGAGATAAGAACCAAGTCAAACTGAACCAACTTACATGGTCATGGTGCAGTTATGGTATGACCAAAAAATTGGTGGTTCGGTAATGATTTTAGCTCACCCGACCCGAACCGTTGCCAACCCTACTTGCTGAGGTCGCATGAGACACTATGACCACGTTATTAGTTGAATCTACTTTAACAATGAATGAGATTTCAAATTCTTTGTTAGAGACAACCAACATTACCTAGTCAAGTGGTACTTTGAATGGTAATCAAGTGCTCTTAACAAAGTCTGAAATGAATAGTAGATGTGAATCTTGGGAAGGAATAATGGTAAGAGGAATCGTTCTTAATCTCATTCTAGGGGAGATGTGGAAGATGTGGAGTGTTACTATTGCCATAAGAAGGGACACATTAGAAAAAATTGTGAGGAATTGACAAAGCATCTTGAAGCGAAGGGGAATCGTACGTCTCAAGAGACATCAGATGATACAAACGTAGTTGATTGATCATATTGTTAATGATTTCTATAGTATCACATATTATGATTTTTCAAGTAACTTCAAGATTTTGGATATGTGCATCATTTGTTCCCACATAAGGAATGTGATGCATACTGTGTTACGATGGCTGATAATCACAAACATTATGAGTATTTTGCATGTAATAGTATGATGAATGCAAAGAAAAATTCTGTATCAATAATGAGAGGCAAACATGTTGATGATTTGTATAAGCTAACGAGGAAAACAATTTCAAGAGGAGTTTTCTCGTTGGAGTTGCACCGAGGAGAATATTCTACTATTGCTAAAGGTAGTGAAGGGCCCAAGAAAGGTTAATTATGTGGCTAACATCAATAAGCATGAAGATCAAAGTTCAAGAACGTCAAACAGTAAAGTTATGTTCAATAAGTCATTGAATCCGATTCATGTCTACTACAATTGATTGAGGGATGGTGGCACCTACTAGTGAAAGAGTGTGAAGATGGCTGCGAAAACTGCCGTGAATTGAAGATTTTGATTCAAGGTAGAGATTGTTGTGGTTGACTCAAAATTATACCTTTTGAAGTTCTGGATCCAAGATTGTAATTTCTCTAAAGCAGTAATACCAATCCAACAAGGGAATGCATATGCACATGCGGAAATACGAGAACATATCGTGGCAGACAATAAAGGGAACTAAAAGATATTTTGGCTAGGTTTAACAGGAATTGTGGGGCGGAGGCCCTTGTCTCACTCTTTGGAGTTGTGCTCGGATTACGGGCCCCCTTGAGACCCAAAGTTATGGATTGACGCACAAGGAAAAGACCAAAATTGCGGACAGGGAGCAGCCGTTGAATTAGTACAGATAAATTTGGCTTTAGTGAGAGAAAAGAAAACTAGAAATTAGAGAAATCGGTAGTACTGTGCAGTGAGAAAATCGTGAGATTGGAGAAAATATTGTACAGTTGTGGTTTTTTCAGTTAGTAAAGTATCTTCTCCTGTAGTCCTTAGTGGTTTGTAAACCACGTTAAATTTGTGTTTTCTTTTTCTATTCCGTTTTTGTGTTTTTCGTTTACGCCGCACGTTTGGTAGAAATTTTTTCCCAAGATATGGAAGATGAAGAATTAATAAATACAAGTACTTTTGTATTACAAACTGTCCTCGAAATTGATGCCTCGGATGTTTCAATAAAATGAATATAATTTTGGAATAGAAGAGAAAGGCATTGTGGATTAATTTCCTGGTGAATAATCGTCTAAGATTCTTTGCCTAAGGTTTTGAAATTGATATGTCGAATGTTTTGAATGAAACGGGCCGTGGTTTTGGTATGAAAAAGGCTTCGAGGAGAACATTGTGGATTCGATTGTGAGACAAGATTTTCTATCTTCAAACAACCAATTGGTCAATATTAGGCTGTTGTCTGGTAGGTAGATTGGTGGAAATAATTCATCTTTTTCCGGAGAATTTAGCAATTTTTATGACATTTGTTCATTAGAGTAAGACTATTTTTCTACTGGTGGTTATATTCACACAACTTTTTTTTTCTTACACCATATGTTAATTGCACTTAAGATATTTAATCTTTGCTCATTATATTACTTTTGTTCCTAACGATTTTTCATGTGATTCTTATCTTCAAACTTTCCATTAGTTTATACATTTTGTATTTAATAACCTTTTATGTCCAAAAGTCCATTTTTATGGCTATAACAACTTAATGTTTTCATCATATTTTCAAAAATTAAAAACCACGAAAAAAATATTTTTTTTCCACTTTTCAAAGTATGAAAACAAAATATTTCGATATAAATCATCATCAAGGACGAGACGTCCTAATTAATGGAAGGTTTGAAGATAAGAATTTGATGAAAAAAATGTTGAGAAAATAATTGCTACCACGATCAATTATTAAGGAACTTAACTGCAATTAAAATATAATATATCAAATAAAATTTGTGGTGACAATATAACGATTATTTTCTATATATGCTTTTCCAATTTTCCAATTTCAAGTGAGTATCAAAATTGGATTGCAGATATATTTAATGTTTTTGCCTATATAATGGTTTATCCAATGTCTTTTTTTAACTATTAAAAGAAATGTTTATGGTTTATTAGGAACACTAAATTTACAAATATTGAAACGTTCTTCATTCTTTCAATAAGGAAAACTAATATTTTAAAAAAAAAATCTTTTTTAAAATAAAAAGTAATTAAGGTGCATAACAAATTAATTTTAACTAGTATTTTATAAGTTAAGACTAAACTCATGCATAATCGTGTACAATTTAGTTTAACCTATCATAGATATCGAACATGATGTATGTATTTATATTGAATAATTCTTAGGGTACATTGGGAGGGACATAAGGGTGTCAAAATAGACACTCACCCCCCCCCCCCAATTGGAGCGCAAGAATAACCCATTTATATTTGTGTGCGCGCATGATTAGCTTTAAAATCACTTGTAAGTAGATAATTTATCTTGTTAGTTAAAGTTGAAAATTAATAAATTATTTATTTTGAAGGTAATTTTTAATTAATCCTGACAATATAAGTAATTCTTTTATTTATAGGTAATAAAAAGGTAAATATACGAAAGAGTAATAAGTTTTAACATAATTTATGCTCAGGAAAACATGCTTTAACAATTATCTTGTTCTAGAATTATTAGACTCATGTGATTCCTTCACTCTCAGTATTTTGGGAAAAAATGGTATATTTGATGATCATTCTCATATATATATCTCTATCCATTCTCTCTCCTGCATAGGTCATGAAAGATACTTTACATATATTAATTTCCAAGTAAATTAATCAAAGTAGAGTAGAACTTGTCTAAATGCATGAATGTATAGTAGTTGATTATGAAAACAGTTGGAATATGGTGAAATGACATATATAAAAAGATTGAAAATCAAAGGAAACTAATTGCTACATATAGGTCTATAGTTTCGCAAAAAAATAAAATAAACAAAAGAAAAAATGATGACTCCATCTTTGTATTTGATATACAATAAGTAGTGAATAATACAATAGATAACTTTTTCTTTTTTTTTTTAATACGATTTTATTCAGTTTATCGGACTACCATTAAACATCATACTTGAAGTCCCTGTTGGATAAAGTGTTTATTTATTTATTTGAGATTATAAGTTAGTTAAACTTTTGTTATACACGGGCAAACTTTATAAATCGGTGATATTAAACTTAAACCCAATAATTTTGTTTGATTTGAATCAAGATTAGATTATCTTATTTTTGAAGTATAAAATTTTTTGAATAAAAAGAAGTTATTTATTTATATTTTATCTTTAATTTTCTTAACTAGGTCAAACAATTATACCCATTTCGTAATTCAAACCAATTATATTAAATTAACATTAACTTTATTAATCAATTGAAAATTGAATGGTGGATAATTAATTAGAAAATTCATTACCAAATAAATATTTCTCAACTTATTTTGTTGATTATAAATGAGATTAATACTAATTGCATATATAATTTCAAATATGCATCACTGAGGGAGATATAAGATTTTTCAGAAGTTTATATGATTGTTCGAGGTAAATGTTTGCTCGATCGTACTTAAGGGTTACTTGTGGTTAGATCATCGAGTTTGAAATACATGAATGTTCGGCACCAAAATGAAGCCAATATAACTAAAGTGAACAATTTTATAAATAGCTAGAAATAGTTGTGAATTAGTGAATAATATTTGTAGATCCCACGAAATATGTAAATAAAATATAAGTTGACAGAATATAACATTTATAAATAATAGACAAACATGAGTTTAGTCAACATATGGTATACTCATGTTAACTTGTATTTATCCCTTCTGGTCATCTACATGTATACCAATCACGTATACCTTAAAACTAGCTTAAGGGTGTGCTATGGAATCCTTCAAGAAGCAAGTCGGAAACTCGACGTATGATGATGATAAAGATGACCATGTGAATGAAGTGTAATTAGTTATTTTTTCATTATAAAAATGTTTGGCCTAACTTTGCTGATTATTCATCCCAAAGGATAATCACAAAAAGTAAAACCAAAACTAGCAAAACTTTTTCTCTCTCTCGCTTTGTTTTATCCAAGTCGCCAATGAATTTAGCCAACAAGAAGAGTGGGGGAAATCAATATAAAACACGCACAGAAACACACTGGGACACTGGTACTATGAATCTAGCCAAACTTTGACATTACGGTTGAGCTTTGTAAGATGACGTGTCAGAAGACTCGTAACGCCAAGTCATTCCCCCCCCCCCCCCCCCCCCCCCATTTATGAAATCAATTCACTACGCATTCACATGCCCTGAGGTTGTTTCAGTTCAGTTGATGGATGAAGATGAAGATGTACAGGACAAAGCAAAGGGTAGCATTTTTGAGGTGAAAAGTATTGAAAATCAAAAACCATTGGAGAATTTGATGTTCAGGAATTATAGTTTAAGACGGATTGTTTTAATGGTTTTGTTGACAGTATCACTCTTGGTGTTGCCACTGGTTCTGCCGCCACTTCCTCCGCCACCGCCAATTCTTCTTCTTGTCCCAGTTTTGATCATGGTTTTGCTGATTTTATTGGCCTTTTCACCTTCAAAATTGCCCAATATTCATGTCCATCCTGTGTGATAAAATCTGAGAAAATCCCAGCGGAAAATTCACGTAGGAGTCTAGATCGAGTCACGGTCTCTTATCTAATCCCACGCTTCGTTCTACTTCTATCACCGTTATCAGTGAGACATTTCAACTAATATACTGTGGAAGAATGAAATCTATTTTCTCGATTCTTATGTTTTCAGGTCGATTTGTCTGCAAATCATGCAAGTGATGCTTCTAACTACACCGCTTTGATCAATTTATTTTGATGCATTGTGTATGATATTATATTGTAATTTTCTTCATCATTGTTTGTTATAGTTTATTGCAGTATGATTTAATTGATTGAGATTGTGAGTTTGGTTAGACTATATTACGTCATATTACTACTTTTTTTTTTCTTGCGCAAAATATTGGAAACACTATTTGAACTCAAAACGTTTTCTTTTTTTGTGAAGTAAATAAAATGATTTGAACGGTAAAGCAATTGAAATTTGATATTTGAATTTTCTTGGAAGTTATAGGGGTATTATCTTATTATTTTCACATTGAAATTATCATTTTGTTGCGTGAATTAAGGGGTTGTTTTACAAAGATTTGATAAAAGTATCAACAAATTTTGATTAAAATTCATGAAATATGTAATTGAAAAGTTGTGGGATTCATAAAATGTATAGTTATAATTAAAGTTTTGACAAGTTCAACATTTTGATAATATTTTAGTAAAGTATCAAATAATCACTAATATATCCTTAACAAAATTGTAATGCTAAGATGAAGTTTACTAACAAGAAGTCAAGAATGCTTAAATTTCACCCAATGATCTAATAAGGAAAATTTGATGAAAATACTTTTTCAAATTAGTCCAAAGACAGGACTTCAATTCTTCAAAAACTTTCTGCTCCTATAAATTAATGACGCATGGTCCCTTTTTTAGAATTTTCGGTAAACAAAATTTCAAAAAAAAAAATGTAGGTTCATATAAAAGAAAACAGATTTGTATTAGTGTTTTCTTTTCTTTTTCGGGAACTTGAGGTTTGCAGTGTTTTTTTTCTTTTTTTTTCTCCAAGAAAAGAAATTAGGGTTTATCTGTGGGTTGCAGATTCATCTGTATTTGGACCACCGCCCACCGCCTTTATACGGTGGAGGGTCAGCACCAGCCACCGCAAGTTTTTACTCCCTCTACTATTATAAATGTCCTATATAGATAGTATTTTGACAACCATTAGATTCCAACTGGTATGTCCGCTTTGGAGTTGGCACATATTATGGTTGTCACATGCATGTACGACGTACGGGTACATAATCTAATGTGTATTTAGGTTTCTACTCAAGTGAGAGAGACGTGAAAAAAATTAAAGAGTTCGGTACTAAAAAAGAGCTCTTCACTTACGAATTCGTTGGTAATTAGAAACGAATTATCTGTTAGTAAAATTTATTCACTTTCAATTACGATAATCAGCAACGAATTTTTCGTTGATAACAATGATATTTTTTTACCAACGAATATTTCGTGCATTATGTAACCGTTTAACATTTGAATCTTTATATGTAGGTGACATATCGAATATACCAACGGATTGCATCCGTTGGTAATTAGAAACAGATTATCAGTTGGTAAAAGTAATTCATGTTCAATTACGATAATAAGCAACGAAATTTCCATTGGTAATGATGATATATCTTTACTAACGAATATCCCGTGCCTCATATAATCGTTTAACATTTGGATCTTTCACATACGGATATTCCGTTGATAATTAGAAGTATCATCGAAGTACACCACAAAAAACGACCCAATAAAAGGATGGAGAATCTAGTTTATCATCCTCATGAAGGTACTTGGAGCATTTGAAAGTCCAAATAGCATCACCAACCAATCATAAAGTCCATCCTTACTCTTGAAAGTAGTCTTCCATTCATCCCCAGGCTTAATACGGATCTAGGGATAACCACTGCTAAGATCTATTTTTGAGAAGACCTTAGAACCCTCAAGCATATCTATCATATCCTCCAATCGTGGAATGGAAAACCTGTACTTCACTGTTATCTTGTTGATTGCACGGCTATCAACACACATACGCTACATTCTATCCTTCTTTAGCACTAGAAGAACATGTACTACACACGATCTCATACTTTCTCTTATGAACCCTTTTCTCAACAGCTTCTCAATTTGCTCCCTTAGAATCTCATTCTTCTTTGGACTCATTCTATAATGAGGCAAATTTGAAAGGCTAGCTCCAAGTACCAAATCAATCTGGTGTTGAATATTCCTCATAGGAGGTAACTCATTCGGCAAATCATCGAAAACCAAGTCTTCAAATTCCATCAATATTTATTGTATCTTAGGAGGAACACCCTCATCTTCTTTATTTACCGCAAAAAGCCCCTTAACTACAACTGGATAGAAGTAATCAGATTCTCTTACAGACTCTGTAATTTCCTTCTCATTATTGGTAAGGGTAAGGAAACTCTCAGTTCGTTGATGAATAGACATCTCCGCCTGTGGGAGAGGAACCATAGCAATCTTATGACTACCCCATGAAAAGAGTACTATATTATCACGTACTTTGAGAGTTGAATCCACGTCAAACTGCCATGGACGACCTAATAGGATATGGCAAGCATCCATATCTATGACATCACATATAATTTCACCCTTATAATGCTTACCAATGGAAACAGGTACTTTGCAAATTTCAGCAACTTGAACAGAAGGACCTGTCTTTACCCAACCAAATGAATATGATTTAGGATGGCTCTCAAATGGTAGTTTCAACAAATTCACCAACTTCTTTGACACAAAGTTTTTACAACTTCCATTGTCCAAAATCACTTCACACACTTTATTCTTGATAGAACAAAGTGAATGGAAGATGCCATGATGTTGTCCCTCCTCCTTAGGTGATAAAAGAATTCGTTGCAGTACCAAAGTGAGTCTTTCTACTCCTTCCTCCACAGCAAACTCTACTTCCGTGTACTCATCTTCTACTTCAGTATCTTTTTCCTCATCCATTGCCTCTGATTCCACCAAATTGCCTGCTTCGTCTCAGGACAGTTATAGGAACGATACCCAGGCTTTTGGCATCTATAGCAAATTTCTCCCGTGGGCTTAGCATACGGATTTGCATTATGAGGTGTGTCTTGAGTCTGACTTCCATTCCCAAACTGACTACTGTTGTCAACCTTACTCCTGTTAAAATTGACTGGGGCTTGTTATGGGGCCTTTCCTTTGTCTAAAGGGATGGATGATGATGATTTGACAGGTAATGATTACTTATAAAAAACCATCATCTTATTAGCTTCTATCATCTCCGCTTTAATTACCATGTTAATGGCTTCCTGCAATGTTCAAATATTCTTCATCCCAATTGTATCTTGAATGACCACCTTCAAATCACTGGTATACCTGGCTACCTTTTGATTTTAGATTCTAACCGATTAGTCCATTCCGCCAATTGCTTAAATTCATTGGTGTAGTCCAACACTGTACGATTCCCCAATGTGCATCCAGGTACATACGATATAAAATATGTTCATAATCTGCAAGTAAAAATCGATCCATCAAAGACTGCTTCATCTTTCTTCAAATTTGATTCTGACTCTTTCCCTGTCTCCTTCGAGTATTCTGTAATTGATCTCACCGTACTGTTGTTGTAGATTTCAAACGGAATGCCAACATTTTAACCATCTTGTCCTTTGAAACATTCATAATTTCAAAGAATCTCCCAACTTCTACCAACCAATCCAAAAAGACCTTGATCTTCATGTTTCCAAAGAACGGAGGAATGTCTGCTTTAATCCGATAATCATCAAAGTTATTTCAATTTTGACGATTAGGATGATGCAGCGGTGTTTTGAACTCCTCCCCCGACTCTGATTCATTGTCTTCTACTACATGCCTCCTATTATTTTATCTCCGAACTACAAGTTCAGCTATTCGTTCATTGTTGATTGCCCCCTGTTCATTCATCCTATTGTTTCCAACACCCTGTAGAAGTAATTGACGAATTTCTTCAATCTGAATAATGAGATTGTCAATTCGTTCGTTAAGTCGTCGACTTGTTGCATCTAAATCTACTCTAGTAAATGGTACGTCACCCATATTTATGAATCAATGATATAGAGATAGAAAAGCTGACTCTGATACCACTTGACGCAGCAAAAGAAATGAATTCAAACGAAAACCTTAAAATCACGAAATTTGGAATTCGCCAAATTAAAGAGAAAATAAATTTCACGAATTTTGTTAAATGAATGATAAAATAAAATAAAATAAAATAAAAAAGAAGAACTAACCCCTTATTTATAAGGATTTACATGGAAACATAGTTTAAAACAATTAAAAGTAATGAAAATAAAGTTTAAATAAGCTAGAATTGCAAAAAAAAAAAAAAACACCCAAATAAATGAATTGACAAAAATAGCGCTAAAATTTTAAAAATCAGTTTTCGAGTTCTAAACGAACTTGAATGACTGATATTCATCGTACACCACGACGTAGAGGTGAGTATTATTCCTCTTGTCATTCTCTTTCCAAAATGATTTTATGGGCTCGATCTGAAATTAAGATGTTCTATTTCTACTAGTACTATTTTTCCAATATACCCATTATATCTTATATCCTTAACTCCCCATTTTTATGGCATGATTCTTATTCAACTTTCCTTTAACATTGATTAATACGATTTTACCAGTAATTAAAGCATGATTAATTATCTGCCTTACCTTTTTATATAGACACTAGTTTTCCACCCGTGTAATGCACTGGCTATTTCATTTTTTAAGTAATATCAAAGTGTCAAAATATATATTCATTTCTCTCAATAAATGTACAAATTTGATTAATTGTTTAAAATGATAAATGGAAATGTAATTTTCATATATGACACAATTTTGGCATTAAAATTTTTTTTAAGTTTATTAGGAAATTTTCTAAATGGCATCAAAATTTTTATTAGATTATTTAAAAAATTAATTGATCGAGAGGAAAAAGTAACAATAAGAAAAAAATTCCTAAAAATGATCGAATTTTTTTTATATATAAAATTTTTCAGATGTTAAAATAATCAAGATAAAAAATTGGTTGGCCTCAATTTTGCGTTTCTATAATTGAAATGTATTTTCTGGAGATATGATAAACGTTCTCTTGATAAATGGATTACAAATCCAAATTACTGGAGCTCATAATTTATATATCAAATATTATTTTAGTCTGAGTGGTTATTTTACATATAAAGGATGTATTTGATGATAAATATATTCAATATAATTAAATCGTGTAATTAATTGAATCTTTTTTTTTTTGTGTTCAATAACTAATCGATTTAATGAAAAGTTTTTATTTGCGTGTAATATTTATTTTATGGAAGATTCTGCGATTAAAAATAAAAGAGAGAAAAATGAAAAAAAAATTAATGGAGTCCAACAAAACTGAGTCACGGTATAATATTTTGTCATTTAAATGGTGTTGAGATTTTTATTTAATCACCCAATTTTGATATATTTGAATTTAAACCTCCAAAATCTATATACATCGAAAATACTCAATTTAAAAAAAAAAATTAATTCTTTTCTCTTTATGATAAAACTTAATTTTTGCAATTTTAATTAAATATTATTTATATATTCTTTATTTAATTTTCGTAACTTTCTTTTGTTTAATTTTTTTTGTTTTTATTATATATTTTCTTTAAATTGTTTTAAAATTTCTTTTTCTTCATATTTTAGATAATTTTTTGTTCAATTTAAAATTCATTTTGAAAAGAAATTTAAAATCCCAAACCGGTTTTGTACTATTTGCATTTTTCCTCTTTTTTAAACGTTATACTACTTTATTTTGACTAAAAAAAGAATTGCAGACAAAAATTAAAAAAAAAAGTTATTATAAATTTTTTTAATTAAATTGAATAAAAAATATTTTACAAAGTAAAATATATTTTCAAACAAATTTCAAAAAAAATATAATAAAAACAAAAAAAATTAAACAAAAGAAAGTTATGAAAACTAAATAAAAAAATATACAAATATTATTTATTTAAAATTGAAAAAATTAAGTTTTATCATAAAAAGAAATTTAAAATCGAAAAAAAATTTATATGACAAACTAAACAAATGAAAAAAATAAAAAAATTGGAGAGTTTTGGAGAAAACTCTTACTATTATGGAGAGAAATTTCTCTATTCTCTCCGTGTTATGGAGAGACTCATTCCATTTTTTTTAATTTTTTTTGTTAATTAAATAAATACTTTTTTAATTAAAATTCTTTTTAATTCTTTTTCCTTATGATAAAACTCTATTTTTCAATTTTAATTAAATGATTTTTATATATTTTTTTATTTAATTTTCGTAAATTTCTTTTATTTACTTTGTTTTGTTTTTATTATATATTTTTTGAAAATTATTTTCAAATTTATTTTTTCTTCATATTATAAATAATTTTTTGTTCAATTTAAAATTCTTTTTGTTTTATGATAAAATGTAATTTTTTCGATTCTAATTAAATAATATTTATTTTAATTTTAATTATTTCAATTTAATTAAAAAAACATTATAATGACTTTCTTTTTAATTTTTGTGCGTAATTCTTTTTTTGTTCTTTAATTAGTTAAATCATATAATTTTTATTAATTAAATATCTTGCCTCCATATAAATATTATTTAATCCTTGTCTCCAACTTACTGAAGAAAGAAGCAAAAAGTTTCAAACAAAATTAAGGGAAAAGTAAATAGGTAAGAAAATCAAAAGAAGAATATATAAATATTATTACTTGTTATGACATTGTTCTTTAGGGAGTCGTGCCTGGTTACTGTTTGCCATTTTGTTCTTTTTTTTAAATGTTATATTACTTTATTTTGACTTAAAAAAGGGTAAAAAATCATTGTAAAGTTTTTTTTAGTTAAAATTGAACAAACAAAGTTTATGAAGAAAAAGATATTTTTTAAAATAATTTTAAAAAAACATAATAAAAAAGTAAATAGAATAAAGTTATGAAAATTAAATGAAGAATATATAAATATTATTTAATTAATTAAAATTAAAAATATTAACTTTTTTCATAAAAATAAAAGAATTAAAAATAATTTTAAATTGAAAAAATGTAAACAAATAAAATTTTTTTTGGAGAGCTCCTTGTTATGGAGAGGAATTTTTCCTTTTGTTTCCATTATTTATTTATTTATTTATTTTGTTTTATTTATATTGCTTATAATTTTTTAATTTTTTTGTCGATAAAATTATTTTTTTCTATTTCAACCAAATATTATTTAATTAATTTTGGTATCTTTCCTTTGTTTAATTCATTATACATATTTTTAAAATTGTTTTAAAATTTCTTTTTCCTTCATATTATAAATAATTTTTTTCCAATTTAGAATTCTTTTTGATTTTTTTCATTTTATGATATAAAATAATTCTTTTTTTAATTTAAGCTTTATCAATGTTCATAATTAATATCCCAACTTTAAAATTTATCAAGTAACAACAAAGACAAAGCTCAATTAATTATCTTAATATCTTTTCTATGTTATATACTCAATTACATCATATTTTCACCTGCACTACATCATCATCATCATTATTATTTTATATATTTTTTTTATTTTATTATTATTAATCTCTCGGTGTTATGGAGAGTTTTTCTCCACAACATTGAAGGTGACACAGAGCTCCATTTTTTTAAAATTTGTTTTGTTCATTATATAAATTTTTTATGATTTTAAATTCTTTTTAATTAAATAATATTTATATATTCTTTATTTAGTTTTTATTATATATTTTTTAAAATTTCTTTTTATTCATATTATAAATAATTTGTTTCGATTCAATGTTCTTTTTGTTTTATGATAAAAGGTAATTTTAAAAAGGAAAAGAAATTTAAAAAAATGAGAAAATGTAATTTTAAAAAGGAAAACGTAATAAAACTAGAAATAAAATATTATTTAATTAAAATTGAAAAATAAAATTTTATCATAAAGAAAAAAATAAAAGAAATTTTAATTTGACAGAAAATATTTAAATGATGAACAAAACAAATAAAAAAAAGGAAAAAAAATTGGACCAGGTTATGGAGAACAAATTTCGAAAAAAAAATATAATAAAAACAAAAAAATTAAACAAAAGAAATTTATAAAAATTAAATAAAGAATATATAAATATTATTTAATTATAATTGAAAATATTAAGTTTTATTATAAAATGAAAAGAATTTTAAATAGAATAAAATTTGTATGATGAGCAAAAAAAAAAAAAAAGGTTATTATAAAGTTTTTTAATTAAAATTGAACAAAAAGTATTTTACAAAGAAAAATATATTTTAAAACAAATTTCAAAAAAAAAATAATAAAAACAAAAAAAATTTAAACAAAAGAAAGTTACGAAAACTAAATAAAAATATATAAATATTATTTAATGAAAAATTGAAAAAAATTATGTTTTATCATAAAGAGAAAAGAATTAAAAAGAAATTTAAAACCGAAAAAAAAATTTATACGATAAACGAAACAAATTAAAAATAATAAAAAACAAAAAACATGGAGAGTATCTCTCCATGACACGGAGAGTTTTGGAGAAAACTCTTAGTATTATGGAGAGAAATCTCTCCATTGTTTCTCTCCATAACACGAAGATTCTCTCTGTGTTATAGAGAGACTCATTTCATTTTTTTTAAATTTGTTTTGCTCATTAAATAAATACTTTTTTTAATTAAAATTCTTTTTAATTCTTTTTCCTTATGATAAAACTTTATTTTTTCAATTTTATTTAAATAATTTTTATATATATTTGTTATTTAATTTTCATAAATTTCTTTTGTTTACTTTGTTTTGTTTTTATTATATATTTTTTGAAAATAGTTTTCAATTTTCTTTTTTCTTCATATTATATATAAGTTTTTGTTCAATTTAAAATTCTTTTTTTTCAATTTTCTTTTTTCTTCATATTATATATAAGTTTTTGTTCAATTTAAAATTCTTTTTATTTTATGATAAAACGTAATTTTTTCAATTCTAATTAAATAATATTTATTTTAATTTTAATTATTCCAATTTAATTAAAAAAATTATAATAAATTTCTTTTTAATTTTTGCCTATAATTCTTTTTTGCTCTTTAATTAGTTAAATCATTTAATTTTTATAAGTTAAATATCTTGCCTCCATATAAATATTATTTAATCCTTGCCTCCAACTTATTGAAGAAAGAAGTAAAAAGTTTTAAACAAAATTAGGAGAAAAAGTAAATAGTTAAGAAAATCAAAAGAAGAATATATGAATATTGTTACTTGTTGTGGCATTGTTCTCTATGGAGTCGTGCTCGGTTACTGTTTGCCATTTTGTTTTTTTTTTAAAATGTTATATTACTTTATTCTGACTTAAAAAAGGGGAAAAATCATTGTGAAGTGTTTTTTTAGTTAAAATTGAACAAAAAAATTGATGAAGAAAAAGATATTTTTTAAAATAATTTTAAAAAATATATAATAAAAAAATTAAATGGAAGAAAGTTATGAAAATTAAATGAAGAATATATAAATATTATTTAATTAATTAAGATTAAAAATATTAACTTTTTTCGCAAAAATAAAAGAATTAAAAATAATTTTAAATTAAAAAAAAATGTAAACAAATTTAAAAAAAATAAAATTTTTTTGGGGAACTCCTCTCCATAACATGGAGAGCTCCTTGTTAATGAGAGGAATTTTTCCATTTGTTTCCATTATTTATTTATTTTTGTTTTATTTATATTACTAATAATTTTTAGAAAAATTTTGTTGATAAAACTTATTTTTTTCAATTTCAACCAAATATTATTTATCTGATTTTGGTATCTTTCTTTTGTTTAATTTATTATACATATTTTTAAAATTTCTTTTTCCTTCATATTATAAATAATTTTTTTCCGATTTATAATTCTTTTCAATTGTTTTCGCTTTATGATATAAAATAATTCTTTTTTTAATTTAAGCTTTATCAATGTCCATAATTAATATCCCAACCTTAAAATTCATCAAGTAATAACAAAGACAAATCTCAATTAATTATCATGATATATTTTCTACGTTATATACTCAATTACAACATATTTTTCACTTGCATTACATCATCATCATCATCATAATTATTTTATATATTTTTTATTTTATTATTATTAATCTCTCCGTGTTATGGAGAGTTTTTCTCCACGACATGCAGAGTAACACGGAGCTCCATTTTTTTTAAGATTTGTTTTTTTCATTATATAAATATTTTTTTGATTTTAAATTATTTTTAATTAAATAATATTTTTATATTCTTTATTTAGTTTTTATTATATTTTTTTTAAAATTTTCTTTTTATTCATATTATAAATAATTTTTTTCGATTCAAAATTCTTTTTGTTTTATGATAAAACGTAATTTTGAAAAAAAAAAGAAATTTAAAAATATGATAAAACGTAATTTTAAAAAGGAAAACGTAATTATTTGTAATATGAAGACAACGAAATTTAAAAAATTATAAAAAAAAAAAATCAAACTAGACAAAATGAAAGTTACGAAAAATAAATAAAGAATATATAAATATTATTTAATTAAAATTGAAAAAATAAAATTTTATCATAAAGAAAAAATAAAAGAAATTTTAATTCTACAAAAATATTTAAATTATGAACAAAACAAATAAATAAAAAAGGAACAAAAGAAAAAAAAAATTGGACCATGTCGCGGAGTACAAATTTTGGAAAAACAAATATAATAAAAACAAAAAAACATTAAACAAAAGAAAATTACAAAAATCAAATAAGGAATATATAGATATTATTTAATTAAAATTGAAAACATTAAGTTTTATTATAAAGAGAAAAAAATATTAAATAGAAAAAAATTTGTATGATGAGCCAAAAAAAAAAAATCTCTCCAATTATCTCCGTGTTATGAAAAAAATCTCTCCTTAACACGAAGAAAATTCTCTCCATAACTCCATAACACAGAGAGATCTCTCCATCATGTTAAAGAGAGTTTCTCAATTTTTTTTTATTTTTTTCATCATATAAATATTTTTTTATGTATAATTCTTTTTAGTTCTTTTCTCTTTATAACAAAACTTAATTTTTTCGATTTTAATTAATTAATATTTATATGTTCTTTATTTATTTTCGTAAACTTTATTTTGTTTAATTTTTTTTATATTTTTTAAAATTGTTATAAGATTTCTTTTTAAAAAGAATTTTAAATTGATTAAAGAATCCATTAGTGGGAAAAAAAAGGGCAATATGGATATTTCTCTCATCTCTTCCACTTTGGGTCGGGTTGTAATGTCGCCCAATATTTAATATTTTCAAATTTAATTAAATAATATTTATATATTCTTTATTTAGCTTTCGTAATTATGTTTTTTTTTTAATTTGTTTTGTTCATCATATAAATA
This sequence comes from Olea europaea var. sylvestris, assembly GCF_002742605.1. Taxonomy (NCBI): domain Eukaryota; kingdom Viridiplantae; phylum Streptophyta; class Magnoliopsida; order Lamiales; family Oleaceae; genus Olea; species Olea europaea. The sequence goes on from NC_036238.1 coordinate 30,506,931, forward strand.
TATTTTTCTCAATTTAAAATTCTTTTTAGTTCTTTTATCTTTATAATAAAACTTAACTTTTTCAATTTTAATTAAAAAATGTTTATATGGAGGCAACGTATTTAATTTTAATTATTATATAATTTTTTATTATAATAATCTTTGTAATTATCTAATTTGATACTCTATTCATGAATGCTACCATCACTATTAATTTGTTTTGTTTTGGAAAGAAAATGAATCGACGCAATTAGGTAGCACGCTGTTTTTGACTTTTTGTCAAGGTGGAGAGATATTTTGTCTACATACAAAAAGGCCATTGAACCCTTAGTGTAAGAGTTTTTTCTTTAAAAAAATCAATTATTTTATTAATGTTTATTATATTTTCGCGACAATTTTCTCAATATAATTTACATCATTTTTAAAAAATATATATATAATGTGGTATGACTTCAGAACGTAAAAATTCAAATCAGACAAAACAGCAACACCACACACGTGTTGGAAGACCATTAGTAGTGATTTCAGGAGTGAAGTGAGATATTATGGAATATTCAAGGGTAAAATTAGGTAAAGGAGAGTTTTGTTTTCTTTTGGAAGGAGAATGAATCAAACCCTTTATCTAGCACACAATTTTTTATTTTTTGTCATGAGAGATATTTTGCCTAAAATCAAAAAGGCCATTAGACCCTTAGTGTAATAGTTAATATGCGAGGGGGTTGAGGGTAAAACGGGAACATCTAAATACATCATGAATGAACAGTAAACGGTCGATTCCCTCTTTTTAAGATGGTAGTGATTTTAATTAATAATTAAGATAAGTAGTGATTTGTTAATTGTTTGAGGACAAAATGAGAAATGAAAATACTTCAGAAATGAATAGTAAATGGCATGTTGGCAATTAAGAGAGGAAAAAGTAACAATAAGAAAAAAATTCCTTAAAATGATCGAATTTCTATTATATATAACAAATTTTCAGATGTTAAAATAATCAAAATAAAAAATTAGTTGGACTCAATTTTGTGTTGCTATAATTGAAATGTATTTTCTGGGAATATGATAAATGTTCTCTTGATGCATGTATTAAAAACTCAAATTATTGGAGCTCATAATTTATATATCAAATATTATTTTAACATGAGTGGTTATTTTACATATAAAGGAATTATTTGATGATAACTATATTCAATATAATTAAATCGTGTAATTAGTCGAATCTTTTTTTTATTATTGTTCAATATCCAATCGATTTAATGATTTTTTTTAATTTACATGTAATATTATTTTATAGAAGATTCTGCGATTGAAAATAAAAGAAAAAAAATGAGAAAAAATTTTAATGGAGTCAAACACAAGTTGAGCCACAGTATAATATTTTGTCACTAAATGGGATTGATATTTTTATTTAATCACCAAATTTTGATATATTTGAATTTAATCCTCCAAATTTTATATACATCTAAAATATTCAATATCGTCAAATAAATTAATCGACATCTTTTTGACTAAGTATTATATATTTTCAACATTGTGTGAAGTTTTACTTTGATTTATTGCAACTACCTTTAGGAAATAAACAGTATACATAATCCAATATATTCTGTGTCCCATTATATAAGGGTAAAATAGATTTGTATAAAATAATATATCAATCACCAAGGAAAAAAGGAAATTATATTGAGAAAATTGTCGTGAAAAAATAATAAATATTAATAAAATAATTGATTTTTTTTTAAAAAAAAGGACGAGTTATACGCATTTTTTAATACTCACATTTGATGGAAGTTTAACTATTTTCAATATTCATTTAGATCATTTGATGTATTTATTATATAGTTCTCGAAATCAATTTTGAGAGAATTTAGAAGATTTATAAAGATTTATGATAGATTTTTATTAAAAAAAAATAATAATAAATCTCCTAGTGAAAAGAAAAAGAAAAAAATTGAAACAAAAAATATCAATCACCTTATAAAAAAAAATTTGACACTGAGTATCATCTCAAAAAAATAAAATAAAATAAACGCCTGACGGAGCAACTCCGTGCATCACGGAGCATTTGTTCCGTGATGTAGGAGCCAGGAGCAAAATTGCTCCGTGATGCGCAGAGTTACTCTATTGGTTTTTTTTTTTTTTTTTTTGGTCAAATTTTTTTTCATTAGGTGATTTATTTAATTTTTTTATAAAAATATACCATAAATCTTCTATATTCTCTCGAGATTGATTTCGAGAACTATATAATAGATACATCGAATGATCTAAATGAATATTGAAATATAGTTAAACGTACATCAAACGTGTGTGTTAAAAAATGCGTATAACTCGTCCATTTTTCTTTAAAAAAGTCAATTATTTTATTAATGTTTATTATTTTTTTGCAACAATAATTTTTAACATCATTTAGAAAATTTCCTAATGAATTTTTAAATTTTTTTAATGTCAAAAGAAACATCATTTAAAAAATTAAGAATTTCAATAATAAGCTAACTATAAATTTATCGATGATTGTACGGTAGTCGAATGCATATATCTTCTATATTCTCTCGAAACTCGAGAACTATGTCATAGACACATTGAATGATCTAAATGAATATCGAAAATAGTTAAATGTACATCAAACATATGTGTTAAAAAATGCGTATAACTTGTCTTTCTTCTTTAAAAAAAATCAATTATTTATTTATGTTTATTATTTTTTTGCGACAATTCTTATACGAAAATATTATGTGGTATGACTCAACTACTTTTTTTTTGGACGTAAAAATTCAAATCAGGCAAAATAACATCAATAAATAGGGCCCACGTCAAGACCAAAAAAAGCCAAATGCTTGTGTGCTGTTAGTTTTCTTACCATAAAATTGCTACAGTATTAAAAGATGGCTTTCTTACCACACACAGATAAAGTAACTGCGGTATTAAATCAGTTCAGCATACATTCATTTTTTTTATCCGATAAATAAGTCCCCGTTTGACCCCCATTAAATTAAATTTTATTTTTCTCTTTCCTATTTTCAATCACACTATCTTTCGTAAAATAATACATATTACACATAAATTGAAAACTTTTTCTTTAGTTTTCAACCACTCATTAAAAAAAAAAAAAAAAACTATTTCACCCATTTTAATTTGGAAAAATGGGGGCCAAACAGGTGCTAAATTTGTATTCGATCAAAAAAATTAGTAACTTTTGAGTCCACCTTTTTTGACTATTTGACTATATATTTGCTCTATCTTCTCTTGTACATGTCACGAAGCAAGACTCTCCATCCTTTTTTATAATTTTTTTTTTAAATTTTTGAGCCAACCTTTTTGGATTATTTGGCTACATATTTGCTCTATCTTCTCTTGTACGTGTCACGGAGAAAGTATTTAAAGTACGTCTACACTCTTTCAGTCACTTGAGACCCACTAGTGAGAGGGGTCGGTCAAAAATTTCGTCTGAAAACTCTCTCACACAGAGACCAAAAAAGGGAAAAGATGATTGAAATATTCATATTGTTTTTTTTTTTTTCCACAGTGGGCCTCTTTATTGAACAGTCCATTTAAGGGTAAGATGAAAAGGGAAAATACGTCTCAAATGAACAGGATTCGGAGGATTCACTCTTTTAAGGTAGTAGTGATTTCAAAATGGTCCAAATTTTAAGGTTATATATGTAAAGTCCACTATAATGTACTTCCAATTCTATAACAGAAAATTTATTATAGGAAAATAATCAAATTCTAAAGTGCCATGAGATAGGGTTAATGTAATAGTTATCGGACCCAATCTGGTGATTGACTTGGCCAAAATTCTGAGTCGTTGAAGAAGTTTTTGATGAAAATTTTCATCACGATATTCGTCATTAAGCAATTTCAAGTAATACATTTACTTTTACTTTCATTTCCCATCGATAACATTCAGCTAAATCCTTTCCACCCCTGTTCTTTGTTTTGCACATTAAACTTGTTGACCAAAAATAAATTAAATTATAGATTTTTGGATCAAATTACTTATTCTAGGTCATTTTTTACAGCCATGTTATATGACCTTAACGTTAGTATTTGGCATTAGTTTATGTTATGGACTTGAATGGAGTTACCTAAGTTAATAACTTTAGTGGTGAATAAGTGAATAACTTTTTTAAGTATGACTGTTTGATGAAAACTGCGCTAATATCTAATATCATATTATTATCATACTGTATATGCACACATTTTGGTTTGAGAAGAATTTATAAATAAATAAAAATGGAAGAAGGATAAATGGATAGTTAGTGTGAGTCCATTAAAATGTATGATTAAAAATAAAATTTGATATTTTATAAATTTTGTCAAATGAAGAGGGGGAAAAAATCATTCAATTTTATATTATAAAATATCTATTCGAATGACTAGCTTGCTTCTAAGTTAAAAAATGCGTGTTTTCACGTGACCTGGTAACACTTTGCTCGAGCAAATGTGTGACAAAACTAACTTGAGCTCGGGCATGCCTTGAATTAATATATTATTATTAAATTATTTCCTCAATAAATTATACTTAGCACGTGGTCGCCTTGCAGTCTGTGTGTGTTCTTCAAAAAAAAAAAAAAAACTGATTATTTATCTCCTGATAGGAAAATAGACTAACCTCAACTGTCATTAATATCTTTTATTTCAAGAATAATTTATTAAAAAATAGCTGAATCTATATGGTGTTACAATTGATGATATATGGCGGATTTGAATTTTCTAATTAAGTTAAATGTTAATTAATGAGATGGTCAGACTTTTTTCCTTTTAAATTTCTCCTGGTTTGTGATAGTTTACTTTTATAATATAATATGTTTAATCGAGTTGTGTTGATTCTAATACATTAAGTAAGTTTTCAGTATTCTAAGATGTTCAATTTTAATCATGCTATATAAATAAATAAGACTTTCACTTATCGAAATCTAGGTTTTTCTCAACTCAGGATCAACAAGATAAACTTTAGAAATAAGATTTTAACTTCTCTTTATTTCTCAATTGAGAATAATAGCATATGAACTATGTTTTTAACAATTTTAGGGCTGCAGAAATTACAGAATTAGTATTCAATAGCCATGCACATATTGTCTTGTTCATTTAAAAAAAATATTTTTAGCAAAGCAAACGACAAATATTTCTATAACAAAAGAGAAAATAAAACTTTCAATTAAAAAAAAAAATTTGTTTGATTCTAAATTCCTTATTCTTATACTAACCAATAACCAGGAAATATTTTTTTATTTATAGAACAAAAACAATTAAAAATCCATTTATATTGTGTTGGAGTCAAACCCTGTTCGCCTATTTAATGCTTCCATAATTTGATTTGTGATGAAACCGTGTTTTATTAAACACGACTTAGTAAGTTTTGACACTTTACTGGATGGCCAACACGTGGATTATTTCTGGACGTTGGATTAAACCGTTTCATGTGCCTTTTGTTAAATGGCTGGAGCCTTCTGAAACGTAAAAAATGAACCCTTTATTTTTGCTCTCGACTCTAGGGTTTTCAGAGAGAAAAGGATTGGCGATTTGAGAGAGGCTGATTTTCTTTGAGTGATTCTTGTGTAAAATCTCTGATTTTACACTAAGTATAGTAAGATCTTCCTTCGATTGTTGTATTCTGTGTGATTGGTGAAGAAATCTGAGTGATTTCTCTATTGTATCATTTGGTGGTGTTTGAAGGTTTTGTGGGTTAAGATCTGAGTGAATCTCTGTAGACCTGTTGCTGTACTTGAGAGATAAGTCTCATTTTCATCTCTATGAACGTTCTGTAAATCTGTTGCCATTTTTGGCTATTTAGTGCAACCGAACACAATCCAAATCTTTGGATGCTCAACAGGGGATGTAGGCGTTAGATGTGGTCACCGAACATCCGGGGCTTAGGTCGAAATAATTCCTTTGTGTTCTTTTAATTTTCTGCAATTTATTTCTGTTCGATTGAGGTTTTCTTGTTTCTCAATTTTAATATCATGTGGTCCTGTCCTAACAGTGGTATCAGAGCTACGGCCAAAGGAACAAGATACTTGGATCTTAGAGAAATTGGTGGACCTGCAACAATCCTGAATTTTTTGAACTGCCAAAAAGGCAGATTGAGAACAATACGAGTTATTCAACTCGCTCGGTGAGATCTTTTTTAATTTTCTGTAAATTAATTTTCAAAAACTTGAGTTTCCTAAATTTCCCTTGATTCTTTTGGTGCACCGTTGAAATCCCCTGGAGACTAATCTTTGTCCAGTGGCTCCTGCGAGGCCCCTGGAATCTGAGATAAATCAAGCACGGGTGTGCACTTGGAGAATCTTATTGGAGAGAACTGTGAAACCTTGAATTCAGTCTTTGTGATTGTTGTCTGTTAATTGATCTTGCCTATTTTTTCTTCTAATATTGCGAGAATTGTGAAACTTTGTATTACTGTGTGTTCTATTGTATTTCAAACTTGATACAAATTGGCATTTCTTGACTTCCTGGATAAACTACTATAAGTCCAAATTGATCTTGCATAAAAAATTTTCTGCACTATGGCTACTGCTAAATTTGAAGTTAGTTAGTTTGATGGAAAAATTGATTTTGATATGTGGAGTCAGAAAATGAGAGCAATTTTAATGCAAAAGAAATGTGCCAAGTCTTTAGATGATTCGTGGCCTGAGGGCATAGCTCCTAATAAGAAATCTGAACTTGAGGAAATTGCTTGGAGTACCATATTTCTGTATTTGTCTGATAATGTGATTAGAGAGGTAGGTGAAACTACTACTGCCTCTGATCTTTGGGTAAAACTTAAGGCTAAGTATGAGACCAAAACCACTACAAATAAATGTTTTCTTCTAAAACAGTTTTTCTCCTTTAAAATGGATCCTGCAATTGACATAGAAGAGAACCTATGTAAGTTCACAAAACTTACCCAAGACTTGGCTAATTGTAATGAAAAACTTTCAAAAGATCAATTAGCTGTAGTTTTGTTAAACTCCATAAGTGACAAGTACAAGGACATTAAAGTTGCCCTTGAATATGCCAATGCTTTAAGGAATAAAGCTTTAAAAATTAAGGCTGAGTCAAGTAACAGTCATATTGGAACTAGTTTCCTAACCAAAGGAAAATATTTTGAAAAACCCACACAAGATTTTAAGTTTTCAAAAACTAATAGGAGATGGGTTGACAGAAATAATACCAAGAATAATGCAAAAGGTAAAAAATGCTATTATTGTGGTAAACTTGGTCACTTTGGAAAAGATTGTTTTAAAAAGAAAAATGATTCAAAAGAAAAAAGCCTTGATGGAAGCAATGCACTGGCCTATGATAAAACTAAAACATAAAATGTTTTTGTGTTAGTAAGTGCTGAAAAATGCCTAAGTAATGAATGGATACTTGACTCAGGATGTTCTTTTCATATGTGCCCCAACAAAAACTGTTTTATAAATTTAGAAAGAACCAAAGGGGGATAGGTTATAATGGGAAACAACTTTGCATGTAAAGTGAGTGAAATTGGGATTGTCAAATTATCACTAGAAAATGGTAATGTTTTGTTTCTAGAAAACACAAGACATGTCCCAGATTTGGAAAGAAAATTAGTGTCCTTGGGAATGTTAGATGACAAGGAGTTTAACATAATTATGGGTCAATGACATATAAAATTTTTTAGGGAAAATGACTTGGTCACTTCAGCCCTAAGAAACATGGCCTTTATTGTCTGAATGCAAAACCTTTGCTTGGATTAACTGCTTCTGTTGTATCTGAAAAATTTACCTTGGCAAAACTGTGGCATGAAAGGCTTGGTCATATTGGTAAAAAGGGTTTAAATATTTTGCAATCAAAAGGTGTTTTTGGAAAACATAATCTTGGTGATTTTGGCTCCTGTGAACATTGTATTTTGGGAAAGAAAGCCAAACTTCCTTTTCAAAGTGGAATTCATAAGTCCAAACAAAGACTTGAATATTGCATGCTGATCTGTGGGGTCCTGCTTTTGTCTTTACTTTAACTGGTTTTAAATATTTTTTTACTAATAGTTGATGATTTCTCAAGAAAAATTTGGGTTCATCTACTAAAGTCTAAAGATGAGACATTTTTTGCTTTTAAGGACTGGAAAATTCAAGTTGAAAATCAGATTGATCTTAAAATAAAATATTTAAGAACTGATAATGGCTTGGAATTTTGCAATTCTCAATTTGATAATCTTTGTACAGAATATGGCATCATGAGATACAAAACTGTTCCACACACACCATAACAAAATGGAATGGCTGAAAGAATGAATAGAACTATGTTAAATAAAGTTAGATGCATGCTATTAAGCTCTGGACTGCCTAAAATGTTTTAGGGTGAAGCAGTTAAAACTGTAGCTTATCTGATTAATAGAAATCCTACTAGTGCACTAAACTTTGCTATTCCTGAAAATGTGTGGTCAAATAGTCCTGTAAATTACTCTTATCTAAAAATATTTGGTTGTGCTGCCTATGCTCATCAAAATGTTGGTAAACTAGAACCAAGATCATTAAGTGTGTCTTCTTGGGTTATGATGAACATGTTAAAAGGTACAGATTATGGGTTAAATTTGAAAAAGGTTAGAGAGTAATAATTAGAAAGGATGTAGTCTTCAATGAATCCTCATGTCTTGAAGGAAAAGAAAATATTTTGACTGAAAAAAATGTTCAAATTGAGGTGGAGCCTTCCTGCAGTAACCAGAATATTTATGTAACTACTGCAGAAGAAAATGAAAATGAAGAACATGTTATTTTACTTGAAACTGAAGATGAAACTGAACATATTGAAGAGGCTGATTCTACAACTCTTCCCTTTGATGAGTATCAACTCACAAGAGATAGGGAGAGAAGGCAAATCAGACCCTCCACTAGATTTGATAGTGACACCTTTGTATCCTTATTTACCTACCAAGACCTCACTGAAAATGAGTCAAACACTTTTGAAGAAGCCATGAAATGTAAAGAAAGAAAAAATTAGAAGATGGCCATCGAAGATGAAATGTCTTCACTCCTTAAAAATAAGACATGGATACTAGTTGATAAGCCCAAAGGACAGAAATTAATTGATTGCAAGTATATTTATAAAATAAAATTTGGAGAAGGTGATGATAAAAACATTAGATATAAAGCTAGACTTGTAGCAAAGGGTTTCACACAAAAAGAAGGTGTGGATTATACTGAAATTTTTTCTCCTGTTGCTAAGTATGTTACTATCAGATGCTTACTTGCACTTGTTACACAATTTAAACAGGAACTTGATCAACTAGATGTTAAAACTGCTTTCCTTTATGGAAAATTAGATGAAATAATATACATGAGACAACCAATTGGTTTTGAGGAAGGTGATCCTGAAAACACTGTTTGTTTGTTAAAAAAATGCTTGTATGGCCTAAAGCAGGCACCTAGGCAGTGGTACAAAAGATTTGACACTTTTGTCTTGAAACTTGGATTTAAAAGAAGCCAATATGATACTTGCTTGTATTGCAAAGGTAGTAGAGTTGAAAACTCATTATATCTGATCCTGTATGTGGATGATATGTTGTTGGCTAGTTCTGATATATCAAAAATTGATGATATTAAATCAAAGTTAAGTTCTAAGTTTGATATGGAAGACCTTGGTGCTGCTAAAAGAATATTGAGCATGCAGATTTGGAGAAACAAGGATAAAAATATGTTATTTTTAAATCAATGTGACTATGTGTCTAAAATATTGAAAAAACTCAACGTGCATGATTGTAAGCCTGTAACACTGCCTCTTACTAGTCATTTTAGATTGTCTTCTGAATTTTGTCCTAAATCTGAAGATGAATATGCTAGAATGTCAAAAATTTCGTATGCTAATGTAATTGGTTCTGTGATGTATTTGATGATATTTACCAGACCTGATCTTGCATATAGTATTAGCATTTTAAGTAGATTTATGAGTAACCCTGGTGAAGAATATTGGTATGCCTTAAAATGGTTATTGAAATATCTTAAGGGATCATTAAATTTAGGCTTAATGTTTAAATCAGATAAAAATGGAATAAGTTTAAAAGGGTATACTGATTCTGATTTTGCTGGAAATAGAAATAACAGAAAATCAACCTCATCTTACTTTTATACACTGTGTGGTACTGCTATCAGTTGGAAATCTCAACTTCAAAAAGTTGTGGCTTTGTCCTCTACTGAGGCAAAATATATAGCTGCAACTGATGGTGTTAAAGAAGGAATATGGTTAAATGGTTTATTGTCTGAAATGGGTTTTAATGATAACCACATTGTACTGTTTTCTGATAACCAAAGTGCTATTCACCCAAGTAAAAATCCCATGTTCCATGATAGATCTAAACATATTGATGTTAAATATCATTTTATAAGAGATATAATCTCGAAAGGTGAAATTAAGATTGAAAAAGTTTCTACTCAATTTAATCCATCTGATATGGGTACAAAAGTAATTCCTTTAAACAAATTCTTAACCTCCTTAAAACTTTTATCTGTTAATTCTTTGTGATTCTTATACAGGCGTAAGATTATGCTCCTGGCTGCACTAATAGCTCAAATTCTAGCAGCAAGGTGGAGATTGTTGGAGTCGAACCTTGTTCGCCTATTTAATGCTTCCATAATTTGATTTATGATGAAACCGTGTTTTATTAAACACGACTTAGTAAGTTTTGACACTTTACTGGATGGCCAACATGTGGACTATTTCTGGCGTTGGATTAAACTGTTTCATCTGCCTTTTGTTAAATGGCTGGAGCCTTCTGGAACGTAAAAAATGAACCCTTCATTTTTGCTCTCGACTCTAGGATTTTCAGAGAGAAAAGGATTGGCGATTTGAGAGAGGTTGATTTTCTTTGAGTGATTCTTGTGTAAAATCTCTGATTTTACACTAAGTATAGTAAGATTTTCCTTCGATTTTTGTATTCTGTGTGAAAGGTGAAGAAATCTGAGTGATTTCTCTATTGTATCATTTGGTGGTGTTTGAAGGTTTTGTGGGCTGAGATCTGAGTGAATCTTTGTAGATCTGTTGCTGTACTTGAGAGATAAGTCTCATTTTCATCTCTCTGAATGTTCTGGAAATCTTTTACCAGTTTTGGCTGTTTAGTGCAATCGAGCACAATCCAAATCTTTGGATGCTCAACGGGGGATGTAGGTGTTAGATGTGGTCGCTGAACCTCTGGGGCTTAGGACGAAATAATTTCTCTATGTTCTTTTAATTTTCTGCAATTTATTTCTGTTCGATTGAGATTTTCTTGTTTCTCAATTTTAATATCGTGTGGTCTTGTCCTAACATATTGCATTTAGTTGATGCTGATGGTCTCTTGTCAAAGAAATAAATAAATAAATAATATACAATTTATGTTTTATATGTATGCTGATGTACACGATGAGATCAATTATCCAGTTAGTATATATAAATACTTCTTATGAATTATGATCAACTAATAAACTTCATTTAATTATCAAACAAAATCCCAAGTTCCAATCCAAATTTGTGACTCAAAACTGCTGAAAATGTGCCCTTACTTATCAAATTTCAGGTCGCTTTTGGAGGACCTAATGAGCCATGAACAAGAAATTTTGTATAGAGAAAGAACAGAAACGTCAGACTCCATAGATATTCTTCATTGTCCTTCATCTCAGATACAAGCTGGAAACAGTACTAAATCTTTGTATTTAACTAAGGCATATTGTTCGTTATCACCTTAATATTGATTAGATATTGAAAATAATAATTCCTTAAGCACTCCATAATAAGTTTAAATAAGTAATTCGATTCATCTAAATCTTCAAACGAGCAAGTCATCTTTTAGGAGCATGTTAAGTGTAAAATTTCACGTTGCTTAAATATAAAAACAATAATTAGCATATAAAGATGTAATTACTTCTCTTGACAAGGTTGATATTATAAAATAAAATCCTAGTACTCAATAATTACTACCTTCGATTCATCTCTAGTCCTAGCACCCCCACCCCCACGCCTACCCAAACAAGTAGTACTCTTGACTCTGTCATTACATAATAAAACAACATATGCTATCCTCTAAAAATTTCTCAATTAAATGGGTAGAATTTCTCACGTGTTCAATAAAAAATATCCGATTATTAAATTTGGCGTTCACCTTTTCACATGTCTACTCAATTTTATCACCATTAAGATGAAAAATAGCAAAACTTGGACCAAGATTTCACTCAAGAAATAATGCGACTTTACTATAAAAGAGGAACAGGAGATTACAAGATAAGTTTCAAATAGGAGTTGTGAAGTATTTCAAACTCTCTATCTCTTTTAATAATGACGCTGGGTAGGATATCGATTATCCTATAGGCTAGTTGCAACAGACGATTCACAAGAAAGAAGAAGAAAAAAACGCCAAAAATAGAGAGAATTCTTTGAAAACTTCATTCAATATTATTAATAATCATGAATGACGAAAATTGACCCACAAGTCAGGTTAAATAACTACAAAATATGGAATTATCGAAAAATTACTAAAAATAGAAAAATCCTAACGATCACACCAAAATAAAATATGAAATAAAAGAAGTAAGTTGCCAAAAATTTGGCTCAATCCAGATTCTCTAATGTCTAGAAAAAGGGAAACGAAACATTACCATAAATAGTAAAAAATAACTAAAGATTGAATTTCGGAAAGGAAAACAATGGATTTTGGGCTCAAAATTGATGCCCACCAAGCTTAGCTACGTGGCCATGATGTGCGCGTCGAAGAGAGCTTTTCGGATTGGGGTCATAATAGCGATTTTGATAACCGTAGTCAAAGTATGGCCAAATTACTAAGGACGTGTCAAAATTACCCCAATTAAGGAAAGATTGCATTTATTTTCCATATTTGCACGCCATCTCATGGTATATCAGCACCATCAACGAGCTATCTGACAAATCAGTGTCACTCGACTCGAATCCTCCTGCATTAGTCGCCCTGGGTTGGAAAGAACTCGCCCTCGAGTTCACATTAGCTTCATCAAACTCCACAAAACATGGACTTAGATGTTTCACATTGAAGACATCGGAAGTCTTCAAATGGCTGGGAAGACGCAACCTGTAAGTGTTATCATTGATCTTCTGGAGCACTTTACACGGTCTAATCTTTCGCTTCTTAAGCTTATTATACTCCACAGCTGGAAAACGATCACGTGTTAATACTGCCTATACAAGATCACCAACATCAAAGACTACCTGACGGTGATGACTATCTGCCTGAGTCTTGTACCTGGAATTACTCTCCTAAATGGACAACTTCACTTGTTTATGGATACCCCAAAGGTGTTCTGCCATCTCATCAGCTTTGTGATTGAAACGCCCTACACGTGGGATAGGAGCTAAGTTAAGTACTCTGGATGGTTTATGATCATAGACAATCTCAAATGGTCTCAATCATGTGGTTCTGTTCTTCGATCGGTTATAGGCAAATTCTGCCTGAAGCAATGCCAATTCCCACTGTTTCAGTTTAGTCTTTGCTAAACTTCTCAGAAGATTTCCCAAACTCTGATTTAACACCTCTGTCTGACCATCTATTTGGGAGTGGTAGGCACTACTAAAATTCAACTTCGTCCCCAATTTCTTCCACAAGCTCCTCCAGAAATGACTCATGAACTTGGTGTCACAGTCATAAGTGATTGAATGGGGAACACCATGTAGACGTACAATTTCCTTGAAATAAAGATGGGCAATCCGAGTAGCATCCATCGTCTTCCGGCAAGTCACAAAATGAGCCATCTTTGAAAACCTATCAACCACAGCAAAAATGGAATCCATTGCCCGTTGTGTACGAGGTAAGCCCAATATAAAATCCATGCTCACATCAAACCAAGGAGCCTCAGGTACAAGTAATGGCGTGTGCAGTCTAGCATTAGTAAGAGCTCCTTTGGACTTCTGACATATATAACACCGTTCCACATAATGCGCTATGTCACTGCTCAATTTGGGGCAATAATAATCAGAAGAAACCAACGCCAATGTCTTATCTCGCCCAAAATGTCCCTCATTATAAAGTTCACTAATGATCTGCTACCTTAGTGAACAGTCTAGAATGCACAACTGCATTCCACGAAACAGATAACTATTATGCAAAATAAAATCATGTCGGTGATTATCAGTTACCTTCTGAATTATCTTCCCGACAGAAGGATCTCCAACATACATATCAGAAAATGCTTCAAAGCCAACAACTCTGGTGCTCATGGTAGTGAGGAGTAATGTGCGATGGCTCAATGCATCTGCTACTCGATTCAAATTCCTTGCTTGATGCCTAGCGTAAATGTAAACTCCTGCAAGTACACCACCCACTTTGCATGTCACCTACTCAGCTTGTGCTGACCATTGATGTACTTCAAGGCCTCATGATTAGTAACAAGGATGAACTCCCTCTATACCAGGTAATAACGCCAATACTTCAAAGTCTGAACTATGGCATAGAACTCCAGATCATAGGCCGAATAATTTTTTTTGTTCCCGACAACTTCTCAATGAAAAATTCTACTGGATGCCCTTCCTAACTTAAAACACCACCAATGCCAACTCCATACGCATCACAGTTTACCTCGAACACTTTCTCAAAATCTGGGAGTGCGAAAATTGGGGCCTCTGTCATCTTTTGCTTAACCAATTGAAAGCTGGCCTTTGCCTCCTCAATCCATTGAAAATCACGCCCTTTAAGGCACTCTGTGATAGGAGCTATCAGAATGTTGAAATTTTTGATGAATCGGCGATAGAAGGATGCCAATCCATGGAAACTTCGAACATCGTGCAAACTTTTTGGCTTGAGCCAATTCAAGACTGCTTCAATTTTGGATTGATCTGCATGAACACCATCAGTAGATAGAACAAAACCTAAAAAAGTTACAGAAGTTGTGAAGAAAGAACACTTATTCTAATTGATAAATAAGTGCTTCGTCCTCATTACATCAAAAATAGCACGAAGATGATCAAAATATGACTCCCACGTCGGACTATAAATAAGTATGTCGCCAAAGTAGACTACCACAAACTTCCCCATGAAAGGTGGTAAAAGCTGATGCATAAACCAAATAAAAGTACTGGGCGCGTTGGACAGTCTAAAGGGCATGACCATCTGCTCATACAATCCATGCTATGTCTTAAACTCCTTCTTCCACTCATCTCTAGGTCTGATCTGATTTGATGGTATCCGCTTTTAAGGTCAATTTTTGAGAAGAACTTAGAACCGGACAACTGATCTAACATGTCATCCAGACGAGGAATTGGAAACTTGTACTTCACTGTAATCTTGTTAATTGCTCTGCTGTCAACACACATCTGCCACGACCTATCCTTCTTCGGTACTAGTAGAGCAAGAACTGCACATGGACTCATACTTTCACGAATATGTTCCCTCTCCAATAATTCTACAACTTGTCGCTGCAACTCTTTAGCTTCCTTGGGACTGAGACGATATGCTGGTCCATTTGGCAGACTCAACCCTGAAATAAGATCGATCTGATGTTGAATATTCCTAATAGGTGGTAACCCTAGAGGAAGATCCTCTGGCATCAAGTCAGAAAACTCCATTAGCAGTTGCTGCACTTCTCCTGGTAAATTCGAGTCCTCCTTCACTTCACTTTTCTCACAGGGTAGTAGAGGATATATCATTTCTCCACTCCCAATATCTACTAAGAATTTGGACATAGAAAGTAGGTTGTTGTTATTAATTACTGGGGCAGGGGTGGTTTTTTCCTTGCGAGGTGCCAAAACAATTTTCTTCCCTTTGATACTAAGTGAATAAGTATTTTTCCTTCCATCATGGATAGCGCTGTGATCAAATTGCCAAGGTCGTCCCAACAATACATGACACGCATCCATAGATACCACATCACATCAAGCATTATTAAAATATTTTTTTCCAATCGAAAAAGACACTAGACACCGTTTCTCTACTATTTCCTCACTACCTTTATTCAACCACGATAATTTGTATGGCTTGGGATGACGATCTGTCTTAAGCTGCAGTTTCTGGATAGCCTCTTCAGACACTACATTCTTACAACTGCCACTATCAATGATTAACTTGCAAACTTTATCGGCAACTGTACAGGTTGTGTAGAAAACATTGGTCCTCAACCAATCGTCCCCTGAATTGCCCTTGGGAGTCAACAAACTCTTGCGAACGACTAGAGTCTCCTGGCCATCTCCATACAGCACATCCTCATCTTCACCTTCGTCATATAAGGCTCTCCAACCTCCTCGATATCCTCTATCACATTCTCTTCAATCAGAAGATTTTTATTCTTCTGACCAGTCGGCTTCCTGCAATCAGTAGCCCTATGTTCCTATTCATCACATCTAAAGCACTTAATGCCTCAATTAGGATTATCCCGTAGGGGCTGATAGGTAGGATGAGATGCTTGAGGTCGAACTGGCTGACTACTTTCACTTCTGACCACCGGCTTCCTGTTTTGTTGCCTTTCCATGACAAGTGCACACTGGTATGCTTCAGGCACTGTCCACAATGAATGAAGGCTTAGAACATCCTACAAGGGCTGCCTTAATCCTCCCATATACCCTGCAACCATCTATTTTTCCATTTCAGATAAATTGTTTCGAGCTACCAATTGATAGAACTCCTCCGTATAATCATCAATAGTTCTCGTATTTTACCTCAGTGAATGGAGCCGCTGAAATAAAGACTTGTAGCTGAAAGGAAGAAAGTGCCCTTTCATCTTTTTCTTCATTTTCTCCCAATCAGTGATCTTAGACTTGCCTTGCCGTTCTCGCGAACACCTCAATTGTTCCCACCATGCTGAAGCTATTCCCTTAAGTTTGATGGCAACCAATTTTACCTTAACATGATGTGGAACCTCCTTATACTGAAAAATTCACTCCTCTTCATTCAGCCAATCAATAAAACCTTTAGCTTATAACGTACCAGCAAACTCCAGCAGATCCACTCTGAAACTCAGGTCTACATGGCGATCCTCCCATCCATGATGCTCCCAGACTTGAGCACGATTGTGATACGGGTTTTCAAAACTGGTATCGAATTCGTGACTCTCTACGTCATGATTGTCGAACTCCTGTTCCCCCAATTGTTGGGTTAACTCTACAACTTGTCTTTGCAAATCTTCAATCGCCACATCTTGAACATTGCGATCACGATGTGGGACTTCCTCAATCGGAACCTGCCCTCGACGACCACGAGAACGTCCACCAACCATTGTAACTGATGGAAATTTCATTGCAGGAAAATACTAACTCTCTAATACCAACTGACGCCGGGTAGGATAGCGATTATCCTATAGGCTAGTTGCAACAGATGATTGGCAAGAAAGAAGAAGAAAGAAATGTTAAAAACAGAGAGAATTCTCTAAAAACTTCACTCAATATTATTAATAATCAAGAATGATGAAAATTAACTCGCAAGCTGGGTTAAATAGCTGCAAAATATGGAATTATCGAAAATTACCAAAAATAGTAAAATCCTAACGATTACACCAAAATAAAATATGAAATAAAAGAAGTAAGTGGCCAAAAATTTGGCTCGATTCGGATTCTCTAACGTCTAGAAAAAGGGAAATGAAATATTACCATAAATAGTAAAAAATAACTAAAAATTGAATTTCGAAAAGGAAAATAGACGGATTTTGGGCTTGAAATTGATGCCCACCAAGTATAGCTAGATGGCCACAACGTGCGTGCTAAGAGAGCTTTCTGGATTGGGGTCATAATAGCCATTCTGATAATCGTAACCAAAATTATGGCCAAATTACCAAGAACATGTCAAAATTACCCCAATTAAGGAAAGATTGCATTTATTTTCCATCTTTGCGCCTGTCCGTCATCTCATGGTATCTCAGTGCCATCAACAAACTATCTAATAGATCAGCGTCACTCGACTCGAATCCTTCTGCATCAAATAACAAACTCTATTTTCTTAAATCCTCACTTAGTGCTCAATTGGTTTTGACACATGCTTATTGAACACGCTCATAAAATGAATCCATTCTAAGGCCTATTTATATATTTTGTAAGGCAGTTTATCATTTGATAAATACAACTTGAATTCCTCCTTTAGAAATAGAAAAATCAAACATGAACTTGGTCTACTAATAAGCTTTCTTTCCTTAATTGATTTGGTAGATTTACTTGTTTGAATTTTCTTCTTAGTGGAAAAAAATAATTTGATAACTACAACTTGTCCTTTAAGGAGGTAAAATTCAACGTTGCTTCCACCCAACCTCTTATCTCTAAGAAGTAAAATCACAATTTGCTTCCGCTTCTAACTATATATACAACGATCAATTACTTCTCTAATCTCAATCAAATGACTAAGAAGTTCTTCCATGAATAGACCTTTGAGTAGTATATCACAATCTTTGTTCATTGAATTTGCAAAGCACGCCACCTTGGTTTTATTATCCTTAGATACAAACAGAATCATTTCTCCAAACTTTCTTGACTCATGAATAAACCTTTGATTCAAAATGTTTGATCTTCAATTTGACCATTAGGTAGGAAAAGAATAATTTCTCCCCAAATTTGGTTTTATTCAAATATATGTCAAGTCAATAGATCCGTTAAACTTCATCATCCATTAATATACTCAATTCAATATGGATACTTAAAATAGAAATTATATTATTAACTTTCTAGTCAATAGATTTAACTAACTGATTAAACATTAGATTTTGTACTAGATTTTTACGCAAGTCTTCTGAAAACTTTGAACAAAATACTATTTAACATAACTCTTAAAATGAATTGAATAACCTCTCGTTTAATTGCTTAACCTGTTTATAAAAGGATACATATATTTATTTCAACTTTATCTTCAACGCATTGACACAAATTATAAAAGTGACTATGAAACTTGAACTTATTTCATTCGTTTGATGATTTTGACATCATTTTGATCAGTTATTTTAAAATTTAAAACTATTAAAAAGATAACATGCATATTTATCTAAATATTATTTTCAACGTACATCATCTTCACATTCTTATAGGCTTGATACATGAATCATAAGCATGTGATGGTGAGATTTAAATCTAGACCTTTTGTATGACTTTTGATATTGTCTTAATGGGCCCTTTTAAAAAATTTATAGATTAACATCATCTATTTATTTAAAAGTCATTGAAGTGTTTCTCATGCGAACCCGCATAGCGCGATCACTACCAAACCCACAACAAATTGAGAATCAAACCCAAGACAAAGGCAAGGTTTTGGATTAAACCCAATAAACTGGAACCAAGCAATCCGAATCGCCGACAATATGCAGACCTCTTGATTACGCAATTTAAATGAATTTCACCCGATTGATTTTTACGTCACAAGATTAATCTTGATAAGTTCACAAGTTGTTCAACGAAAAACAAGAGAAATCAATTAATGCCTCACGAATAATATTCCATAATATGAGAGTTGTAATTTTTTACAATAAGGAATAAAGTATTTATACTATTCTAGATAACCTAAGCAAACTAGGAAAAATATCTAAGAATAATGCAAAATTCGTCCACAATAGCCTAATTATGGTAAAAATCTACTAATAATGAAATTCTATTAAAATAAGGAAAAAAATTCAAAATTTGGAAAAATTCACCTTGGACTTGGCCTATGTAGCCGCATAGCTTTAGAGCATTCGGTCGTATAGTGCAATTAGTCTGCGACTATGGGACTTCTGCTAGGTGTATGCGATAGCAAGACTTTAGACCTGTGTGACCGCATGGTTTATTGCTCCAGCTCCGTTTTCTTCAGCTTTAAACACGTTGATCCAATACTCTTCGACCTTCGTCCCAACACGAAACTTGCTCCATTTTGCATCCCAAACATTGTTTCATCAAACATTGCTTTGATGAACAATCCCATCGCCTCTTTCACGTGCTTGGCCCTCGATCGCGTCATCGGCCCCTTGACTATCAATGGATCTTTCCTCAAGCTCGACTCTGGACTTGATTTTGGTACTTGTGCTTTCTAGATCAACACGAAACTTGCTCCATTTTGCATCCCGAACATTGTTTCATCAACCATTGCTTTAACGAGTAATCCCATCACCTCTTTCACGAGCTTGGCCCTCGATCGTATCATTGGCCCCTCAACTATCAACGGATCTTTCCTCGAGCTCGACTCTGGACTTGACTTTGGTACTTGTGCTTCCTGGATCACATCATCCCCTCCCTCTTCGAAATGATTTGACCTAGAATCTGCACCTGCATCGAAAAGAGATAAGTAAGAAACATTAAAAGTTGCAGAAATACTATACTCACTTGGAAGATCTATCTTATAAGCATTGTCGTTGATCTTCTCAATCACTTGAGACGATCCATCTCCTCGTGATAATAACTTTGATTTTCTTTGCTCTGGGAATCGCTCTTTCCTAAAATGCACCCAAACCCAATCTCCCGATTCAAAAGTGACATATTTTTAGCCTTTGTTTGCTTGTGTTGTGCATTGATTGTTCTTCCTCTCTATTTGCTCCCTTACCTTTTCATGGAGTGTATTCACCAATTCGACTTTCTTTTTCCCATCCAAGCTTCGTGACAATGCATCAGCTACTATGTTTTTCTTACCTTGTTTGTATCGAATGACATATGGAAAAGTCTCTATGAATTCCATCCAACGTGCATGTAGTTTGTTCAACTTACCTTGACCCCGCAAATGTTTCAATGATTCATGGTCGGTGTGAATAACAAACTCCTTTGGCCATAGGTAGTGTTGCCATGTCTCTAAGGCTCAAACTAGAGAATAAAGCTCCTTGTCATAAGTAGGATGGTTAAGAGCTGCCCCCACTTAGTTTCTCGCTTAAAGTATGCTATTAGCCTCTTTTCCTGCATTAAAACTGCTCCAATACCTATTCCTGATGCTTCACACTCAATCTCGAAAGTTTTGTCAAAATTAGGAAGTGCTAAAATAGTTGCTTTACATAAACATTCTTTGATGGTGTTAAATGCATGTTCTTGTTCTACACCCCATTGAAACCCAACGCTCTTTTTG
The DNA here is from genome assembly GCF_002742605.1 of Olea europaea var. sylvestris. Classification (NCBI taxonomy): domain Eukaryota; kingdom Viridiplantae; phylum Streptophyta; class Magnoliopsida; order Lamiales; family Oleaceae; genus Olea; species Olea europaea. Next base: position 30,527,824 of record NC_036238.1, read on the forward strand.
ACAATTTCAGTAAGTGGTGTGGCAAGTGTGCTAAAATCCCTAACAAATCACCTATAAAAACTAGCTAACTTATGAAAACTCCTAACCTCGGTTATGTTTTTAGGTGTTGGCCAATCTTTAACAGCTTTTACCTTTTCCTCATCAACTTCAACCCCATTAGCACTCACCACAAATCCTAGAAATATGATTCTATCCATGCAAAATGTGCACTTCTTGAAATTAGCATAAAGTCGTTCATTTCTTAAAATCACAAGCACACATTTAAGATGTTCTAAATTCTGTCCTAGGTCCTTGCTATAGATTAGAATATCATCAAAGTAAACCACAACAAATTTTCCAATGAAAGCTCGCAAAACATTGTTCATTAATTGCATAAACGTGCTTGGTGCATTTGTGAGTCCAAATGGCACAACTAGCCAGTCATATAGCCCATATTTCGTTTTAAATGCCGTTTTCCATTCATCACCCTCCCACATATGAATTTGATGATACCTACTCTTAAGGTCAATTTTAGAAAAGATGCAAGCATCATATAATTCATCTAACATGTCATCTAACCTAGGAATTGGGTGACGTTACTTTATCGTAATGTTGTTGATAGCTCGGCAATCCACGCACATCCTCCAAGTTTCATCTTTTTTTGTCACCAACAATACGGGTGCAGCACATGGACTCATGCTCTCCCTTGCATAACCCTTGCTCATCAACTCCTCCACTTGCTTTTGAAGCTCCTTTGTCTCCTCCAGATTACTTCGATAAGCTGGTCGGTTTGGAATGACAGCTCCAGATATGAAATTAATTTGATGTTCGATCCCCTTAATGGATGGCAATCCACTAGGCACGTCTTCTGGAAACACATCGTCAAATTTCTGCAATAAAGAAGTAGCCAAACTAGGGAGGGATGTGTTAGACTCCTCAAAATTGAGGAGTCATTCCTTATATACCAAAAGAATCATTCGTTGCATCTCCGCTATTGCCTTTTTCAATTCACTCCCTTTTGCAAAGAAATTTACTTTCGGCTTTTCTCTCCTCTTGGAAGACTCTCTTTCTTTTCTCTCATGTGGCCCCACTCTTTTTTCTTCTTCACCAGCCACCTCACTATTTTCTCTCTTTTTCTCTAGCTCTCTAATCTTCCTAATTTTTCAATTTGATTTGGTCCTCATACACTTGTGCTGGTGTTAATGGCGCAAGAGTGATAGTCTTTTCCTCTTTCACAAAACTATATTTATTTTTATACCCATCATGCATTGTTTTCCTATCTTATTGCCAAAGTCGGCCCAACAAAATATGCCCCGCATGCATAGGTACAACATCACATAACACCTCATCATCATACTTCCCAATCAAAAAATTAATCAACACCCATTTTGTCACCTTAACCTGATATGATCCAGGAGTCGAGCCCGACGAAGGCTAGTGTGAAATGAGATCCGTTGATAGTCGATGACAGATCAATGACACAATCAAGGGCAAAGCAAGTGAAACAAGCGATGTGATTGCTCGTTCAAAAATCATTGATGGAACCATGTTCGAGACTCAAAATGGAGCAACTTTCATGTTTGGGTTGAAGGCTGAATCAACTTGGATCAATTTAATATCGAAGGCCGAAGACGGAGGAAAATAATAAGCCTATGCGACCGCATATGCTTATGAGGTTTGCGATTGCATGGAGGCATACCGAAACTCAAGATGGGATTTTTAGTTGAACCATACGACCCCATGGAAATATACTATGCGGTCGCATAGGCCAAAAATTTGGTGAATTTTCTAATTTTGGTAATTTTCCATATTTTGTTAGTTTTTGATTCTTTTCCATATTTTGGGGATTATGATTGACTTTTACATGATTTTTACCTAGTTTTTAAGTTTAGTATAAATAGGAGTTTCCATTCAATTGTTAAAAACCTTTGACATTATTGATATCGAATTAAAAGTGAGGCGTATTGTCTTCTCTTCATCATTCTTCATTGAACAACTTTGAACTTATCAAGTGTTAACTTGTGGCGTTCAAACAACCGGATTTAATTCTTGGATTGCGTGATCAAGGGGTCTTTCAAGAGTCGCTCTTGTTGGGTTTTTTTATTCGACTTTCTTTTGGGTTAATCCTAAACTCTTGGATTAATTTGATTTTCTTGGGTTCATCAATCTCATTGTGGGTTTTGTAGTCAACATTGCTACGGAATTCGCATCAGTTGGTATCAGAGCTTTGACTCCAAATTAATTGAAGGTTATATCTTTTCTTTATTTGTTTGAGTCGTTAATTTTGTTTTCTTAGTTTCTTCTTCAATTTTAATTGTTCTTTCTTAGTTCTTCTTCGTTCTTGTTTTTCTTTTCGTCATTTTGTTGAGTTGTTGGTAGTTTAATCATCTTCTTTCATCAAGGAGTACAAAAAAAAAGTACAAAAAAATGATATTATTATTGTTTGATTTTGTTTTTCTACCAACAACAATTCCTACATTGTGTTTGACTTCGGGATATTCAATTCGGTTTGATTCTTTCAATCTTCTATTGAGTCTATTCACATATTCTTGTCAAAACAATTCATCTATTCCACTTATTCAAGTCTTTGAGTCTCGTGGTCTTCGATTAATATTTAGTTTGTTTGAATTTTCAGTAAAACAATTGATTTAGTTCACATGGTTCTTTGAAGTGCTTGAAGAGAGACTTTGAGTGGTAAAAGGCTGAGTGGTGAGTTTAATAGAGGGAAAAAGCCATAGTGAGTGTTTTCCAAGTGAAATCTTTGTGAGGCATAAAAAAAATTGTGTGATATGATGTTGGAAAGAGAAGGTTCCAACTTAAGTCGAAACGGTAATGAAAACAATGCTTCGGAGGACATGATACGGAGGTTTGAACGGGTACTTCGTGATGTTAGGGAGAAGGTGGATAGACAAGGGGAATGGATGGTGCAAATAGGTACCACAATCTCTAATCTCAGCCGGGGACAAGTGGAGATGTCTAATGCTAGGGTCCCGGGTAGGCATGAATCTAGGAAACGAAGGCGGGATGAGTATCGTAGTGATGAGGATGATTTTGATGAAATGACATTGATATGGGTCGAGCGAGGCATAGGGGCTATAGGATGGAAAGACGGGGTAGAAATAACTTGGGAGATGAAGTAAATGGAAATTTGGGGAGTATTAAAATGACTATTCCACAATTTAAGGGGAGAAGCGATCTAGAAGCATATTTAGAGTAGGAAAGGAAGGTTGAGATGATTTTTGGGTGCTATAATTATTCGGAGGAGAAAAAGGTCAAATTGGTGGTACTTGAATTTGTGGATTACGCGATATCTTGGTGGGATCAAGTATTTACATCATAGCGTAGGGGTCGGGAAAGACCAATTAGCACTTGGGATGAATTGAAGGTGTTGATGAGGAGGAGGTTTGTTCCAAGTCACTATTATAGGGAAATCCATCAAAAATTGCAAGGTTTGTACAAAGGATCGAAAAGCGTAGAGGATTATCACAAGAAGATGGAAATTCTTATGATTCGGGCTAATGTGGAGGAAGATCGGGAAGCTACCATGGCACGGTTCTTGAATGGGTTAAATCTAGATATTGCAAATGTTGTAGAGTTGTAACACTAGGTGGAAATCGAGGACATGTTACATGTGGCAATGAAGGTCGAGAGGTAATTAAAGAAGAAAGGGACGTCTAGGCAACCGTTAGGTACTTCGACTCCTAATCCAACATGAAAATCGAAGTGGGATGACAACAACAAAAATGGGGCTGCACCTAGAGGTAAAAATGATTAGCAAAAAGGCAAGGATGAAAATGCTAGCAAACCAATATTAAAATCGGAGGCACAACCGTCACGCAATCGGGACATCAAATGTTTTAGGTGTTTGGGAACGGGGCATATTGCTTCTCAATGCCCAAACAAATGGACGATGGTGTTGTGGGATAATGGAGAGATTGTGAGCTATAGTGATGGTGAGTTTGATGACACGCCGGCGTTGGAGGATGTTAGTGAAGAAGAAAAAATTGAAGGGCCATTGGGGATCTACTAGTCACAAGGCGAGCTCTCACTATTCACATCAAAGCGGATGACTTGGAGTTGCAATGGGAGAATATTTTCCACACTCAATGCCACGTCAACATTATGGTATGTAGTGTTATAATTGATGGTGGTAGTTGCACTAATGTAGCTAGCGTATCTCTTGTAGAAAAATTGGGTTTAACATTGTTGAGACACCCGAGACCTTATAAATTGCAATGGTTGAATGAGAGTGATGAGGTGAGGGTGAATCGAAGGGTGTTACTTAATTTGTCAATTAGGATTTATAAGGACGAGTTAGTGTGTGATGTGGTGCCAATGTAAGCGGGGCATATTTTATTGGGGCCACCATGGTAATACGATAGGAAGGCTATACATGATGGGTACAAAAATCGATATAGTTTCATTAAGGATGGAAGGACAATTACTCTTGTACCATTAACACCGGCGCAAGCCTATGAGGACCAGTTAAAATTGAGAAGTGAGATAGAGAGGAGAGTAAAAGAGTTAGAAAAAATGAGAACAAATAGTGAGTTGGAGAAAAAGAAACAAAATGTTGAGATAGCCATTAGAGAGAAAAAGAGAGAGCAATCACAAGAGAGAAAAGAAAGAGAGTGCCCCGAGAGAAGAGAGAAAACACGAGCAAATTTCTTTGCAAAAGAGAGTGATTTGAGAAGGGCGATAGTTGAGAGAAAAGAGATGATCTTGTTCGTTTATAAGGAATCACTCCTCAATTTTGAGGATACTAACCTATCCCTCCCTAGTTTGGCTAAGTTTTTGTTGCAGGAATTCGATGATGTATTTCTGGAGGATGTACCAAGTGGATTGCCGCCTATTCGAGGCAATGAACATCAAATTGACTTCATACCCGGAGCTGTCATTCCAAATATATCGGCTTATCGAAGTAATTCCGAGGAGACTAAGGAGCTTCAAAGACAAGTGGAGGAGTTAATGAGCAAAGGATACATGGGAAAAGCATGAGTCCTTGTGCGGTACCGATTTTGCTTGTGCCAAAAAAGGATGGAACATGACAAATGTGCGTGGATTGTAGGGCTATCAACAACATAATGGTAAATATCGTCACCCTATACCTAGATTAGATGACATGCTTGATGAATTACATGGTGCTTGCATATTTTCTAAAATTGATTTAAAAAGCGGGTATCATCAAATTCATATGCGGGAGGGTGATGAATGGAAAACGACTTTTAAAACTAAATATGGTTTATATGAATGGTTGGTTATGCCGTTTGGACTCACAAATGCACCTAGCACATTTATGCGTTTAGTAAATCATGTTTTGCGTGCTTTTATAGGAAATTTTGTTTGGTTTATTTTGACGGCATCTTAATCTATAGAAAAGGCCTAGGAGAGCATTTGGAACATTTAAAGTGTGTGTTAATTGTTTTAAGGAAAGAACAACTCTATGTTAATCTTAAGAAATGCACGTTTTGTATGGATAGAGTTATTTTTCTTGATTTTGTGGTTAGTGCTAATGGGGTAGAGTTAGACGATGAAAAGATAAAAACTATTAGAGATTGGCCGACACCTAAAAGCATAACGGAAGTTAGGAGTTTTCATAGTTTAGCTAGTTTTTATAGGCATTTTGTAAGGGATTTTAGCACTATCACCGCTTCACTCACGAAAGTAGTTAAAAAGAGTGTAGGTTTTCATTGGGGTGATGAACAGAAACTTGCATTTAATACTATTAAAGGTAGATTGTGTTAAGCATCTATTTTGGCATTATCTAACTTTGATAAAATATTCGATATTGAGTGTGATGCATCAGGAATAGGGATTGGAGCAGTTTTAATGCAGGATCGGAGGCCTATTGTATACTTTAGCGAGAAATTGAGTGGAGCTGCTTTAAATTATCCTACATATGACAAAGAACTTTATACACTTGTTCGAACTTTGCAGACTTGGCAACATTATCTATGGTCAAAGGAGTTCGTAATACACACCGATCATGAGTCACTAAAGCACTTGCGGGGACAAGGTAAATTGAACAAGAGGCATGCACGGTGGATGGAATTTATTGAGACATTTCCATACATCATTCGGTATAAACAAGGTAAGAAAAATGTGGTGGCGGATGCGTTGTCGCGAAGGTACATATTGCTAATTACTCTTGATTCTAGGCTACTTGGGTTTAAACATATTAAGGAATTGTATGAAAAAGATGCTAAAAATTTTTGGATATTTATTTGTCATGCATAAAAGGGGAGGTTGATAGGTTCTTTAGATATGAGGGTATTTATTTTGGGAAAATAGGTTATGTATTCCTAATTGTTCTATTCTGGATTTGCTAGTAAGGGAGGCACATAGTGGTGGATTGATGGGACACTTTGGGGTTCAAAAGATTTTAGATGTATTGAAGGAGCATTTTTACTGGCCTAAGATAAAAAGTGATGTCGAGCGAATTTGTAGTCGATGCATAGGTTGTAAAAGGGCTAAGTCTAAGGTTTTACCTCAAGGTTTGAACACACCTTTACCTACACCTAATGAGCCTTGGGTTGATATCTCGATGGACTTTGTTTTGGGTTTACCTAGGACTAAGAAAGGTCGGGATTCTATTTTTGTAGTTGTAGATAGGTTCAGCAAAATGACACATTTTATACCATGTCACAAAACTGACGATGCCACAAGCATTGCTGACTTATTCTTTAAAGAGATCATACGTTTATATGGGGTTCCTAGAAGCATAGTGTCGGATCGAGACGTCAAATTTTTGGGTTACTTTTGGAGAGTTTTGTGGGGTAAGTTAGGCACTAAGTTACTATTTTCCAAAACTTGTCACCCACAAACGGATGGGCAAACCGAGGTAGTGAATAGGACTATGACACAATTGTTACGCACAGTAATCAATAAAAATTTGAAGAGTTGGGAAGAGTGTCTATCATTTGTTGAATTTGCATACAATCGAGCTGTTCACTCTACTACGTCATATTCTCCATTTGAAATCGTATATGGTTTTAATCCACTAACTTCTTTGGATTTAATTCCATTACCTGTGAATGAACGTGGTAGTTTAGATGGCAAAAAGAAGCTAGAAAACAAAAGTAAGTTGGTTGCGTCGCAGGCAAATAAAGGTAGGAAGCGCGTGACATTCGAGCCAGGAGATTGGGTTTGGGTGCACCTTAGGAAGGAGCGTTTTCCGGAGCAAAGGAAGTCCAAGTTGCAACCGAGGGGCGATGGTCCATTTCAAGTTATTGAAAAGATAAACGACAATACTTACAAGTTGGACCTTCTGGGTGAGTACAATGTTTCGACTACTTTTAATGTATCTGATCTCTCTTTGTTTGATGCAGGTTTAGATTTGAAGACGAATCCTTTTGAAGAGGAAGGGGATGATATAATCCAGGAGTCGAGCTCGACGAAGGCTAGTGCGAGACGAGATCCGTTGATAGTCGATGGCGGACCAATGACACGATCAAGGGCAAAGTAAGTGAAACAAGCGATGAGATTACTTGTTTAAGAAACCATTGATGGAACCATGTTCGGGACTCAAAATGGAGCAACTTTCATGTTCGGGTTGATGGCCGAATCAACTTGGATCAATTTAATATCGAAGGTCGAAGACGGAAGAAAATAATAAGCCTATGCGACCGCATAGGCTTATGAGGCTTGCAATCGCATGGAGGCATACCGAAACTCAAGATGGGATTTTTAGTTGAACCATGCGACCACATGGAAATACACTATACGGTCGCATAGGCCAAAAATTAGGCGAATTTTCTAATTTTGGCAATTTTCCATAATTTGTTAGTTTTTGATTCCTTTCCATATTTTGGGGATTATGATCGACTTTTGCACGATTTTTACCTAGTTTTTAGGTTTAGTATAAATAGGAGTTTCCATTTAATTGTTAAAAACTTTTGACATTATTGATATCGAATTAAAAGTGAGGCATATTGTCTTCTCTTCATCGTTCTTCATTAAACAATTTAGAACTTATCAAGTGTTAACTTGTAGCGTTCAAACAACCAGATTTAATTCTTGGATTGCATGATCAAGGGGTCTTTCAAGTGCCGTTCTTGTTGGATTTTTTGGTTCGACTTTCTTTTGGGTTAATTCTAAACTCTTGGATTAATTTGACTTTCTTGGGTTCGTCAATCTCGTTTTGGGTTTTGTAGTCAACGTAGTCTCCCCACATTAATTTAACCATTGCAACCTATAATGTCTAGGATGTTTTAATAGTGTCAATCCCAATTTTTCCACTACATTAGTGCTAGCTACATTTGTACAACTTCTACCATCAATTATTACACTGCATACTTTCCCGTTGACGTGACATCGTGTGTGGAATATATTTTCCCGCTGCTATTCCAAGTCATCCGCCTTGATTTGAGCGCTAAGTGCTCGCCTCGTAACCAACAACTCCCCAACTACATACACCGTGGTGTTTTCCTCGTCAATGTCCTCCAACTCCGGCATTTCTTCATAATCACCTTCACTTTCGATCTCCACTTTCCCGCTGTCTCGCAAAATCATGGTTCTTTTATTTGGACATTGTGAAGCAATGTGTCCAACTCCCAAGCAACGAAAACACTTGACGTCCCGATTCCTTGATGGCTGGGATTCTACCTTTGGTGTAGTCTTGCTAGCTCCTTCCTCCTTTCCTCTCGATACCTCCAGTCTTGCTCTTGCATTAGCTCCATCTCCTTTATTATTTTCCCACCTTGACTTCCAAGAAAGATTAGAAATCGAAGATCCACCTTGATACCTTGCTGTCCCCTTTCGCTTCAATTACTTTTCCACCTTCATGGCTACATATGGCATGTCTTCAATTTCCACATAATGTTACAATTTCACTACATTGGCAATGTCCCTATTCAACCCAAAATCGAGCCATAGTGGCTTCCCTACCTCTTCCACGTTCGCCCTAATCATAAGCATCTCCATCTCTTTATGGTAATCCTCTATGCTCCTAATGCCTTGATATAGATTTTGTAACCGTTGATGAAGCTCCCGGTAATAGTGATTAGGTACAAACCGTTTCCGCATTAACATCTTCAACTCCTCCCAAGTACTTATAGGTATGCCCCAATCCTCCACCTCATCGTCACCACTTGATCCCACCAAGTTATTGTTTTGTCGAAGAACTCAAGAATCGCAATTTTCACCTTTTTCTCCCCTGAGTAATTGTGGTAATCGAATATCAACTCAATCTTCTTCTCCCACTCTAAGTATGCCTCCGGATCACTCCTCCCTTTGAAAGAATGGTCATTTTAATATTTCCCAAATTACCATCCAACTCGTCTCCACCAAGATTCATACCTCTCACATCTTGCCTAACGCCTCTATTCCTAACCCTTCCAACCTTCGCATCCACAAGTGCGTCCTCATCAAATCCACTATCAGCCTCAAAGTCATCCTGATCATCTATCCTAACTTTCCCCCGTGCATTATTGGCTCCCAGTCGAGGATTAGCAGGCATTGGATTAAGCTTGTCTAACCGCACATCCTGTCGATCCAACTGATCCCTCACGTCCCCCATCATCCTTTCCATCCGCAGTATCAATTCTGCCTCATGTTAAGTTGATCATTGTCCCTGCCAGAATGTGTTCCTTCCATGTCAGACATCCTATATTCTAACTTTTTTTGCCTCACCAAGTTCACTCGGAATTCACTCAATTTGGCTTTTACCCTCAATTGATCTTACCACTCTGCCTTTTACCGCTCGTTGCTTTCACTACGTGCTTCAAAAAACAAATTGGAACTCAACCAAAGAATTAGTCTCGTGAAATCCAAACTGGATGCGAGTGAGATTACAAAACAAAGAAGGACTCGAATTTGGAAGTTTTGAAATTCAAGAAAGTGGTTCTTGAATTGATTTGGACTAAGAAAGACAATTTAAGAAAACAAGGGACTAATTTGCAAATAAATAATTTTTTTGAATAGTAGACTTGAACAGTACGGATGGGAACAGTACTTTTTTTGACTTTTTTCTTTTTCTGCTACTGTACGATGAACAGTACGATTTTTTAAGACCCGGACTTTAACTACAACACCAACGAAAGAAACGAAAGTTGTTTTAGATTCTAAATGAACCCAAAAACAACTTCTAAAGTTTTAGACGAAAAGAATTCGGATCAAAGACTCAAGAATTTTACTGGACAGAAGAACGCGAAGAACGAAGAAAAACTAGAAACAAAGACTCAACAAGAATTTAAAAGGGATATAACCTTGAATTGGAGCCTAAGCTCTGATACCAACTAATTCGAACCCGCGTAGCGCAATCACTATCAAACCCACAACAAATTGAGAATCAAACCCAAGAAAGCCAAAGACAAGGTTTTGGATTAAAACCAATAAACTGGAATCAAGCAACCCGAATCGCCGACAATATGCGGACCTCTTGATTACGCAATTTAAATGAATCTCACCCTGTTGATTTGAACGCCACAAGATTAATCTTGATAAATTCACAAGTTGTTCAACGAAAAACGAGAGAAAGCAATTAATGCCTCACGAACAATATTCAATAATATGAGAGTTGTAATATTTTACAATAAGGAATAAATTATTTATACTATTCTAGATAATCTAAGTAAACTAGGAAAAATATCTAAGAATAATACAAAATTCGTCCACAATAGCCTAATTATGGTAAAAATCTACTAATAATGAAATTCTATTAAAATAAGGAATAAAATGCGAAATTTGGAAAAACTCGTCTCGGACTTGGCCTATGCGGCCGCATAGCTTTAGAGCATGCGGTTGCATAGTGCAATTGGTCTGCGACTTTGGGATTTCTGTTGGGTGTATGCGACCACAGGACTTTAGACCTGTGCGGCCGCATGGCTTAATGCTCTAGCTCTGTTTTTTTCAACTTTAAACACATTGATACAATACTCTTCGGCCTTCGTCCCCAACACGAAATTTGCTCCATTTTGCATCCCGAACATTGTTTCATCAACCGTTGATTTGATGAGCAATCCCATCGCCTCTTTCACGCGGTTGGCCCTCGATCGCGTCATCGACCCCTCGACTATCAACAAAACTTTCCTCGGGCTCGACTCTGGTCTTGACTTTGGTACTTGTGCTTCCTGGATCACATCAGTTTCTATACACGAAATCATTGTGGATAGACTATTAACTATAATAGATTTCTTTATATGGTTGTTAGTTGATGACAAGCACGATTCTCGAAGCAATTTGAGGTATAAATTTAATTGATTGTTACCATAAACTTTGGAGCATAAAGAATTAAAAATTGAAGTACGCTTTCCCCATGGAAATGACAAAGAGTGCTCGTGCTTATGAAACCGGGCTTATAGGCAACTCGTGCAGTCCATGCATAGGCACACACACTGTACACACCTTGCCCTTGAAGCCTACTCTGATAACTGAAGATCAAAAAATAAATAATTGAATTGAGTACCATTAATTGTTTTCTTTTTGGGTTGACATGTCAACTTTCGATAAAGAAATAGATTCATTGTGCACTTGAGTGAGAGGGGTACTTTTAAAAAGCACCCAGTCAAAATACTAAATTTTTACATTGACCAAATTTTTTTCGCCATTCACCAAAAGAGCCTTTTGAAGAGTAAACGTCATTTTTGCCCTTATTATGTGTTGTAATTACAAAAACATATCATTTACCCAAAAGACAATAATACCCTCTTTAAAAAATTAATAAATCCAAACAATCTCACTTAAATTTCAAAACGAAATCACTTTCCTTATCAGATTTTTCAACACAGTTAAAAAGAAATTTCCTCTTCCAGCTGCTTGAACATTGAAATCTCAAAAAATTATCAAAGACTCAACAAAAAAATATTACTCACAGTCGGCAATTGAAATTGGTAAGTATAAATACGTATGTTTAATTTCATTTTAGTTAAATTAGTACATTGTTTGAATAATTAAATTTTATTTCAACATATGATTTTAGAAAAATGAAATATTACAGTCTTAAATGGATGTATATTTTTTTAGCAAAAACGAGGAAAAAATTCATCTGTTTAGATGCAAAATGTAGAAGACAGCCGACCAAAAAGTGTTCGGGCAGGATGTTTAACAGCCTGCCTGGATGCTACAGCCGGCCCGGACACGTCGTTTTTTTTTCCTTGTGTCATATTTTTTTTCGTCCTTTTATTCTCGTAATTACAATTTTTTTAATAAATGATATTTCCTAATGCAGATATGAGATCAGCTGCTATCCCGATTTGTTACTTTGGTGAATTTGAAAATAATGACAATGATCGATGGGTGTGAAAATGGATGAGTGAAAGACATGGTTGTACTGCAATTGTAATAACATCAAGTACATCATATGTAGAAATGTACAATGAGATACATAACTTGCTAAAAGTTGATCCCTCTGAATATGCCATAGAATTAGGATTTCTAATCGGCGAGAATACATTTATTTCAATTCCACCTATAATGGTTACTTCTGAAATTGAAATGAAGGTTTTAATTGAAATAAACCAGAAACGTGTGATTCTTATTTGCTTAACTTTGATGAAGAAGAATGTCCCCGAGAGTGAAGACGAAGATCTCGATGGAGGGGATCGTAATGTGAATGAGTTTTGGGACACAGTGGAAATAATGCGTGATGATGTTGTAGCTGTTCTAGAGATAGTTGCTTCTCACCATGATCTCATTGTTACACATAGAATTTGCTCGGTAGTTCAAGACAACGAAAGAGATAATGACTTTACAAATGAGAATTTGATTGCTTTATCCCGTTTGAGACATGCGTTGAGTGGGAGCTCACAGGCTGGACTGAGTGCACGGTCCTCTAGTTATTCGCGTATAGTCCCCGATGATGAAGATTTGTATGTCGAGCAACTGTTTGACACGAAGAAAGATTTGCAGGAAGCTGTTCACCGGATTACTTTGAAACCCAATTTTGAGTTTAAATTGAAGAAATCAAACAAGTCGACTTACACAATTATCTGCGTTGACGATAGTTGCCTTTGGTGTTTGCGAGCAACGAAAATGGACACGAATGAGCTCTTTGTGGTTCGTAAGTATGCACGAGAACATATTTGCGAAATGGGTATTTGTCGAAATGATCACAGGCAAGCCCGATCATGGTTAATTGGTTAAGAAGTAATATACAAGTTTTAGGACCCACGAAGAATCTACAGACCTTCGAATATTATTAATGACATTCCTCGAGAGTACGGGGTGGTCATAAGCTATCAGAAGGCTTGGAAGGCCAAAGAATGCGCATTGGAGGACTTGATGGGTTCGATCGAGGAAAGTTATGCTAAATTGGCCAAGTATTTCTTTTTTTAGATGTTTATTTAATAGTTATCTAATTAATTCAATCATCAATTTCAATTGTTTATTTAATTATTTATCAATTCTTTATCTTATATGTAATTAATTATTTAATTCAATTGTTAATTTTTCAGTTTTTTAGTATTGTTTATTTAATTATTTAAATTATGATTATTGTTTATTTAATTGGTCAAGTTTTGCTATAACATGGGAAGAATTAATACTGAATCGGCATTTTTTATTGAGAAGGATGATGAGAATCGCTTCAAGTATTTCTTTATGGCTCTTGGACAATGCGTTCAAGGATTTCGAAACGCAATGCGATCCTTAATCCTAGTCGACGGTACAACCCTCAAGGCAAGATACGGGGGCAAGTTGATTATTGCAATATGTTAAGATGCTAACATCCAAATTTACCCTCTTGCATTCGGCATAGTTGATGGAGAAAATGATTTGAAAATGCGTTGGTTTTTTACGAAGTTGATGGAAGTAATTGGGGATGTCGAGAACCTTGCATTCGTAACCGACCAAGGGCAGTCAATAATTAAGGGTATCGCCGAAGTATTCCTCGAGGCACATCATGGTTATTGTATGTACCATATACAAGGAAATCTGAAGACCAAGTATCGAGGCAAAGGCATCATTACGTTGTTTAGGAGAGCTGCAGAGACTTACAGTTTTTAAGAATTTGAAAAGTTTATGGTTGAAATTGAAAGTAAATCCTATGATGCATGGGAGTATCTGACACAGATGGGGATCGAACATTGGGCACGATCACATTTTCCAGGATATCGATACAACATGATGACGTCGAACAATGTAGAGTCACTCAATGCCTTATTTAAGAAGGATCGAGAGTTACTAATTCTCGCAATGCTTGATAACATTCGTGACAAGCTGCAACAGTGGTTTCATGATCGTTGTGAGGAATCACAAAGTTGCACAAGTGTGCTAAACCCGCCTCAGGAAGATAAACTCTTCAAGACTCTAGAGGTGTCAAGGAAGGTATATGTAGATCCACTAAATAAGTTTCGCTTCTCCACGAGATGTGCACGCGATTTCGGATACATCGTCGACTTGAATGATAACACGTGCACGTGTAGACAGTTTAAGTTGGAGAGTTTTCCCTGTACACATACATTGGCGGTGGCTATATATAGAGGAATTCCACCACACACCTTATGCAGTGCTTATTACACGATTGGTTCTTGGAGAGTAGCATTTGCCGAAACCATATTTCCTGTACCAAATGAAGCCAAGTGGGAAGTTTCCGATCACATTCTCTCATTGAATAACTTGTTGTCACCAGCAGTCGGCCTACGTACTCCTGGATGTACACGTAGTCTAGAATAACATCGATCAGAGAATTTTCCCGACCTCGTAAGTGCGGCAGGTGCGGTGCAACAGGACATACTAAAAGATTTTGTACAAGTCAGATCCCTCTGCATAACAACGTAACAGATGTATAATTGAAGTATATGTAACATTATTTATAATATTGATATTAATTATTCACGCATATTCTTAATGTTAATTATTTATGTTAATTATTAGATTTAGTTTTTTATTTTAATATTTCATTAATTAGTTTCGTAATATTTGAAGTTAATCCTTTTTTTAAAACTCAGTGCGTTCTCCATAATATACCCAAACATTATAAATAAGTCATGAAATATTTAAATAAACACATAAACTAAAAATTAAATATTAAATATTAAAAAATAAAATATGTTTTACAATTATTTCGTAATTACAAATAAATAAATGAATGAATGAAATATACAATATTTAAACGTTACAATATGTACAATTATTTTAAAGAAACACGGCTCAATATCTACGAATCACCATTAAATTCAAATAAATCATAAGCTAATTTATTTCTTCAATTTTGTATCCACACCTGGTTGATTGCATTAACCTTCTGTACTACACTAAAAAATTCTATGTACTTGATAGCGAATATGCCGCAATCATCCCTACAATTACAAAATATTGTATTAGCACATCACTTTCTAATTAGAACGTAAGCTGTAAATTACAAAAATAAAATAATGAACACTTACGATATTTGTTGTCTCGCCGTCATCGTGTCCTGCACGGTGGCTAGTCTATCCTGCACAGTAATGTTCGCTCGTCTAGCCAGCATGAGGACGATCACAGACATCGAATCCGGAATTTGCTCGAGTTGACCTTGTGTCAGGCATGAATGATCGGGATCATACACATACATAGTCAAGTCGGCGAATACAATCTCCACTGTAATGTAGTGATGATTGACACACATCGAAATGTACAAATGCGTACAACCCTCCCATGACTTTCCCCCGACACTCGGCCACATCCCTACGACCCACTCCACCATGTATGTAGGCACCATGTATTCGCTACCCATAGCTTACAACGTCTGGTACTTAATATCAATGACACGTATGAACTCAGTGTTCAATATGAGTCCGTCAGGAATGTTGAATGATCTTGGATGTCATTCAGCTCGATCTCGTAGCAAATCCATGGCGAAATCAATATATTGCACTAGGAAGCACCAATTAAAAAAGGAGATATTTAATTTCATAAATGTAAAACTAAAAAATATGTATACGTAATAAATAACAAGATTATTACTTCACTTACATCATCGGCGAGCCAAGCCCTCGAAGTTGTGATGTCGTGAAACCACCTGTAAGCGTCCGAGATCATCTTATGAGCAATCCTGCGATTGACTCTAAAAATTAAGAAAAGAAATTGTTAAGTAAAACTATAGATGTGTCAGTATCTGCGTAATGTACTAATCCTTAACGAATAATACAATACTTACCCGGGCATAAGTGCTCTTCACTCCGCCTCGAACGCTTTCCACTTGGTGTGGTCCACCTTCTTGAATAAATTCGAGTGCGTGCCGTCGACGAACCATCTCTTTTTCACCTCCGCGGTAAACGGAGAAACGATGTATTATGATGGTTCCCTCGGCCTCTTGCCGACCGCTAGCTTCGGCACATCAACAGTACGTGAAACCCTCCCAATATCTGACACTCCCTCGCCTACCATCGGGACCATTTCTTTCGTCCCCTCCGACACAAAAACTACGTCCGACGAGTCTAGCGTCTGATATGGTACCCTCTCTGCCTCAGATACCCCCTCCTTCTCTGGTACCCTCACGACCTCCTCCTCCAACACCTTGGGTACCCTCTCCACCTCCAACACCCTGACGACCTCCTCCTCCGACACCCTCCCGACCCCCTCCTCCTCCGACACCCTGACGACTTCTACCTCCGACACCCTCCCGACCACCGTCTCGAGTACCTCCTCCTCCTCCTGTACCCTCCCGACTGGTACCCTCCCGACCTCTTCCTCCGTCTCTATCGGGGCCTGATCCTCCATCTCATCTCCATCTCCATATCTATCAGGCCATCGAGATATGAATCTAATGCATCATCCGATGCCCACAACGAGTCAACATACCCCGTCTGACCTCCTCGACCCTGATAACCACCGGCCTCTCCGTCACCCCCTCCATCCTGATAGCCGCCTGCCCCTTTGTCCCGATAGCCACCTGTCTCTCTGTCACCCCCTCCGTCCTGATAGCTGCCTGTCCCTCCGCCACCCCTCTATCCCGATACTCGCCAGTCCCACGCAAGCCTACTATGTCGCCCTGTATCGCTACGACCTCAGCATAAAGGTCTCCTAAATCGACCTGTACCATCTCGACATCACGTCGTAAGTCAGCTACTTTGCCTCGTAAGCCAGCTACGTCGCCTCTGATCTCCATCATAAGTTGGAACATATCATCGATGGAAGCACTCCGACTACGTGCAGTTGATCCACGTGGGAGATGTCCGGACGCAGGAGACGGTGATCTCATGCAGGGAGGTGACACTCTCGGCGGAGGTGATCGCATGTAGGGAGGGGACACTCTCGACGAAGGCGACATCCTCGAGGAATGTGACACCCTAGGCGGAGGCGACATCCTCGAGGAATGGTACACCCTCGGCAGAGGTGATAGTCGACGACGCTCCTAAAAAAAGAAACATTACAAATCAATAATTTAATTAAAAAATTATAACGACAATCAACATATTATATTCAATTAACATACCGTGTCCCGATCGACGATGGACTCAGGTCTCTCTCGAGCAGCACGATCTGTCAACAACTCACGAATATAAGTCTGATCCTCCTCTTCGATCGATGGTGTCAGCTCAATGAGGACTTCAAGCTGACATATTGACATTTCATCGAATTACTGACCACGTATCCAGTTTCGAAAATGACATACAACAGAAAGCGCAAATATATAATACGTACCTCAGGATCGTCTGGGATAACTGATAGCTGTTTTGCAAGGGGTTTGTCTTGTGCTCGCCAGCGGTGCATCCGAGGGATGCATGTATCCCCTCTCTTCGCATACCGACCATCCAGGATGGGAACAGTCTCGTAAACCCATATCTGCAACAATTACGATTATTAAATGTACAATTTAATAAAAAAATGGATAACTAATTATGTTAAACATTTACCTGTTATGTTAAACATTTACCTGCAAAGCTAATGGCAGGCCATATACATCGTACTTACGCTAGGACCTATCTCCCTTAGACATTGAATGCCCCCTCCTGAAGACGTGTAAAGTATCGAAAAACATCTCTCCCCCCACGAATAGTTGTTGAACGTATCGATGTCATCAACAACTTGCAAATGAAAGATGTCAATCGACGTCTTCTTATGATGACATCTCAGTATGTCTCTAGTATAAACACCATCTCCAACTTCAACTTGTCGAACATCTGGTTGAATCCCCTGAATGCATCTCCTAACTATGTCAGTGTCACTGTCGTGTGCCCATTAAAATAATCATTTAGCAGCCTCTTGTCTGTCGAAATATTGGCCCTCGCTACCTCTTCGCCCGTACATCTCAATCCAGTGATGAGGGCAAACTCGAATATAGAAAATG
The DNA here is from genome assembly GCF_002742605.1 of Olea europaea var. sylvestris. NCBI lineage: Eukaryota > Viridiplantae > Streptophyta > Magnoliopsida > Lamiales > Oleaceae > Olea > Olea europaea. The sequence goes on from NC_036238.1 coordinate 30,546,011, forward strand.
TAGCAACCTTGCCCCTAAGATCAAAGTGGAGGGCATCTCCATCAACTGGCTTAAGCAGCCGACACAATAATGAATCGATCAACTGTCCAAAGAACTGTTTCGATCGTAGTGAATACAGGGGCCATAGACAGGATCGACGTAATATTTTTGCGTGCTCCTCATCCAGTGAATCTAACAATGCTGTGAAATTAGCAAAGTTACAGTTCGACGAAACTTTGCTAGGAACCCGTCTTAAGGCTGCGTTCAAATAGTAATCCATCCTATAAAATTTCAAATGTTAGAACATTTGAAACATAATGTCACAAAATTCAACTAACCGAACTGTAAGTAATATACGCACGAAATAGCAGATAATAAAGAAAATGAATTAAAAATTACACAACAACTTATAAAAAAGGGAAAAACTAATTTTTATAAAATTATTTATTTCATAGTTTATTTTAATCCATGTTAGAAATTTATTTCAATTCTTTATTTAATTAAATTTGATTATTTATATTTAATTACATATTTAAATAAATTATTTTGAAAATTTATATTTCTTACTTATTTAAATTGTTTATTTTTATTTAAATGTTCATTATTTATTTCAATTGTTTATCTAAATTATTTATTTCGATTGTTTATTTGTTTATTAACATTTATTTTAATTGTTTATTGAATGCTTAATTTTAATTATTTATTATAATTGTATATTTAATTATTTTCTTTAAATTATTTATTGAACATTTAAACGTAAATAAGTAATTATTTGTTATATTTTTCTTTAGTTGTTTATTCAATAATTATTTTAATTATTAAGCGAATATTTAATTATTTATTTTAAATGTTAGATATTTATTTCAATTGTTTATCTACATTTTAATTACTTACTTTGATTATTTTTATCAAATTATTTTTCATTTAATTGTTTCAATTGTTCATTTAAATTATTTGATTTAATTATTTATATTGATCGATTATTTACATTATTTGTTGAACAAGAGCAAACACAAATATTTCATTATTTATTTCAAATGTTAGAAATTTATTTCAATTAAATATTAATTAATATTTTGATTATTAACATTTATTCATTTATCATTTAAATAATCATTTCATTATTATTTAAATGTTCATTATTTATTTTTGTGTGTTCCAATTAATTATTTATTCCCAATTGTTTTTCATTTATTTGTTTCAACTGTTCATTTAAATTATTTGATTTAATTACTTATATGAATCAATTATTTAAATTATTTATTGAACAAGCAAAGGTAAATATTTAATTATTCATTTCAAATATTAGAAATTTATTTCAATCAAACTTTAATTAATATTTTCAATATTAACATTTATTCATTTATCATTTAAATAATCATGTAATTATTATTTAAATGTTCATTATTTATTTTTGTACATTTCAATTAATTATATATTCCAATTGTTTTTCATTATTTGTTTCAATTGTTCATTTAAATTATTTGATTTAATTACTTATATGGAAAGATTATTTAAATTATTTATTGAACAAGCAAACGTAAATATTTAATTATTTAATTCAAATGTTAGAAATTTGTATCAATTAAATTTTAATTGCGTATTTTGATTAATAACATTTATTTATTTATCATTTAAATAATCATTTAATTACTATTTAAATGTTCATTATTTATTTTTGTGAGTTTCAATTAATTATTTACTCCAATGGTTTTTCATTTCAATTGTTCATTTAAATTATTTGATTTAATTACTTATATAGATCGATTATTTAAATTATTTATTGAATAAGTAAACGTAAATATTTAATTATTTATTTCAAATGTTAGAAATTTCTTTCAATCAATTTGTAATTAAATTTTAATTGCGTATTTTGATTATTAACATTTATTCATTATTTACACGTTTCTTTTATCATTTAAATAATAATTAAATAATTATTTAAATAATTATTTAGCAACATTTCAACTATTTTAATTCTCATGGAAAAAAATTAAAATAAAAAATTAATACTACAGACTGCCCAGCTTGGCCATCTGTTAACAAACGGCACAGCCCGTCTCTCTTCTGCCCGGAGATCGTCATTTTTGGCGATCTCCGGCAACCAAACCCTAAAAAACTTACTTTTTACTAATTTTACATATTCTACAAATATTTCTACCATTATTTCCAACAAAATAAACCTTTAACATTCAGGTTCAAAGATTAATGGGGGAAAAAATAAACAAAACTTACTTTTTTCGCTTCTAATGGTGGCCGGTCAGTCTCCTTCCAAGAAAAACTCGTCGGTTTCCTTGTTTTTTCCCCTTCTTTCTCCAGACGATGGTTTGAGAGTGAAATGTAATGGGAAATTTTGGGTTTTCAATGTTTTTAAGGTTTTTACAAATTTTTTGAATTTTTTTTAAATAGTAGTCAACGGCCATTTTGGAAAATTGTATGTTTTTAAATAGTAGTCAATGTTTTTAAAAAGTTTAAACGCATAATTTTATCTCTATAGAATACAAAAGGGTAGTCGAGTTTTAAAATTGATATTATCAAGTGAATCACCATTTTGGAATTTCTTCGTAACATGTTAACGTGATTTGTAACCCAAGCCCTTATATGTTGTTCATTATTTTTATATTTAACTCATGCACATAGAATTTTCTCCTTAAATTTCACTTACAACATGATGATTTTGAGAAGACTAATCTTAGAAACTTATTATTCATTTTACCCTTAAATTAATCGAATTACACGTTTGCGCCTTTTAGCTCTAAACTAGAATATTCAATCTTGAGGTTCTATCTTAAAAATTCAACATTGTCCATAAAGACACTCATATCTTAATTATGTAGGATTCTACAATTTTACTCTTATAAACTCATTTCAGCAGGATTCAATATTTTCACTTCTTTATAACAATTTCTTCGGAAATCAATAGTATCAATTTGCAAACATTTTAAATAATTCTGTCTTGTTTTTTTCTTTTGTTTCTTCAAGCTTCACCCATTCATCCATAAAATAATATATTCTCTGTATGAAATAAGATGTCATTTTCTTCCCTTGGATGAAAAATATACATCAAACTTTTTAAAAATTATAATATACATTGCCCAATATCTAGACACATATTCTATATATAAAAAATGATGTCATTTTCTTTCATTTTGATAAAACAACACTAAACTTCCCAAGAATTATAATATATATTACCTTATTTTTAGATTGATTATAAATTTAAGTATTTTTCAATATATAAGCACTTCCTTATCACTGTCCTTACAACCTCAAAAAACCAAAAAATGTTAGCACTATCACCTCCTATATTTTCAAACATGGGATGTTTTACAGAAGATCCCATTTCCAGCCATGAACACAACAATATGTACACAGAAACAAAAGGTTTAGAGTCCACAAGTTTTGGTGAAAATGGTACAAATTTGAATTTCATAAAGGCAAAAAAACTTGATCATAATGCCAGTGAGCGTAATCGTCGTCAAAAGATGAACAGCTTATATTCTTCTCTTCGTTCTTTGCTTCCAGCTACAGATCAAACGGTACGTCATCATATTGAGTAAGTAATTGAACAGACCTTACTTAAGTTGCATATGTTGAGATCCATTTATATAAAAAGTTGAAATTGTGCGAGAGACCACAAATTTATTTATTTAAATTTTGTGTTCAATGTGGCGCATAAGGTGGAATCCCGATTCACGATTATTTTTTCTTAACAAAAGTACATGAATAATTTTCATAAATGAGTAGAATCGAAAATTAAATTCAAGAATTTTGAAAAGATACCATAACCACTTCATCTAAAAACTTATATTAGTTGAAAGGAGACAAATTTTAAGTATTAAACTATTACGTATAACATCACAAACTAAATTCAGTTTATTCATTAAAGAAGTGAGGACGTATGGATTGTTTTGTAATTCGGCAGTCATCAGATTTGAACTTTGTATTTTGCCAACTCGCATTTGAACCCATTAAAGAAGTGACAAATTTTATGTATTTAAATTTCTTCTGAGAGAATTTTACTGCTTAGGATCTTTTATCCTTGAAATTTTACATATTCATCAGTTCATTTCAAGAGTTCAAAGAATGTCCATAAGAAGTCTAGATCAAATTTGATGAAAAACTTGGCTTTTTAGACATAAACCACAGAAAAAATTAAGCATCCCAGCCACTGTTTCTCGTCTCCTAAAGTACATACCAGAGCTACAAAAGGAAGTGGACAGGCTGATTCAAAAAAAAAAAAAAAAAAAAAGAAGAACTTTTATCAATCAAATCCAGGAAAGAAGACTTCATTTACCATGAAAGTGTCGAAACAAGGATCGTTTTCGAAACAACAAAAAAATCGCAAAGGACTAAGATCAAAAACGTAAATCTGAACTTAAAGCAGTAAGAACACAAAGCGATTTTTCGGCCGAAGCCCTGAGGTTCAGCGATTGGTTAAATCGCCTAGTCCCCATTGAGCATCCACAAGGGAATAAGCTCGAATCCACTAAATCAAACGGCCAAATACAGCAAAAGTGTCAAGAACACACCGGAACACAAAGTTCCAATCACAGCACCATAAATCTCTCAGTACATAAACGAACTCACACAAGAGTTCAAAAATTAACTCTCACTCAAGGATCTACAAACAGATCACAAGAGAGAATCTACAAATTACAGAGAGAACACGAAGGATAAAGGAAACTGCAGCCCAGAGAAAAAAAATGAGAAGTGTGTGTTCCCAATATCTCAAACCCTAGTAACAATAATAATTGATCTACGCAAATCAGATCCAACGGTCCATATTGCACCAGTTGCAGCTATGTACTCAGCCTCGGTTGAGGACAATGCAACTAATTTTTGAAACTGGGATTTCCAGCTAATGCATGTGTCATTTATGACATAAAAGTATGCAGTTGTAGACTTCCTATTGTCTGGGTTTCCAGCAAAATCTGAATCTACGTACCCCTTAAGTATAAGTCCATTTTTATTTGTTTTGAACATTAAACCTAAGTTACATGTTCCTTTTAAATACTTAATCAGATTTTTCATGCATTGCCAATGTATTTCACCTGGGTTACTCATAAACCTACTTAATACACTCACAGCATAAGCAATATCAGGTCTAGAGCAAACCATAACATACATCACAGATCCAACAGCATTAGAGTATGGAACGTTCATCATTCTTTTATGTTCCTCTTCAGTTTTAGGTGATTGATCAACAGACAGTTTCATTCCAGCAGATAAAGGCAAAGTGACAGGCTTAGATTCATGAAGGGAAAATCTTTTAACAACCTTATCAATATAAGATTTTTGTGATAGAAACAACTTTCCATTTTTCCTATCTCTTTTTATTTCCATGCCCAATATCTTTCTAGCTGATCCTAAATCTTTCATCTCAAATTCAGATTTCAGATTTTCTTTAATAGAGTTAATTGCATCAGAATTATGACCAGCAATGAGCATATCATCAACATACAACAACAGATAGAAAAAATCAGACTCATTTTCTTTCTTATAATAGAAACAGGGATCATAATCAGACTTCTTGAAGTTCAGGCCTTGTATAAAGTAGTCAAATCTTTTATACCATTGCCTAGGGGCCTGTTTCAGGCCATACAAGGATTTTTTTCAAGAGACACACTAAGTTTCCCTTACCAGACACTTCAAACCCTCTTGGTTGAGTCATATGTATGGTTTCATCTAAAGAACCACACAAGAAGGCAGTTTTCACATCAAGTTATTCTAATTCCAAGTCAAATTGTGTCACTATAGCAAGTAGGACTCTAATGGATGTATATTTAACAACTGGTGAAAATATTTCTTTGTAATCTATCCCTTCCCTTTGATTAAAACCTTTGGCTACTAATCTAGCTTTGTATCTTTTATCATTTGCCTTAGTCTCACCCTCTTTAATCTTATAAATCCATTTGCAGTCAATTAATTTTCAATCTCTGGGTTTTTCTACTAGAATCCAGGTTTCATTCTTAAGGAGTGAGTTCATTTCATCTTCCATTGCGGCAATCCACTTAGAGGATTCCTTGGAAGAAACAGCCTCTTCATAAGAGGCAGGTTCTAATTCTCAACAAATTTGTCACTAAGACAAGGGAATTCATTTTCATTAAAGATAACAGATCTGCTTGTTATCACCTTATAACCCCTCACATCTCTTAACCACAATCTATAACCTTTTACACCTTCCCCATATCCTAAGAACACACCCTTTAATGATCTAGGGTCCAATTTTGATTCAATATGATGTGCATAAGCAGCACATCCAAAGGTTCTTAGGTGGGAATAATCTGGCATTGTACCAGACCAGATTTGTTCAGGAATTCTGTTATTTAGTGAGTTGGAAGGACACCTATTGATTAGATAACAGGTAGTTTTCACGGCCTCACCCCAGAAAATTTTTGGGAGGCCAGAACTAATTAGCATGCACCTAGTCCTCTCGAGTATTGTTCTATTTAGCCTCTCAGCAACCCCATTTTGTTGTGGAGTGTAGCTCACGGTTTTATGTCTCATTATCCCTTGTTTACTACAATATTGATCAAATTCAGTATTGCAGAATTCAAGGCCATTGTCAGTTCTTAAGACTTTTATCTTCTTACCAGTCTGATTTTCAATCAATACATTCCATTCTTTGAAAATTGTAAAAGTATCAGACTTAGATTTTAGTAAGAAAATCCATGTTTTTCTTGAGTAATCATCAGTTGTAAGAAGATAGTATCTGTAACCAGATACAGTAGAAATTGGTGCTGGTCCCCATAAATCAGAGTGTATGTATTCAAGGACATCTTGGGTTTTGTGTAGCCCTGCCTTAAAAGGCAGTCTGACTTGTTTCCCCATAATGCAGTGTTCACAGAAAGTTAATTTTTGAACACTGTCATTCCCAAATGCCCCTTGATATGATAGAGTTTTTAAACCTTTTTCACTTAAGTGGCCAAGTCTTTTATGCCACAGTTCTGATTTATCGGAATTTGTGACTGAATTCACAGAATTTTTTGGTGAAATTATTTCAGCACCTATTATATATATCCCATTAAGTTTAGGTGAACTGACAATGAATTCTTGATTTCTTGTTATACTTGTATACCCATTTTTAATACCAATTTGGTAATTTTCATCATCAATAACTCCTAGGGATATGAGATTTCTTCTAAGAGCTAGAACATATCTAGTATGTTTTAGTAACATAAGATGACCATTTTTAAATTTCAACAGCACATTCCCAATTCCTTTTACTTGGCATGACTTATCATTTCCAAGTTTTACAAATCCCCCATCCAGACTACTAAAGTCTGAAATACAGCTTATATTTGGTGTCATGTGGAAGGATCATCCTGAATCCAGGACCCAGTCCTGATCAGTATTTGCAGATAGAGACACATAGGCTACTCCTATATTAGCTCCTGCTTCTTTATAATTAGCAGCAGCTAAGGTAGCATTTTCTGTATTAGACCCATTCTTTTGGTCATTAGCCCTTTCAAAACAGTCTTTAATGAAATGGCCTGTTTTACCACAATAAAAACATTTTCTGTTATTGCTGTTCGCTTTTCCTTTAACTTGTTTCTTCCCTTTTCCTTTGGTGTTATTCCATTGTTTTTTGTTAAAATTTTTGTTCTTATTAAAATTGGAATGACTGAAGTTGCTTACACCTTTAGCATTTAGTTTTTGATTTGATGAAACACCCTCAACATGGTATATATCCTTATGTTCAGATTTTAATTCCAGTTCTTTATTCAGTAGTGAACTGTGAATTATTTCAACAGTAAGATCACTCCTACCATACTCTAGAGCATTTCTGATATCTTTATATTTGTCTCCTAGAGCATTTAGTAGACCAACTACCTTCTGTTCATCAGAGATCTTCTCATCACAATTAGCCAAGTTTTGTGTGATCCTATTAAGCCTATCCATATTGTCTCCTATATCAAGGTTAGGATCAAACTTAAAGCTAAAGAACTGTCTCCAAAGAAAACATTTGTTTGGGACAATTTTAGTAAGGTAGTGTTTTTCTAAGGCAGTCCACAATTCTACAGCTGTCTTAGTCTCTCTTACTTTCCTAATCACATTGTCAGATAAGTGTAGGAACAAAGTGCTCCAAGCTAATTCATCTTGTTCAGTTTTCCTGGCCTCAGCCATGGTTTCTGGCCAAGATTCATCAGTAGCTTTAGCACATTTCAACTGTAACATAAGTGCTTTTATTTTCTGACGCCAGAGACTAAAGTCTCCTTTGCCATCCCAAACTTGGACATCTACCTTAGAGTTCATGATGTATACTAGTGTAAGATATCTACAACTTATGATAACAGAGGTGTATCAAGGTATTTATTCAGTCAACAGTATATCACAAAAGGTCACTGTCATATTCCAATTTCTGATTTTCAGTTAGTGCATAAGTGTGACATGTACAGGAGATATAACACACAATTTAATGCACAATTAGTATACAATTCACTAAACATGCAATGGAATATAGAAGTACAAACTTACACACAGTAAGCTATAAAGTATAGTAGATGCGATGTATGTACCTTGATTGCAATTAAACTCAGGAATTTAACACCTGAGAAAATCAACTTGAGTATTAGTACAATTCACACAGAATGTACAACTATTTGATTAAGGAAATAGAATTAGGGATCTATTTTTCACACACACAGTGAGAAAAACCAAACAGTTTTTCAAAAATTTACAGGTTTTTTGAACCGAAGCTCTAGTCCCCAAAGTTTCTAGGCTTCTCTCAGGAAACCCTAGACAGAGGTAGAGTTAGGGGAGGTTCAATGAAACCCAAGGTTTTGAAAAAAAAATTTATTTCCAGAAACAACACCCCTTTTTAAAATTATATGTATCAACAATCAGGTTATGCAATACTCAAGGATTATAATACACTGCAGTAACCAAGAATCAAGAACATGTACTTCTTTCAACAAGATCACAACCCCTGACTACGGAACACAAAGAACTGCAGATTTCAGAAGGGGCACCAAGGGATTTATACGGTTTTTGAACCAGCAATAACCACAAGAAAATATATATATATATATATATATATATATATTTTTTTTTTTTTTTTTTTTTTTTTTTGTTAAAACAATTTTAAAACAGAAACAGGCAGAAGAAAAAAAATCTTTCAGAAAGGATCAACACCAAAACTCGAAGGTGTAGAAGTGCACTAAATAGTGCCAAACTTCGATCGAACACTGAGTCGAACATTCCTCAACAGGAAATGTTGGCAGATCTTGAAGATCTGCTGTTTTATCTTTGGCCGGCGATTAGGGTTTTCAAACCCGTAACTAAAAGTTTGAAAACCAAACAAAAAATTTCCAACAGAGCTCTGATACCATTGTAGAAACAAGGATCGTTTTCGAAACAACAAAAAAATCGCAAAGGACTAAGATCAAAAATGTAAATCTGAACTTAAAGCAGTAAGAACACAAAGCGATTTTTCGGCCGAAGCCCCGAGGTTCAGCGATTGGTTAGATCGCCTAGTCCCCGTTGAGCATCCACAGGGGAATAAGCTCGAATCCACTAAATCAAACGGCCAAATACAGCAAAAGTGTCAAAAACACACCGGAACACAAAGTTCCAATCACAGCACCATAAATCTCTCAGTACATAAACGAACTCACACAAGAGTTCAAAAATTAACTCTCACCCAAAGATCTACAAACAGATCACAAGAGAGAATCTACAAATTACAGAGAGAACACGAAGGATAAAGGAAACTGCTGCCCAGAGAAAAAAAATGAAAAGTGTGTGTTCCCAATATCTCAAACCCTAGTAACAATAATAATTGATCCATGCAAATCAAATCCAACGGTCCATATTGCACCACGTGTCGCAGATCAGGGGTAAGTTGCTATTTCAATTCATAAAACACGCTTTTATCATTTAACAACCAATTCCAGATCCTTCTTACTGTTGGGCTTGAACCGGGTCAGGTAAGTTGGGATGGACCATCACAGATAAAACAGCAACCCAATAACACTAACAGAAAGCTTGAGAGATGGTTCAAGCCAAAGCTCATCTACATCTAATGTTTCTGTAAGGCCAGTCGGTAATGGAGAAATCTTAATACAGATATCCTCAGCTGAAGTTAGAAGGATTTTAGTATCAGAGGTTTTAAAAGACCTAGAGGAGAATGGCATGGTTTTACTCAATGCATCTACTTTTCAGTCAGCAGGAATGATCTTTTATTACATGCACTTTCAGGTACAATTTGTGTATATCTGATTGCTGTCATTCATTTTTTCTTTGTGAACTTTATGAGAACATGTTATACTTGATCTGATACCTAAGAATCTAAGCACAACATGGGTGGAATATTTCTAGTATTCGGGACATACGTGATCTTTAGTCAATAAAAGAAACTAGTTTGATTGATTCGGAGCTAAAGAAAAAGCAAACTCTCACTTTAAATTTATGTGTCCTTGCCATATTATTATTGTGTGTCATGTCAAATATTGTTTTGATTTGTCCTCGCTTTCATAGTTTTTCTTTGTTTCAAAGTAGGCCGACAGAGGTCTAAACTGGGGATATTTCATCCTAAGGTAAAATATGGCGCCATTGTCAGTTATAACTTAAAAGCTTCGTTATAACTAGGAAGAAACGCGATTAGATAGTTGAACTGGCCACAACTTGACCCAATTTGCTGGTTGCCATCGTTTATAAGATGAAATAGAAAATCTTCTTGTAAGGATAATTTAGAATCGTCATTTAAGATTCTATTATATTTAATATTCTTGACATTTTAGAATATTTATGGATATTTTCCCCCCCATATTGATGAAAATCAACTTAATTATGCTGTAAGTCTTCCACGTGTATACTATTTAGTTCTTTAGTTAATTTTTTATTTTTATTGAATCTAGATTGAATAAAAACAAAATAATTAGTTCTCCAATTAACCATACATTTTCAAATTTAATCATGTTACACAAATATAATGTTAGCATAATCTTTAACATAATGCCATATGACAACTAATCATTGAATTATTTAAAACATAATGAACTTTTTAATCAAATTAAATCACGTCAACACATATTTTGTCACTCTCTCTGTTACACACTTTCTGGCACATGGGTATTATTCCTTCAAATTAGCCCGTCTGGGAATGCTATTTTTTGCACTATCATGTGGTTTCCCTTTTGCATTATCATGTGGTCTAGTCAAATCACTTTTTGGATTTTACTCTCAATCCGATTTTATAATTTAGTATTAAAGGTAACAATTGATTCAACCTCTTTTTTTAACTAATTCAAAGGGAAGTAATGACAATTTACATGAATTTAATGAATTCAACCACCTCGTTTACATTGCCTCTGGGAACTACACAGAAATAATGGAATAAAAAAAATTTAACATGCATAGTGGTTTCTATCAAAATCCGATAAAATTCAAAGATAAAATTGATACTAGACAAGGGCTCAATGTGACGCAACACGAAATAAGGAATTCAAGTGAAAACTTTAAAAACAAAAATTTGGAATCCACTAGAGAATGAAAGATAAAATCAAGAAGTTTTATATGTGCCCAAATCTGAGTTTGAACGCCAAACTTGCAATTTACCCTTTTATCCTTTTCAATCTAACTGTTCTTCAATCCACTCGATCATCTGTTCTACATCATAATGTCATGTCCTTATTGTAATTTCGTCGCCACTCCAAACCTCCCCCCCCCCCCCCCCCCCACACATATTTCTTCCCCCCCCCCATATAGATAGTTTACATAAAACCTATAATGTCGTGGAAATCCATAATAAATCAGAATTTTATATAAACCAAATCCCATGAATTTTTTACGACTAATTTCAGAAATTCATCTTGTTTATATCATTGCAATTTACTAATAAATATTTTTTTTTCATGTTGTTCGGTGCAAGGGAACCCTAGATTGGAGCTTCCAATATTAAAGGAAAGGCTTATGTTCTTATTATTTGAGAGAGTGAATTGACAGTGTATATTGAAAGTTTACTTACATGTAAATTTGCTTACACTTAATATTGAAAAAAGTAATCAATTTTTTCTTTCTTTTATATATATAAATTCAGAACGAATAGTTACTTGATTTAATGTATTAATTATTTTAGGAAGGTCATGTGTTCAAGGTAAAGTTATTCAAATATATTTAGAAACAAAAAATTACTTATAAATGACTGTAACTTTTACTTATTCTAAAATCTAGCCAAATATGCTAAATATGAAAAAAGTTCATCCTCAATCTTCCACTTGATTATTAAAAAGAAAAAGAGTAAAACATGAAGAATCAATTTTCAGAAAACAAAAAGTATTCCTTTTAGGCTTGTCGAGGAAGATCAACGTCAAACAAAAAAAAAAAAAAAAAGGGTCAATGTCATGGACATTTTGACCCCTTTTTTCTTTTTTTTTTTATAAATGGTAATCAGCATATTTAAAAAAAACCAAAAAAAAAAAAAAAAAAAAAAGGGTCAATGTCATGGACATTTTGACCCCGTTTTTCTATTTGTTCTTATAAATGGTAATGTGTCTCACAGCCAAGAAATTTTTATGAGAGGCCTTTTGATTTTGAATGAGGTAGATTAAAAATAAAACCTGTGGGAAGGAAATAAATAGATCCACTCCACTGAGTCATAGACATTCTTTTTTCGTTCGCTATTAATTATTTGTCGTGAAATATCAATGCTTGACAAACAAAGTGTTTCTAAGAATTTTCCTAGCTACCATCACTACAGTCTTTTAAAATAGTAGTGTATATATCAATTAACTTGTATATATAGAGAAAAATATTTTTATAAGAAAAACAAGCTCGTTGATCTATTAATATCACTCTAAACAAATATATAATAACAAAGAGAGTCTAGCATTGTATTGGTGGGCTTAGGAAATTACCGTGTTCTAAAAGGTAGATGTAGGCAAGTCTAAGCGAGTGCCTTTTATATGTCAATTGATATTTTCTTATCTTGAAGTCTAGCCAACAACTTGCTCAATTGTTAAAACTTAACAGGAAATCGTCAAACAAGAAATCCACCCTAGCCCAAATTAGGAGTGGGCATTTTTGTGGGAACTGGTTGGTCTGACTTTGATACCTCTACTAAATGGATCGATGGTGGGACCGTACATCGAGAATCGATCGATTTTAATTTGATTCTCGATATTGCCTTGAAAACGATAGTTGAATTTGGTTTTCCCAAATTTCTGTGATGGTGCATTGCACCTAGACGCACCAAATATTTGAAAAGCCTTCTTATTTTCTTTATAGCGAAGACTAATGGATAATTAAAATCTGAATCCAAATAATTCACAAATTCATAACTTTAAAAGGAAAAAAAATATATTTCTAGTTCAATCTTGCGTAAAACTCAAATTTCTTATTGCATCCAAACTGGCCAACCATTAAGATTCACGATCTTCTCCTTGAAGATTATTGAAGATAATTAAGTTATAAATATTACTGGTACTTTTCAATATATATTGTTATGTGTTTTTTAAAGAATTAATTTTCTACCCAAATTTTACTGTTTATGATGACATTTAATAGTTTATCATTTTTTTCTGCCTTTATCAGTTCATCTTAAGCCTTGGAGTTAAATTTTTGTATGTTTCCTTGTGTTAATTGAATTTTTTATTATTAGATTATAATAATGACAATTGGTTTAATAATCTATTTTCAATATGATAAATAGTTTCATACTTCATTTTTATATTTTTTTAATATAAAGAACTAGACTTAAGGTTGGACAACATTCCCTAACCGAACCACCCCGGACCGAACCCAAACTGAATCGAAGCCAGCGATTTTTCATAAGTTAAATACTCGAATGTGTATTCGAATCGAGAATCGATGGATTTGGTTCAATTCTCGGTTCTAGATTAAGAATCGAAGAACCAAATAAGTACAAAATCTCCCTATTTTTTTACAATTTATTTACTTTACACAAGCCAAATTATTTTATTTTTTTCTAAATAAAATTTGCTAACTGTTTAATTTAACTCAAACCCAAAAATATGATTTTCCTATTTCTAATTTTCAATTCAAGCCCAACTTGATCAAATTAATCTAAGTTTTACCAAAATATGTTGTTCTACCATAGTGAAGTTTTTACCGTTCTGAAAATTTTGAATTGAAACTAGATAACGCCTCTCTTGTGCACAAGGCTTCTTGTTGTGTTGGCATATTGACTTCGGGAGTGAAAACGAGGTCGGGATTGCCTAGAATATTTGTGAGCTTGTTAACTTCCTCTGTGATTTAATAATCAAATTTAAAAGCTCAGCAAAGAGAGATGTAAAAGACATATAAGATTGGATTACATTATTTTTAAGAACTAAAATTGAATGTGTCATTAGTTGAATTAATGTAACTTTGTAAATATGAAAAAATATAATTGTAGTAAAGAACTCGGGAACCGAATGGAGCCAAATCAAATCGAATTGAACCGAATGGAATCAAACCCGAGTTGTTTCATAAATAAATTTGGATTTGACGGTTCCACTTACTTAATATCCGAAAATTTCGGGTCTAGTTCGGTTCTCGTTACAATCAAACCGAATCGAACCATATCCAACCCTAACTAAACTGGACCGAATCTCAACCGGTTGGTTCAATTTCAATTTGGTTCCATAATTAGATATAGAAACAATGGTTCTATTTTTAAAATTTTCATTGGCACTCGATTTTGTCAAGTTACTTTCAGAATTAGATCGAATCAGACTATATTCACTCCTAACCCAAATTCAAACTCTAACGCAACTCATAAAGGCACAAACATAGTTTATCTCTGTTCATGAGCAAATCATTACTAGTTTGGGATATTTATGATTTTAAAAATATATATGGTATTCCTTTAAAGTTTCACGGTATGCATTATTTTATTTATTTATTTATTTATTATTATATAATGATCAAATTATATAAAAAATAGAAATTGTATACTTAAGTTTTGTCGTGCCTAGACTCGTAAGACTTGAGGATTGACATCGACGTCTTACAAGAAATAGTAGCCAAATGAAAAATGACATCTTCTTCATTGTATGGTTGGATTGGGATTCTTCTCTCTCATTTTTCACTGATTGGAGTAGGACATTTAGGCCCATGAAGAAAAGGCCCATATTTTAGAGATGGGCCTTTGATTAATGGGCCACACGTATAGTGCTTGTGTGGGTGGCCTGAGGTGGGGTGGCCATGACAACAATTCCAAAATGGCCAGGTTCACCTGGCTCAAAACAGAAATAACCTTGAGTAAATTCACATTGAAATTGATGTATACACATCTTGTCTTAATTTTCACATTACAGTATTATCACATTTTAATTGACCATGCACAAGAATATTTGATGTCCTGAAAGCAAGTTTAATCTGGACAATCTTTTGCTCTAAGATCAATGTCTCAACGTAACCACTGAGATAAAACTATAATATATTGCTGTTTGATTTGTGTTGATGTCAAGTAAGACAACCATATTTTGAGATTATATTGAAAAGAACTTGATAAACAAAATGCTCAACTGACAACTCGTCAAGTAAGACAACTATCTTTTGAGGAACGATTGAAAAGAAATTGATGAACAATTTGATCGACTCATTGGCATGTCACCTAAAGATATTTAAAAGACGATGTCTGTCTGCTTGGATCTCATGTTGGTTTTCCTCCAAGCTTGTTTCATGAAACTTAAGCCAACAACATTTCAGATGTGACTACTATATGCATGTTCTATGGCAATATTGATCATGTGAAGACATGAAAAAAATGTTGAAATTAAGTACATTCTCTACAATCTAGTAATAAAAAAAAGTTGAGATTAGCTATTTAGACAATAAGGAGCGAAACTTAACTTAAGGCTCTCTCTCTCTCTCTCTCTCTCTCTCTCCCCCCCCCCCCCCCCCCCCCCCTCCCC